>NC_091015.1:140439003-140755818 GCF_041296385.1 Aphelocoma coerulescens | reverse complement strand
AAGAAAGAGAGAAAGAAAGAGAGAAAGAAAGAGAGAAAGAAAGAGAGAGAAAGAAAGAAAGAGAGAGAGAAAGAGAGAAAGAGAGAGAGAGAGAGAAAGAAAGAAAGGAAGAAAGGAAGAAAGGAAGAAAGGAAGAAAGGAAGAAAGGAAGAAAGGAAGAAAGGAAGAAAGGAAGAAAGGAAGAAAGGAAGAAAGGAAGAAAGGAAGAAAGGAAGAAAGGAAGAAAGGAAGAAAGAAAGAAAGAAAGAAAGAAAGAAAGAAAGAAAGAAAGAAAGAAAGGAAAGAAAGAAAGGAAAGAAAGGAAAGAAAGGAAAGAAAGGAAAGAAAGGAAGGAAGGAAGGAAGGAAGGAAGAAAGGAAGAAAGGAAGAAAGGAAGAAAGGAAGAAAGGAAGAAAGGAAGAAAGGAAGAAAGGAAGAAAGGAAGAAAGGAAGAAAGGAAGAAAGGAAGAAAGAAAGAAAGAAAGAAAGAAAGAAAGAAAGAAAGAAAGAAAGAAAGAAAGAAAGAAAGAAAGAAAGAAAGAAAGAGAAAAAGAGAAAATTTGCAAGTAAGAATACCTTTGTCATATTGGAGGTGAATTTGTATGCTGCAAACATTTCAAAAAGCTAAAGAACTGATATATCTCAAACACACTTTTGAAAATTAATGGAAAATGGATCATAAGGATTGTTGACATGTTGAGGTCTGAGCAGCCATGCACATAACCTCTGCAGTGCCTGTGCTTTCAGGGCCCTCAACAGGCTGCATCTCCCACTAAATCCACAACAGTAACAAGTCTTTGTGATCTGTTGTTCTTACGATTTGAAGCACAGAGAATACCTTTAATAACTTTCTTTGGCATCAGTTAATGCTTGTGAGCAGCTTCTCTTTCTTTATTTTCTTTCTTTCTTTCTTTCTCTTTCTTTCTTTTCGTTCTTTCTTTTCCTTCCTTCCTGCCTGCCTGCCTTCCTGGCAGATATGAAGTGGTGAGCAGCACTCAACTACTCTGACAGTGGAGAGAATGACATTCAGAGCAACACAGCCTTTGAGTAAAATTGCCTTTCATCCAAGCTGGGTTTTAGCTTGAAAAGCTGTATTTTTGGAAAAAAAAGGTTGCCTGCCAGCTAACACTCATATTTTTACATATAATGCATACTAGAAAATAAGTCTTCCTTCATGTTCCCTCCAATTTTAAAAGCAGTTATTAAGTCTGTCAGTCCTGGAACAAGGGATTAAAGGGAAATTGTGTGGGCAGATAGGGCCTATGAAATGTGTTGATTAGCAATCTTGGTGAGTTCTGTCCGTGGAACAGGGACAACAATGTGGTCTTGCCTTGACGCATCATGATAAAGTACAGAGAGTTCAGTCACCAGCCATTTCAGCCTTAACTGTGGCTACTGATATTTTAATCATTCCTGCTAATTATGGCTTTGCATTATGTTTATCAGCCCATGATAAGTGGAATAAATAGACCACATTCCCCTTCATGAGCCCTCATGGAGCCATCAGAAGTGAGTAACTTTCGATTGCCAGTATCTGAAAAAGATCAAAGCAAAGTCCTAGAAGCAAAGGAAGGCAAGTCCTGTGATCCTTTCTCAAACACAGCCCCTTTGTATGGGTTTGAGATTTCTACAGTCAACTTTACTTTTTCCAGATGTCCACTAGGCCATTCCTCCCAGAGCAAAGACTGGAATCCAAAGCCAACACACTGGTGCTGTGCTTGAAAGGACAGATTTAGGTCATTGGGAAAAAAAGACTTTTACATGTATACATATTTTTCAGTCCAACAATGATCTTCAAAGAGCTGTGAAAGGCAGAAAAATAAGTGCAGAGATAATGAAAAAGGAGATAATAAATCTTTCTTTAGACCCGCATCTGACTTGCTCTGAGGAAAGCAGTAATGTGGTTGTTTTTTTTGGCACAGAGAGTCTCAGTCTCTTTTGTACATGGAGCCCCTTCTCCTGCCTAGCCAGGTTTAATACCAACAAGACCAGGAAGGTATAATTACAATCAAGCTCCTTCTAATCCAGAGAACAGTGATTTTCATCTTGAATTAGTCTTCCTTTTTTAGTCATAATACTTTGGTTTTGTACAATATTGTGGATCTGAATGACTCCTTACAAGGTCATATAGGAAATTCTTCTTTGTCACAGATTATTTGTCTTGCAAAGAGCCAAACTGTGGAGAGAAGACACATAGAAGAGTTGTCAGTTTGCTGCTCATTGGATTGCTGTGGATTCTTACCTGAAAGCTTTCCTTTTTCTCCTTTGTAAACTCAGACTCTTGACAAGCAAGCAAGTAAACTGCAGGTAAGGGAGTAGTCATGTTTAGCTAGGAGGTTCTTGGTGATTCCCATCAGGAACTGCTCTGTGCTGCAGTACTGACAACAGCAGATAATGTGAATTTTAGCTCATAGGAATGGGATTATAGTCCTAAATCACACAAGAACAAGTTGTGAGAAAAACAGACCTCGTAGATGCCAAGGAGTACTCTCCCATGAAAAGTATTTGAACACACAGAAGAAATGGCTGAGGTCTACAGAAAGCCAAGGATAGACAGTGAGACCAAGTATGTCTCCTGAGAGCTCAGAGTCTGGATTAAAAATGTCCTGTGGAGCTGAAACACCTGGGAGCAGAAAAGCTAAATGAGAGCATTGCTGTCAGCTGTGTGTCACTTGGTGCAGACAGCAAAACCCCAGAGCTGCTTCTGGGGAGGAACTGAGTAGCAGACAGTGCTCAGAGTGGGATTGGAAAACACAGAGGGGAAATGCTGCATCAGTGGTTTCAACTGTGAAGGGCCAAAATGGACCAACAGAGTGCTGAGTTTTCCACAGGCCCTGGACTGACAATTGCAGGAGCTAGTGCAAAGCCAGTAAGTGCTGACCCTTTGGGCTGGATGTGAAGGAGGCTGCCTGTGCCATAGCCAAGTGCACTGGGGACTCCATGGCATTCAATGACAGAGCAAGCTGCTGTAGAAGCTAGGGTGGATGGCAGGACAGTACAGGTTTTCATTGCAAAGGCACAACTCTAGGTGTTCATGGAATAGCCTTTGTTTCTTGGATGTTTCTGTCATCCCATCAAAACCATGTGTTACATGCATTCTTAGTCAAGTGCCAGCTTTTTATATGTGATGATTTTAAATTAAAAATGCTAACCACTACAAACTAGTGTATAGGACATCAAAGTCTAGTTTTCAGTATACACATGTGAATGCCTACTTTAGGCAGAGAAGTACTTAGGATTTTATTTCACTGCTAAAAATTGCTGTGAAAATAAGAATCTGTGGGCTTAGCAGTAAGGTAAGAATCAATATTAGAAATATCTCAATTCAACATGGTAATGAAAATGGGGCATAATAAAAACTTACTCTGAATGCTTTGCTGTTTGGTTTGGGGCACTGATTTCTTTATTACATTGTCATCTCTCTGCACTTTTACTGCAGTACTTACGTTATGTGTCTTACCTCTCTCTTATTTCTGGAAAATTTGTCTTACCTCTCTGTTATTTCTGGAACGTTTCAGTCAATAACAATGGATCACTTTAAATTGTACTTTCCCCTCCACCCCATAAAGGGGAAAATTTTATCCACAGGCAAATATTCCAGCTAAATCACAATTTCTGGATCATGGTGTAGCACATACAACCTATGTCACTTTGGAGTGAAATGCCACTATGCAGAACTTTGCACTACACTTAGCTGTCTTCAGCAGTAGCAGTAGATGTCAAGGTTTATTTTAGGTGAATGCTGAAAAATGGAGAAGCCACACAAGCTTAAGACTGCAAAGGAAGGCTTGGCATAATCCTCACAGAAGGACCAGCTGTTCATAAAATATTTTGTCCTTAGATGACTTATGAAAGTCTGTTTACCTACACAATGGATTTGTGGTGTCTGATATTTTGACAGATGATCAATAATGGATTTGGTAACAATAAATGAAGACTGATAATTACCATGTCAGCTGAGGTGCCTCAGGGCATTTGAGACATCAACAGTAGTGGCCCACAAGTTTTTCAGAAAACCCATGCCCTTCTGAAGGAGCAGCTGAAGACCAAGTGAGAAATTCTAAGGATCTTTAATGATAAAGGACTATCTTTAGGCAAATGAATTGTGTCCAGTGGTATCATTATTAACAATATTGTGTATTTTTGCTTCAGGAAGATATTATATATGCAAAGACATTCTTGCAAGTGTAAAGAAGATGGCACAGCATTCACTTTAAATTCTTATCTGTTAGGAAATTCTGAATAGAGGTTGAAATCTGAAGATAATAACTCAAAAATCTATGTTGCAAATAGAGAAATCTATGTTGCAAATAGAGAACTGCATTTTATTTGGCTATAGCAGAGGAGAAAATCCCAAATTTACAATGCAGCACATGCTGTTGTCTCTCTGCTTGGGTTCCTCTCTGGATACAGTAAGCCCCAAAGACCCTCAGCTTTTTAATATTTCATCATACAGAGTTCAAGCAGACTCAAGTGAACGACTGTGCAGCCTCTGGAGTGCTGTGCCTTCCAGGATGACATTTACTGGCATGGCAGGTCTCCAAGGCTGCTCCCTGAGTAATGTGGAGAACAGGTGCTGTGTTACCTGAATTGGTTTAGCTGTAGTAAAAGCATTTATATCAAAGAGCAAACACTGCTGAATGTCCATAGTCTGGTTTACCTACTGGATAACTTCTTCAAAGACTGTATTGGGAAGCACCTGTTGTTTGAGCACATCCCAGAAGTAAAACCCTCTGTGTACTCTGACAGTAATGATAGCCAGTCCTGCTTTATCGATTACATCTGTAAGACTTATTCTAGGTAGTCCTAAAGTGTTCATCCCTATGTATTTTCACCAGTGTATTTAACATTGTAGGGCATCTAACTGAACACAAGTGGAAAAGACAAAATGGTCTCTAGAAACTGTTGAGTCCAGGTAAAATATCAGCAGGAGATTCTTTGGCAATCTAATTCTCATTTACTTGAAAGGAAAAACTCAGAGAGGCAAAAAGTAAGTTTGATAGTTTGGCTAGCCAGGATTGAGGCAGCTGCTGTCCTATTTGGGACATGAGGTCTCTAGAGCAAAGTCATACTTTTTCCAGCTGTGTTTTGCTTATCCACAGAAAAGGGATACAGATTTGATACACAAATATGAATATAATTTCTAGGGTCAGTGAAAAAATGTGTCAGCTTAGTAGACAGAGCAACAGGTGATCTTCTGGATGCTTTGCAATTTGTCTCTAGCTAGTCTTTGGATGACCGTTGTTTCACCTCTCTAATCTTGTGTAAAACAAATGAAGACACTAAGAAATATGCTTTGAGAACATCAATATATTAGCATGAGGTATTACAGACATGGTAGAATTTAAGAAACTTACATGTTACTATAAAATAAGCTAAATGGAAATACTATAGCCTGTCTTGAGGTCTCCAGGCTCAAGTGCTTTTTGGTGACATTGCTTGTTTGGATGCTGGCTCTGCTCATCAGGAATTATCGTGCCCAGCAGTGTAGTTGATAAGCTGAGTAATGCATCTGAAGAAGGACCAGATGGCCAAATTCTACCCTATATTCCTTTCTGAAGGAATATGTGGCCTAAAAATAGATTAGAAACAGTGGCAGATGTGTAAATAAGTCGTTCTTTGGCATAAACTACCTCAGTCATAATAATTTTCTAGCCCTTTGTACTTTTCTTTACCCCTAGTCTGTGTTTTGGTCAAAGTGAAATGTGATGTGTGGGGAAATGATCTATGACTGTGCTATTCAAGTAACAAGGAAGGAGAAAAGAAACTTCTTGTGTGGCATTAAAGGAGAAATTAAGTGTAGCCCTATATAAGCCCCTGAATTTAAAGACTCTGTTCAAGGCAGTGTTCAAGGTCAGGTTGTATGGGGCTTTGGGCAACCTAATATAGTGGAGGATATCCTTGTGGATGCCAGAGGACTAGGTGGTCTTTGAAGGCCCCTTCTGACCCAAATCACTCCATGATCCTGTGATTCATGCATAAATCTATAGCTTGGGGCTGGTACTCAGAATGTTCAGTTTGTTGTGATGAAACTAATATTGTAGTCGGTGGGACAAAATCCTTTTTTGCACTCAGAGGATGTAGATCCAGAGCAGTCACCTTGTTTTTCACAGAGAAAGAATAGCAGTACAATTTGGGGCAATCAGTTATTAGGATCTGGGACTGCCCTTTAAACACAGCTTATTGATTAACAAAGCTATTTCTGTACCACTTGCTTCATGCTTTTGAGAAATTAAAATTAGGTTGAAAGAATAAATGCAATTTATTGTCTGCTTCCTAAGGATTAATGGTCAAGATTTAATTTGACACTAATCTACATCAGAATAAGATTTTACTATAAGATTACTTCTACTGAGCCCATTTAGTATCATGGCTACTTTAATTAAAAAGGAAATCTCTCAGGAAAAAATGCTACATTGCAACTAAGCACTATTGTTATTGCTGCTATTAATTACATTGTGTCTCAGTTTTTAATAACTCATTACGGTTTATAAAAAATCCATACAAATCATAAAGGAGATGCTAGTTCTGCTATTGCATTTTCTGGAAACTTTTAGATAGAATAACACAACAGTGTATGTGTTATTACAGTTTAGTAGGTCATTCTTCTCCTTTTGGTGCCTACATTATATTTAACTTTTTCGGCCTGCTTCAGAATATTTATTATATAGGCAAAGTAGACCTAATTTTACAAATCTTTATACTGCTTTTTATTTAAACCTTCCCTTTGATAATTCCCAGGATTCAGCCAGTCTATGAGTTTTCAGGACATTTTAGCAGAATTCAGTTATTCAGAGTGAATAACTCTTCACTTTCTGGCAACATAATGAACATCAGTTGAACTATCTGTATTTTTCCATTCTGAGTAGCAATCACCAGCATATTGCACATTCTTATATTTATTTTAGTTCTATTGATAAAAATTAAAAAATGAAAGAACAAACAAAACTGTTTCCATGGCATTCTCTCCCTGTAAGTGGAGAAACTATAAGATTTCCCTGCAATCATGGTGATTTTTACAGTGGTACAGAGAACTGGTCATGTGAATGGCATGGAATATTAGTTATATTTCTTCCAAAGATCTCAGATACTCTGAAGGATGATATGATAAATGTCTTTTTAGAAATCCTTCAGACCTGACTCCCCTTTGTCCTTCAGAATCAAGAATTGTGGACAACCCCCAGTCATAATTGAAGTAAGATGTCCACAGGCACAAAAAAAGTCTTTGACTATAAAATCTAAAAAGTTCTATTTTTCAGTACTGTTCCATGTCAAGCTTAAATTAGGCCAATAGGAACATAGAATGAGCAAATAGGGAGTTGTTCAAATAACGCAACAACTTTGAAAACTTTGTTTATCCAGTCAATGGAGGTTTTTATTTGACATAGACTCTTTTCTGATTCAATAACTTACAGTAAATTTTGCTTGGATTTCAGAGACTCATGCAAACTATACCATTGATCCTGCAATGAGATTAAGTCCTGACCCTTAAACTGATGGGAAGCCCCATATCTTTTAATTAAATTCTGAGTCTAGAGTGTCCTAATACATAAATAACCTCTAACCAATCCAAAGGTGGAATTGTATCTCTCACTAGAAAAGTTATCCTTTAATTCAAAGATCCTAATTCTACATTTTCAGCTACTGATTTCCTCTAATTGTTTGAGATCAAGTATTCAAGGCCACCCTGCTGTCTCGGTGCTTGACTGGTCTATCTGATGTCTGCTTGACTACTAGCCAGGAAGAGTCTGCAACTCTCAAAGTGAGCAATTCACTGGGGTTACACACCATGCACAGAATCCTAGGGTGCCAGTGATACCTCTGATTTGTATGGTGACAGCAAACCTGTGAAGCTTAAAATATATAAAAAATATTATTGCAATTGTAATCATCTTTTAACCATACTGAGAAAAAATCACAGTGCCTCTTTTTTTTTTTTTTTTTTTTAAAGATTAGTTTACTAGCATAAAGAGATAGTAGACTAATATAGTTCATGTTGGAGACAGCATGAACTCCCATGGTTAGAAACACTGTGTAGTCATTCAGATGCCTAACAAAACCATATTGGAATATGTTTGATAAGGTTTTGGGTGAGAAACATATCCTGTTGCAAGGTCTTCTGGGTCATTCTGAATTGCAATGTGTTGCAAATGTAGCCATTTCAGAGTTTGGGTATTTATTTTTTTCTTTGTTTTCACTATGATATGAAATAGTTGCCTGAAAAAAAAGAAAGTTATGGAACTGTGAAACCTGGAAGGATGTAGATTCTGAGGTTCAGAAGAAGGTTTACAAACATTGTATGAGTTTACTTACAATATCCTTGCTGTACCAAAACATTTCTTGGTTTTCAAATGGAAAAAGTATTCCATTTCTGGTTTAAAAAGTGGTTTTCTAACCTTTGTTTCAAATAATACTAGCATGAAATACAGGTTTCATCTTCACAATATCTGTGGAGAAAGACAGGCTAAACTACTCTCTAAGGACTCCAGCCTCTCTCTGGAGATTATAGAGGGACTCCCAATCTCCAGTTAGGACTAGATGTTTTTCTTGCAGATGGGTAAGTTAGCTTGTTCCTGTTTGACTCAGAGCATATCTTTTAAAATCTATTCAATTAGACTTAAAATTGCACAGAGGGAGCACCAACCACATTTTTTATGTGGTTTTTTTTTGTTTTCCCATGTAATCCCATAATTTGGGGTTTTCTGCTTGATTTACAGCCTAGCACCAGCTTCCAATATTTTGACCTTGCACTCATATGTAAATTGAACAGCCTATGATATCTAACATATCCTTTCTAGGAATGTAATCAGAGATTCATCACCTTACCTTCCCCTTATTCACAATTCTTCATGGTGTGTAATTGGAACCTGAGATTTCATGATTGAATCCAAAGAGTTCTGATTACTGAAGCTCTGAAATATTTGGTATTTTACTATTTCAGAGGACTCCCTTCTATTTCTTGTCCAGCATATATCACTCCCTGAGGGACTCACAGCAGAGGTCAGGGAGGGAGGGATTCCACAGTTTACCCAGGCTTTTTCTCTGGTCCGGGTCAGGCGCAGACCCCTTCAGATCAATCTGTCAGAGTCCTCTCTTTACTTGAGCACATGCAGAAAAGTCTGTGACAGGTCCTTGGTGTGTGAGGAAAGGGGTGTTTGATGCTCCACAGTTTACTTAAGTGGAGTTCAAACTTCTATTGTAGGAATCCTGGAGAATTTAACTCTGTGTGTGTGGGTTTATGTGTGTTTATGTGTGTATGAAACTCCTCTGATAAATAATAACCTTCTCTAATAATAACAAAGGGATCCCAGGGATATAACCTCCATTATGCATCCTCAAGGAGAACTCACTATCTAAAACAGTAAGATTTTTTTCAAGCTAAGGTCTTCATCTTCAGATATTAAACATACAATTTACAGGTTTTCTGTGTTTCTAATGATTTTAAAACAGAGCTTGATCATAACAACATTTTTTCTTGCACTTTTCCTACACATTTGCTATGTTTTTGTGCAGAAAAAACCAAACCAAAACCAACAGAAAACAAATCTGTTAAGTTTACTTGATGTTTCAATGTCCTTGTTTGCTCCTACTGCCATAAAAATCATGAGGGATCTTGTGTTGCAGGTCCAGGTGTCATCAAAGTTTCATGATGTTTCCTTTCCTAGCCAAGTTTAAAGGAATTTCCTTGAACAGAAGTTATCCTTGGTGAAAAGTATTGCCAGACACACATAGCAAAACATACCTTGAATGTTTTGCATTAAACAAGTTTTATTTGTACTTTCTGTCTGTATATTAATCTCTCTGTGTGTATGTACACTTTACATATGCACACAAATTCTGGAGACACAGTGGTTCTTTGCTGTGGGTTTAGCTAACTGGGTGGACAGCGTGTCCTCAAGTCCTGCATTAAAATGCAGCAAAACTCCTCAAACCTGAACAGAACCTTGGAGCAGTTTGAATTCATGTCTTAACTTCTTGCAAGCTAAGGATGCATTAATTGATCTTTAGTGCTGGCATAGAATAGCTTTAGTCATACCCTCAGTCAACAAGTAGTTTAGCTTCATGTCAGTTGCCAATTAAAAATGCTTTTGGCCTATGCCAATTCCTGAACTGTCACCAGAAGGACTCTGGGACATTATAAGCTGGACTGACTGAAACATACCAAGATAAGTATACAAAACTGAGTGCCCGGAATTGTTCCCTCCAATGTTTACTTTTACACACAGAGCTTAAGATTATTAAAGTTTTGAATTACCTAATTGCCTACTTGTGATTTTTCTAAATAGTGTGTGCTCTCTCCCTCTTACTTTATATGGTATTTAAATTCCCTGTGATGGATCTCACTTGAATGCTATGCAGTGAACCCTCAAATTCACCAGATTCTTTTGAAAATGCTTAAGATATTGCCTGATGTTTTTCATAAAACAAAAAATGTTCAAAAGCTGTTTCTATTGCTTTGGAGTTGTAATTGGTATGTTTTCAATAATGGTTGCCATGTTTCCTTGGTTTTGGCCACAGATGACTTACTAAAAAACATTTAATAACAAGATATACATAAATCAGTAGCAACCGACAAACTTCATGCAAAATGCTTCAGGAACTAGTCACCACAATGCCTGTACCACTAAAAATGAAGGCTAACATCAAGGGGAACGTGAAGGACAAGTATATCAACTATTTTTTAAAAGAAGAGAAAAAATGTTCCAGGGAGGAATCTATAACAAATTGCTAAATGGCACACTGGCAGGCTCTCAGTGGAAGGGGTAATGCTAAGCAGCAAGCACTATGGATGTCAAGAACAAAACTTATCAAACTAATCCTTTGTGCTCTTCAATTGAACTTGAGCCAGCACTATTACGATTTTCAAGACAAACTAACAACAAAGGCTAATTTTAGCTCTTAGTTAATTAGTTAGTGTTGTGTGTTATATCTGAGGGAAAATTACTGCAGCCTGTTTGACATTGTGGAGGCCAAGCTCTTCACTTAAAAATCACGTTGGCTTTTATCTACCACACTTTGAAAATGTCTGAGGGGAATAAATGGAAAAGAGCTCAGAGAAAATTAATGAAAACATAAAAGGTGAAGAAAAGTTGGAAAAACGAAACTCGCTTGGCCTAGAAAAAAAATATGGCATGGGATCTCTTATATATGTAAAAAGTTGTTTTTAGAATGAATGGCATCAATAGTTCCGAGTGCTGGTTGAGGAAGAAATAAATGAAATTTCCAGTAGACAGTTTAGATACTTATTTTAAATATTAATTATTAAATATGAGAACTTTGAAGTACTGGAATTGGAATCCCAAAATATTTCAGCTTTAAATAAAAGCTGAAACAAGACTCTCTCTGCACTAATATCTGAGCTGGTATCTTAGGAATGCAACCACCTTACAGTGCTCTAGGAGAGGGGCTGATGTCTGACTCCCAACAGCATCAAGCAATGAAATCCACCCTTCATTGAAGTAACAGCTTCTCTAGTAAATCTGTTTTGGGGAGAGTTTGTTAATGAAATGCAAAGGGAGTCTTCATATTCATTATGCCAGTCAGGAAAGGATTGGTTATTTACCTAACTCTGATAGATAAAGCATGGAACCTATTTCCAGTTTGATCAATTTTTTGAGGAATAGAGATTCATTATGAAAATTTTGTAATGATTACACTATTAATAACTTATTATGGCATGACATTACTATATCCAGAATTAGTCTTAGGTGTATTGGTACAGATGTTAGTTCTCTCTCTGTAACTGAAATTTGAAGAAAGTAAATTTGAAGAAAGTAATTGTTCAGAGTATGAGTCCATGAAGAACTGCCATAACTGATAGAATTATATCAACATATGTATACAGAAAAGGTACTATACAATAGCTGACAGAAATTTTCTTTCTGAAAGCTTCTTAAAAGGTAGCTTTCTGAAAGCTGTTTGAACCATGTGTTGTACATCCATTGCAGCCAGCTTTCTAGGGAACTGCACATAGAAAGCGAAAATGAGGAAACACTGCTATTTCTAAGAACAGGTTTGACAGCTTATTTTGTCTAGTAAATTTTGCCTCTGATTCCAGTGACTAATAAAAAATGAAGCAAGCACAGCTTGCAGGTTTGGGGTCATTCTTTGTCTGTTTTTAAAATGGAAATCTACAATTCAAAATTTAAATAATATCTGCCTTTCCAATCTCTGCAGTTACTGAATATGAAATTGTGCACACAGGCTACCTGTGAAATGGCCAAATCCCCATTGAAATAAGAGACCATTCAAATGGATTTTTCTGGATGGAATAATACATGTGTCAAAAGTCTTTAAATGAGAGGGCAGCCAGCTACTCCATACCATACTTTGGCTGACCATTCCCAACCATCTGTTCTGTTTCCTGACGGAGTCCTTCATTTGCAATTGATGCAGTGCAATTCACTATCACAGCAATGAAAACATCCTACATAGTGATCCCACCCTCAGACTGCTTAGCTGCTGCCTTGCCATCATCCACATGTCACAGAAATCCATTGGCTGGGCTTGCTGGGCAGAATTCACTACACTGGTCTTGGGTTTCCACTTGAATCATTCTGATGTCTGCTCATTTTGACATGTGCAGCAGCATGAACTCATTGAGGCACAAAACGTCCCTTCCAGTTCCTTCCCTGTCCTTACAAACTAAAACTAGTCTATTTAATCTCATGCCTTCTGGGGCAACAGTTACTTTGGTGGCCTTTGGAGTGAAAAATGACATGATTAAGAATTAAACAAGAAAAAATTCATAGCCTGGTTCAAGCATGATTTAAAATAATTGCACACAAAAACAAAGTAAAAGCTTAATTTCTTTCTATCAGAGCTTATGCCTGTTTAATACTATTTATCAATGTGCAGCCAACAAAAAGGTGACAAAACACCATATTTTGAGCTCTGGTTACTTTGACAGAAATTTGATTATGGATTTGTTCCTGATCTAGATTAACTTTGTACTGGCAGGTGGCTTGCTAATTCACAAGTCTAATAGTAATGAGTGTCGAAGTAGTGCTGCAGAGTTCATGACTACCTGCTGCCTGCTTTATTGGTCAGTCCCTAAAATCTAGAGGTCAGCCTGATTTGATTACCGGTTAATTGAAGCTGACGACTGGAAGAATCAGTTCATTAACTCTTATGGGTAATGTTAAGCATGCATTCCAGTGACATAATTAAGCTAAGTACTAAGGAGTTTAGTAATGGGAGTAATGGGAAATTGCTTGTTAAATAATAACTGTGTTTACTCTCAAGCTTATTACCAGTTTATTTTTTTCATCCATGTCATTGTGTGCTGTGATGATGTATCCTTTTTCAAAGACAAAATGGGAATTACTGATAGCAAATGAAAATACACTCTGGAAAGCAGAATTACAGAGCACCATAATCCAATGGCCAACAAAAGGTTTGTTATATCTAGACATCACCTTCTTAAATTAATTCAGTTGACATTTGTTTAAATCAGTTGTGTTCCAAGCAAAGTAATATTTTTCTCTCTAAAATATTTTCAGTGCAAACATACTTAAATAGATTGCAGGAGTCTACTAATTGTCTTATGAATATTTATTTTGAATAAATGTCAGTTGTACACATGAAAAAAAACCAAATTAAGATCCCAAATACATGTTGAAATGTAGTACACCAGATCATAAGAACCATTTTAAAGAACACATTGTGGCATATGACACTGAGCTGTTTATTTGAGATATATACACTTGAAAGAAAAATACTTGCTATTCTTAGAGGAATGGTTTTCCCGTCCTCTTAAAAGAAAGCATTCTTCCTTGTTTATGACCTTGCTGCTTTTCAATTACATTCAGCCAGGTTGTTTGCCCCTGCCACAGCAATGCAACAGCATTGCATTAAGCAGGACACCTGAGTCCTGCTTAAACACCTGGCCAAGATAACTGCATATACCCTGATAAAACTGGAATACTTATAATCATTCCTTAGTGACTTTGTCCCAGAAAAATGGACATACTCCATTTCCTAGAATGGAAGTATCCCATGAAGGCAAAGGGAAGGAAACATGTCATCTAGCAGTCCTCATTCCTGTCCCAACACTTGCATCTTGCTCTGGGCTCAGCTATTCACCAGGCTCACAACTGCTGTCACCCACCAGCCACCTCCACCACCAGAGACTGTGTTCAGCCTCTCAAAGAACCAGCCTTCCTCTGGGCTGTTTTAAAGTAAGTGACATCTCTCGTGAAGGCAGAAAACCTGTGAGGAATCCTAAGTGGATTTCACTTCTGGGTGAAGTTCTTCTAGGAACGAAAGAGATACAGCTTCTTGGATGAGGATAAACTGTGCTGGCTATGACCCAGAGAACAGCCTTCCTGCAGTTCTTGTGGCCAGAGCTGACACACACCTGCCAGCTCTGAGTTCATTCTAACTTTTCAGTCTCCATGAATAAAAGCTTTGGGTGCCAAACAACAGGAACAAAGAATTTATAAAAGTAGGCCAAGAGATGTATGGCAAACATGAGGGTGGTAACTGCACAGAAACACTTAGAATGGTGTTTACACTGCTCTTGTCACAAGAAGACTGCTCAGGATTACAAGGCTGACCTACTTTAGGGTTTGACATTCTTGTTAAGTGCTTGAGGGCAGGTGCCTTTTAAAGCAAGATACTTCTCTTCTGCCAAGGTACATCTACATCACACTGACTGCCAGTACTAATATTTCTTTTAAAAAGATATTTGAAGGACAGGTTGTATGCACTGTTAGAACAGAAAACATGAAGAAAATTGTGTGTAAGGTTGAGGGAGAGGAATTGCATACCCACAGTATAGAATTAATGCTGAATATTTGTGAAGTTTATTGGTACAGCTTTTGTATGCCATCAGCTTTCTTCATTCAGAGTAACTGAAATTTGGTACCTGAAAAGGAATTAAAGGTCTTTGTCAGATGTTTGTCTTTAGAAACCACTGGTTTCCAACTAGATACATTAAAATCAACATCACTAAAAGTCAGGAAATTAATTTCAGCCATTTTAATTTTTCTTTCAACTTACAATAATGATTATTTTAAATAAAGTTATTAGAATATTAAAACAAAGTTTTAAAACAAAGTTTTAAAATACCATGTGTTTCCCCTTACCTATGTTCCTGTTAGGTACTGGTTTATATTTATAAGAAGCAACTGTGCACACAGTGAATTGTATGTATTTATGTGTTTCACTTTGGAATAATAGGGTATACAGGAATAGCTCTGGGAAAACACAGATCAAGCAATATTGAGCCAGTCATTGTTCTGTAGTTTCTCACTTACTCTGTCAGTTTCTGACTAATGAGGGAGCTAAAATAGCACATAAGACTAAATAGGATAAATTTCAGTTTTAACTCA
The DNA here is from genome assembly GCF_041296385.1 of Aphelocoma coerulescens. Classification (NCBI taxonomy): domain Eukaryota; kingdom Metazoa; phylum Chordata; class Aves; order Passeriformes; family Corvidae; genus Aphelocoma; species Aphelocoma coerulescens. Next base: position 140,740,504 of record NC_091015.1, on the reverse strand, counting down.
GAATTCTCTTACTGTCGGATCTGATCCAATTTTCTCCAAAATCACTGTATATGTTCACATTGATTTCTCTGAGAGCTAAATCTGACATCCTTAGACCCTTCAATTAAATACCCTGAGACAAATTCTTTGTTCTGCTGGATTTCTGTGGTCTCATGGAACTAATGAGTTCAACAGCTGTAGCTAAAGGGTAAAGTTTACTCTATGCTATTTTATAGTTTTTTAGGGTTGTAATATCCATCGTCCTTGTGTGAAGGGGAAGAGGGAAAATCGTAAAAGGGAGAAGTTATAGTTCACTTTTTGTTATGAGGTAAACAAGAGAAAGGCACAACATTTCAGATCTAAGGCTCATATTTTGACCTTGAGAACTCAAACACTGTATCCTACTCTGTACATTTAAAAATTAATTCAGCAGGGGTTAGTTTTTTTCACACTTCTGACCTTAATTCAACTGTAAATATTTTGTTCATAATTTTGATATCTGAATTAGTAAGTCTGCCTTTACAATATGGTCCCAGGGTGCAACTTTATACCCAGACATAGATGAGATCCACCCTGGTAAGTAAAGCCCATTCTGACATCTCATGAACTGTGTCATGCTGCCCATATGCTCCTTACTACTAAGGAGATCACCCTGCTTTATGCAAAATTTAAAGGATCATTAGAAATTGAATTTGAGTACTTTTAATAAACACATGGCAAGATACATGAAAAAACCTCCTTTTATAAAATAAAATTATACACTGCATCACCATCTGTATGCTTTGAAATGTTCAGTGTATTTTCACCATATTATCACCCTTTTAACCTTTATTATTCTCTGCAATAGCCTAAAAAATCCTTTTATCTCTTTTCAAAGATACTTACCAGTTGCTAAATAAGTACAAGTCTCCTATATTAGGCTATTGCTTTTAGCGTTCCCTTCCATAGCCAATAAAAAAGAAATGTTGAAAAGTAATTTTCAATAAACTTTGAATTTTCATATTATATTTTTCATGATGACCCGTGCTCTCCATAGAGGAAAACACACTGGCTGAAGTCAATGTAGAAAGCTGATCCGACTAAATGGTGTGAGCTCTGTTTCTGTCACAGCAGCTTATTGCAGTCTGGAACAATGAAATCCATTTCAGAACTATGTAGACCTTCCCATTCTCTGTAATTCCTGCTGATGTTAATCAAAACTATTGTCCCATTTGCAAACTACTTAATACCATTTTGATTACCATTCATTTTATCTAGCCCTTGCCATCTGTTTTATTTTACAGTTGTCTCATAATCAAAGTAATGTCTCAAATGTTATTTGTATAGTGTTCATTTTGATCTGAACATAAACACATAATATTAATATGTTAATATGTAATTAATTTCTATGAAGTTACATTAGAGTTTTTAAGTGCTTTTTGGTGTTGGAAAAGACAGAAAAGTGTTTTCCTAAAACAACAAGCTTTTAGCCCCATGGGTATTCTACAACGTTGAACCTTTTAATCTCATAAGCCAGTTCCTGACACTGACTTTGAACATCAGGAGTATAGTGTGAGTATCTGCCTACAGAGAAACTCATAAAGGCCAAGACTGAACCTTAAAAAGAAAAACTGATAAATTCTATTTTCAACAGTGCTGGGATCAATGCAACCAAGCTACTCCATTGGCTAATGCTATGAAGCTATATTCATTTATTTTTTCATTATTATGCTGTTAAAATTATGCCTTTGAGTGGAAGTCTCTAGACATTTAGATGAAATTACTGCTAAAGGAGCTTATCCAACACCTCTTTCCCTTCCAGCTTTCCAAACTTTTAGTTTACTAGAGAAGCCACACAGAGATGAACAGAGCATACATTGAGAAAAGGTAAAAAAAGTGGAGATGCAGAAAATATGAGCAGTTCTGTCACAAAGAATGTAGCATTTAATTCAACCTTTTTCACAAAGGCCTCAGCCCCAGAAGGAGATAATACAAAAATACTTTGGCATAGAAGCATTAGAACATGAATGTTTTGAAGACCCTTCAGTAGAATTAATAATGATAGAAGGCCTTGCTGTTCAATAATTTGTCTTTAAGATGCTTATATTGTTAAACAAGGCAAGACCAAATCTCAATGATGGAGTAGTTAGTTAAATAAACATCAGTAGGCAGCTCTGGGACAGTTAGCCTTCAAAAATGTTCTGGCACTGCCTAGTGAGCCTCCTCACTAGTATTTATAAAATACAAAATTATTCTATTCTATGGCTGAGCTCATTAAAGATGTCAACAATTTCAATGCTGCACAAATAAAGTGTCCAAAGCACAGCTTTGTGAAAATGCCCAGGAAAATGGAAACAAATGAATAAAAAATGGAGAAAAAAATTACTATTCTGTTCTATCATAAAAATGAAGCCTGACAGAAAATCATGTGGTGTCCAAAAGTTAGCTAACTGCAAGCAACAAAGCATGCAGTCATTTCATGCCACAGATTTAAATCATGAGGCATAACTATGTTTTACCTGCTCTAGAAATGTGCTTGGGAAAACAATGGGGTCTGTGTTCCTCTCTGTTGTTAGATCTGTTTTTTTGGGATTTTTGCTTTCTATTTAGGTGCTGGCTCCTCTAACTTGGAGCCAGCCAACAACAGGCTCACTCTCCCCTCCCACATAGATAAGATTAAAAACTGCATAAATTTGCCCTCTTCCTCTTGAAAATGTAATCATCAGGGCCCAAACCCTTGTCACTATGGGGTAATGCATAGCCAAGTAACTAAGTAGCTCACAAAAGAAATATTTTTACTATTAAAAGTCCCACTGTTTGGTTCCAGTTTCAAAGGCTGATGTAGTATCTGGAAGCATGGTATTGAACTAAGCATCCCTTACTGAATCCCAGGTGGCAGAGTTTATAGGTCATGCTTCATAAAATCTTCCTGTAAACTGAGTTCTGCCAACAGGCCTACATAGCCTCTTTCTTGCACCTCACACCCATTTCTCATCATTCTAAAACAAACACAGTTGGACTTGATGATCTTAGAGGTCTCTTCCAACCTTGATGATTCTATGATTCTAAACCATACAGCTGAACTGGCTCCTGCTCCCACCCCAGAAGACACTGAATGAACTCTCCCTCCCAGTTACTCCATGAATTGGCTTGTCGAGCTTCCTTCTTTATACTGCCTGAGGAATGAGGAAAGAGAGAATGTTGCTTTTGATGGCAGCTTACCAGATAAATTAAAAATAAGCAAAGTTGGGCAGGCTTGCTAATGGTTGTGATTTCAAGGATAGTTTGTATGCCCTGGAACTCAGTAGAGAGTATCTTTGTTTGTAAAGTGCTCATGATGTGCATGACCCTCATCCTGATGTGCATGACCCTCATCCTGACGTGCATGACCTTCACCCTGGAGTGCATGACTCTCACCATTTTAAGACCTATGTTGACTGGACTTGAGAAGAGACTCTGGGGAGTAATTTTCCACTGCCACTTAAATGTGTCCATGCTGCTGGAAAGGAAGGAGTAAGTTATTGTTTGTATTCTTCCATTTCCCTAATAGAAAAAAAATTAAAGGTATCAGAGACAGTCAGCAAAAGTAGATAAGTAGATCGAGGGACTATAATTGGGAGGAGGATGTGCTGCCATCAAAATAGAACATCATAGAGAATACATTCCTGTTGAATGCTGATACTTAGAAAATGAACTGCAGCAAAGGGTTTGCAAATATGCTGGGTTCTGAATGCTACAAGGTTCGTGTTAGTGTCAGCTTTAGTGCCCTGGCCACCTTCCAGTCTGGATAATTACATGCAGCTTATTCAAATAAGCCTACAGTTTCACTTGCACATGGCATTCCTCTCTTCCTATCCTGAAATGCAATACAGAGTTGCTGTGAGTTCATTTACCATAGAACACTCCAAGAGTAGGCAATCCTCCATTCTGTCACACTGTTTGCAAATTTTCTTAGACCAATGTAGGTGTATATAAAACAAACAGCCAAGCACAGTTAGGCCCTGGCATTAGTGAACTATTTCAGTGCCAGTGACTGTAAGCAAGATTACTTTTGCTCTTTGTACTCTTTAGAAGGTCACTAATTTTACTTGCTTTGTTCTGAATTCTCATTTGTAATCCTGTTTAGGGGTAAACCAATAATAATCTTGTTCACATGTCTGTGGCATTTTGTGCTGTAGCTTTAGGAGTTTTGAATTTCCTCTGTCATATAGAGAACCAGAGAACAAGGCTTTCAGTTAGAGACTAAAGCAGTTACACATTCCTGTTACCGCAACCAGAAGGGAGCTGAACTCCTACTATAGTTAAAAGGTAACACAGTGTTTCACACTAAAGATTAATTTATTTTTTAGGTGGTAAGGGCAGCTACAGTTTGCACCTGGCAGTTAAGTCCACAGGCCCCATCTCTGCAGTCTGAAAAACTGTCTGAAAACTATCTGAAAGCAGGTCCAGGTTATTTATTGCTCCTTATTGTCCTCTACATTATTCACTGCTGAGCCTGGTCTCAGACTTCCTGTGCACATACAGATGTATTCCTGAACTTGTGGATATCACATTAGAACAACCCTATAATCTCCTATGATTCCATCACAGAGGTCACCTACAAGCCAAGCTATAGAGCAGTTGATGTGTACAGGACTGCAGGTTAAAAGTGGCTGCTCACAAGCTTCCGTGTCTCTCCTTTGCTCGTAAAGAATTCAGTAAAGTTCTACCACCTCTGTCAGCACCTGTGCACTGTTTTGGTTTGATATGCACAAGGAAGAAACATAAAATAAGAGTAGAAATTAGAAAGTAGGCAGCAAATAGAGGAACAGAAGAAGGTAGAAAGCAAACAGCAAAATAGTGGCATTATAATCATTATTCTTGACACTACAAATAGGAACAGGCACAGCATGGGCAGAGTGTGGCTGCAGAGAAGACTGTTAAGCAAAAAGCAAGCTCTTCTAAGATGAGATGAAAGGAGACCACCTGTCTGCCAAGGTCATCCTTGCTGGTTGTGCTGAGTATGCCAGGGTCTCTGCCAGGGCTTTTTTTAATGCTGGAGGGCAGCAAGGAAGTGCCCTGTATGGATACACACAGTTATTACTTTAAGTCCTCCTTCAATCTCTGCTAGTGGTAACCATGGCACTGCCCTCAGTGTTGGCTTGTGGGTTTGATGGTGAAAAAACCTACATTTTTCCACCGGTCAGGGTGGACCCTTTATTTTTCCATTCCTCTGGTGATTTCTACCAACAAGGATAACTCCCCTCTCATTGACTGAAAGTTTATCATGAAAACTATCACATTTCTTACTGTACAGTGCCTCAAGCCTCTGTGATCAGTACCTTTCTTGCTGAAGTTTTGGTCTCTTTGGAGCCTAAGGGAGAAGGGCAATGAACAAAAATATGCACATAAATCACAGCAACTGGAAAACCAATATGAACATTCTAGCTAGTATTTTGAATATGCAGGGTGCTCCCAGGGGCAGTGGTACCAGAAGGCAGTCTCTGTAATATATTTCCATCTTTGGTTTCTGTGACACTGGATACTTTTGGATATATAAAATGATCTCCAATCTCATTTCCTCTTTTCCACAATGCAAAGACTCAAAATCTCTTTGGATCTGTTAGAATAGTTTAACATCTTGGTGATAAAATGTAGTTTTCTTCCTATATTTCATAAGGTATTTAACTTATTAATGGGATTGGGGGTAAATATCTGTATCAATACACTTACATTGCACCGTTTCTGTTAAAACTCTGTTGTCCTAGATTTTACTTTTGTGTTTATCCAAGTACAAACAAAGTAATTCCCCTTGAGAAAAACTCTGAGTTATAGAAACAATTTGTTGTACTGTTTATTCTCTGCCAACACAGTGGAGGGAAGCCTAGGATGTGTTGTTCTGTGTTCATCAAGCCCTGGGCATAAACAAAAGTTAGCATTGCAGAAAGGCATTTAAGAAGACAACACAGTTTATCTGACTCTGTGATAAACTCAGACTTTTGTTTTACTTCTTCCAAACAGTCTGGTCCTACAAGCTCCCAAATGAAGCAACAGAAAATCACATCTGAAAATTCAGTATCTGGCCTCCAAAGCGAAGGTATGCATGTCCCCGGAGAATGATCAGCATTTGGTACAACTAAAGCTTTGGCTGTTCTCTTTTATCCTGGAAATTGTAAGCAAAGTGGAGAGACATGAATTAAAGTTCTAGATATTGATCAGTAAAATTGCATTCTTTCAAAGAACTCATCTATTTTTGCATGTCACTCTGGACTCAGACCTAGTCTGGATGGGCAGGCATAAAGGTCTGCATTTCACGCCAATTTTCACTATAATGATGAGGCTTCTTTAGTAGAGATTCACAGCTAATGCCTCTGGTTTGTAGAGAACTGTGGTAATCAAGATCAAAAATCCACCTTTTGCAGCTGAAAACAGACACTTCTGAATCCAGAGCATTGCAGGTTACCTGGCTTATTGTACACCTTCCTATGAGCCATGGCAGAAAATAGGCTGTTTGAAACTAGAGGAGTCCCCCAGCTCTTTCCATGGAAAGCTCTTTGCTGCTTTCTTGCTGACACAACTACAAGTTCACTGTAAATGGCTTTTGAACTACTTTATCAATGGATTTTTTGAATGGAAGTTAGTAAATGGCTTTTGAACTACTTTATCAATGGGTTTTGTGAATGGAAGTTAGAGGGATATAAAGCTATTACTTGGCTTTGTACCTTGTGTTAGTACTTGTAAAAAACTTATGTGGCTCTCAGTAAAAAGCAGGATCTCTGTACCATTAAAAATAACCAAGAAAAACATGAAGAGAGCCTTTTCCAGAAGATACTAGGAGAAAAACTCAGTTGTTTGCCTTTTCCTTCATCAGTGTAGTAATAAAAGGCATTTAAAGGCCAGGATTAAGTGGCTGACCTCTTCCTGGGACCTGTTTAACTTTAATGACAAATGCCTTATGAAGTTATGTAACACAGAAAAAGATATATTTATTCTAACACTTCTATATATATTCTTTCCTTCCCATTAATCTCCTGCAGCCAATCCTCCTGGTTTCAGTTGACCAAAGCCCTTAAAACGGAGAGTAATTATTTAAAGTTAACTTGTTCCCTGAGACACATTTTGTCACTGCCTGTGATTCATGGATCTTATGGCTGAGCACTAAAGCCAGAGCATGTCAAGCAACACATGCTCTGGGCATACTCATCTTCTTCCCACTCAAATTTAACTTCAGCAAAGCAGGAATTGTTTACTTCATTGCTTTAGATTTGAGTAATAACCTAACCCTCCTGACCTGGAAAAGTATGAAATCACTGTGCAGGCCACATCTCTATCGCAGCCCACAGAGAGACAGAAGTGGACAAATGTCAGACAAGCTGGTGTTCTCCCTCAGTCAGGCTGACCTGTGATGGTACCACGACTGACCCGTCCTATCTCCCAGAACAAAATGTGTTTCAGCTGAAAATATGGCTTGAGACCTGTAAAGGAGGATGACTGCAGATTCTTTAACAGAAAAAAAGGGTGAAATCATGGTCTGAGGAAGAAACTACATGCATGAGCCTCTGCAGAATGCAATTTTAAAGGAGATTAAAAAATTGCAAAATAAAGCTTTACTGATGCAAGCCACAGGATAAAAATATTTTACAACATTTTGTGAAAATTCCTTGCTGGCAATGGTGCCAAATTCCAGCAGCCAAGGCAATGCATGTATGTGAGTTATTTTCTGTTTATCTGAGGCACACATTTACCAGGGGAGGCTTCCTCTTTGGTTAGTCATTATGATGATGATGAAGTTTACATTTCTCAGGATCAAATTTACACACATCCAGAAGTTGTGCAATGACAGGTGATTACAGTAACCTCCTTGAAACCATGCCATGGTGGGGCTGTCTGCACTAGACAGACCTGGGACTGGGACCTGACCTCTTTTATCCATCCCACCCAGGCTCCTCATCCTTTTCATTGCCATACCTCTGACTCTGCTGAATTGCAAAGTATTGCTTTTGAGCTGCCTCTACATGTACAGACTTGGGCTTAATTATTAAATACCTGGATGTCACAGACCCTCAGAATGAATATCCCATTGTAATTTCTTATGGAAGTCAAAACACTGAGGCTAGGCAGATGCCAGCTTTCTGTATCCAGTGGTAAAAGGTTAATCATTACAATTTTCTCTGGAAATTTTCTGGAAGTCCAGATAGCAGGCCCAAATTCAAATCATATTGGAACCAGTCAGTACTTTCAGATCCTCTTAAGCACACTTCATTTTTCACCCATATCTGCAATGTCTTCAGGCCTTGAAAAGAAATAGGAGGGAACTTGAATACTGTTAACCTGCCCCTGCCTGTAGAAGAACTACTACACTGAGAAAATCCATACATTGTAAAGTTTAAAATCATATTCATGGTATGCTTTTGGAATAAGCTATATGTTTTCATTATTTTTAACCTCTGATAGCATTTCTGAGAGCAGAGAAAGAAATGCAAATGTATTCCCCTCTCCTTGCCTTGTTTATGGGAGTGCCCTGTGGATAGGAGCAGAAGCAGATCTGAGCCAACAATGCAGATGAGGCAAGCCAAACCCTCACCACTTGATAGCTGTTTGGCTAGACATATCTTTTCTAAGCAGGAATTGGTCTTTATTCATGGGGAGATTTAAACATGCCAGTCCTGTAATTTTGCTCAAAAATTTGTTGGCAGAACAAAGGACAAGAAAAAGCTGTAAACAGGGGTGTGGGACTAAAGATCCAGTTATAGCAATATAGAGACCAGAAGATAAAATTAGCTTTAATTATGGAGACATCTTGAGAAGTAGATATGTTTGCTTGGGTTTCTGCTTCATTTTTTGTTAGGGTTTTTTTTTAACTATAATGTGATGTATTTTGAGTTCATGTTTATCCCTGTTTTTTAAGTAGATCCCTAAAAGAGTATTTACCTCCTTAAAAGACAGTGTTGATACTGATAACTCTCATTACACCTAAAGTTAAATAAAGTTAAATAAAGCTTTGTGTCTAAGGTGATACAGAAGAGAGGTCTTTTTGAAGTTCCAGAATAAAGTAAAAGTTCCAGAGTAAAGTAATTTTTGCACTGCACGATGTTAAAAATAAAGTTTTCTTAGCTATGAACCCCTAAGTATTTCTGTAGCTGTCATCAGGCCATAGATTTTTACCTAATCCATGCAAAATTTGTGGGAGGTTTTTTCGTAAGTGGTTCATAACATAATACTCTTGTTGTGGTTTAGCACAGCTTGGGTTTTCCACCCCTAGACAACTACGAATATAATAAATGTTTCATTACTGCAACAAATTTTTATTAAAGAGTAAATTTGTATTTCAGTCATTCTGGTGCAACAACTTTTAAATCAAATGTAACTGAAAAGGGGGTAGCAAAGTCCACACATCTCTAATTGGCCTAAAGAAACTGATATAGCTGAGGGTGAGAAATTTATAAAAGAAGCTCTTACCCAGAGCAATTCCCAAAGGTTAAAATCTTAATACATAGATTCACCATTCTCAACTTGTTTACAGCAATTTACCCTGTGTTTCATTGATCTACTGCCTTTGCCTTTTAATTAACCTTCCCAAAGACTCTGCACAGAGGTGACAGAGACTGGGATATATCAGCACAGGTCAGGGAAAGAACTGGAAAACAAATGCAGAAGCATTTCACTTAGTGCTTTAAAGCAATAAATAGTTTAATTAATGTCAGTACTTGGATCTCAAATGCACTGTACTTTAATGTTCTCTAAATGAGAAGCAGAAAAGATATCAAACACACATCCAAGTCAAATATATATATATATGCATTGCATGCCTACATAAATGCAAGAAGCTATGAGTCTAATCTGCATGAGCACTGACTGGAGTTCTTTATGAACACAATATCATATCTAACTGTGAATCAGCAGGTAAAATCATATTAATTGTACTCATTGTCTGGCAGCCATACACTTTGGGCACATATTGCCTATGCTTAACCTTGAAAGTGAGTATCAATCACAGCTATTTGTTTCCCAGGAAAAGTAAGCTGTGCCCAGCCTTAAACTAGGTACATATAAACACCAACCTCAGCCTTCCCCCCCCCCCAAAAAAAACAAAACACCCCCCCCAAAAAACCACAAACCAAACCAAAACCAAAACAAAGCAAAAAAAAAAAACAAAAAAACAAAACCCACAACAAAAAACCAAACCCAAAACCCCTCCCCAAACCAAACCAAACAAAAAAAACCCAAAACAAACAAAAAAAAAAAAAAAAAAAAGAAAACCCACCCAAATATTCAATGATTCAATGTTGGTTTTACTCTCATGCCTGGTCTCCATCCATCTATGTTTAGGTACTTAGCTAGGAACTGAAGGCAGATTCCAGCTGGCTCAGCCTTCCTGGTCAATGCAGGACTGGACACCCTTGGTGTGACATGACATCTCTGAAGGTGATGGCCAAACTCTAGTATTCCTTCTTCTTATTTAAAGACAAATACCAGGGGTGGTGTCCTGGAAAAATGATTGGTAATTTTGCTTTTGATCTAGGTGATGTTAGAATTTCTCTTGGGGTCTCCTAGTATCAGTGAAAAGCAGGATCTGGATGTGTGGTTTGGCTCATTGCCCTGCACTTGTTAATGGGTGGGCAGTCTGCTTCTGAAGTTGTCAACACAAGAAAACCCAGGTGGGAAGGGAGGTCAGGAGGTCTCCAGCACAGCCTCCCATTTAGGCAGGAGCAGCTTTGAGTTCAGACCAGGCTGCTCAAGGCTCTGCCCTGTCAGGATTTGGAAACTTTCAAGGCTGGAGCTAGTGCAACCTCCAAGGGCAACCCACAGCCCTGCTCAGCTGTCCCATGGGAAAAAGGGTCTCTTTATACCCAGTTTTGACCTCTCTTCTTTCAACTAGTTTCATCTGCTCCCACCACACACTGCTGTGAAGAGCCTGACTCCAACTCCTTGGACTCTTCCCTTCAAGTGTTGAAGGCTGCTGGTGTTGGTGAGCCCCCATCAAAACCATCTCTACTCCAAGCTGAATAAGCCCAGCTCCTGCAGGGTCTCCTCAAAGGGCAAGTGCTCCAGCCCCAGATAGCTTGGGGACCATCTGCTCAACTTACTTTCCTGTCTTGGGTCCAAACATGTGCTGACTTTTAAGAAACTAACATAAGTAAAGGATTAAATTTCTGTCTGATCGATTATGTTGATAAATTCGTATTCAAAATCACCTCTTGAGTTTCAAATTTATCTTGACAAAAATATCTTAAATGTATCAGGCTGACAGTCTACACAGTATTGTATCATAACAATCGATAATTGTATTCTTAAACAGTCAGCATTTTTCTGCATGATTACTGCAAAACAGTAAATTCCATGCAAAACTCTTGATAGATTTGTCTATGTAAATATTAAACAGTGATTTATTAATAAAATGTATATGTTTTCCACTTTGAAGTCATAAACTTGTTGCACTGGGAAATCTTGAAAGTTTTGCACTACTGTGACTGTAAATTAGTTTATTATCAGCACAAGAAGTGAGTTCTGCTTCTAACAAAAAACTTTTCTGAGGATACTTGTGTCTAAAGATCATGAAATACACCATTCTTGAACTAGTACCAACCACTGTGGGTACTAGTACACACAATTTCAGTTTAATACACCTACAGTTTAAGCCTCACAATCTGTAACTGAGACACACAGAATTATTCCATTTTAACAATGGTAGAGATAAAAGGCATTATTTCACTGAATGTATGTCCAGAATAGTTGCAACTAATTCTCTGAGTAAAATAGGATTCCATTACAGAAATTGATTCTTAAAGATTTTTTTTTTTCAATTAAATAAACAGAATCAGGAACCAGCAAATCCTGTCCTACTCCATACCTGCAAAAGCAATTGTCTTTTGCTTCCTGTCATTTCATATGGTTTATTCTCCCACAGAGGATCTCCAGTTCACAGTTTATAGCATGAATATGTAGTGGCAAACTAGTCAGATTTGATGAAGAAGTGTGAACGTTTTGTCATGATCTGCCCACTCACACTCAGCATTGTTTGAGGATCTGTAAATCCTCTTTTGCTGGGAGTGCTTCTTGTCTGTTCATTGCTTTATGTGTTTACCCTGCAAGGCAGAAAGAATAGTCCTAGGAATGGCAAAGTTAAAATGCATTGATTTTTTTTTTTAAACTTTTCACCTCTATTTCTCAGAATGACAAAGATGCTGATATATGGGCAGCTAGAGATGGCATTTTTTTCTTCTGTCCATTTCAGTATATTGCCACATCTGATATATATTTGTCTGTGGTTTGGTTTTTATTCAATGAAAGGATGTACTGATAAGAACTAAGTTAAAAGATCAGGAGACAAAACTCCCTGCACAGAGTAGGAAAAGGGCAAGGGTCGTTGCTTCTTTTTGACTGTTGTTTAACCCTGAAGAGGGAGAATGTTACATGGTAGTTCCACACCTCTTGCTCTTTTTGCTCTTGAAGCTGCTGGAAGATTTCTTGCTGGCTTTTAACTGCTTTTACTGCTTTCAGATCCATCAATCAGCACAGATGGTGAGCTATGAAGCAAAAATTCCATATATTCAGGACTGAGTCACGCTGGTGGAAATGGAAAACTGCTTCTGTCCATCCTGTTTTCTTAATCCCCAGATGCATATGATCAGTAGATACACCAATATCCCTCAGTGTTAACCATCTTTGTAAATTAACGTCATCAGTGGTGCAGCACAGATGTCTCTGAATCAAATATGACATCCACAGATTTCTCTAAAGACAGAAGACACCAGCTTTTCACAGCCTCTAGCATTTGCAAGCACAGGACAAAAATAGATGAGAGGACTGTGAGGGACAAAAATAATCCCTAGAAAAGGTCTGCTCCGGTCACAGGTGACCAATTATGTTCTGAAGAGCATTTTAAAACCTGTTGCTACCTCTCATAAATCACAAAATCATATTAACTTCTTTTCATAAGCTTTTGACTTACAGTTCAAACCCCTGAAGTACCAGTGGTTTTGGAAAGAAGCAAGTGAGATCCTGGGCAAGGTGAATATGTCTAAAATATTAATCATTCATATGTTACAAAGAGAAGCTTCACTTACTGTCACCCAGAAAGAATACGGGGAAAAAAATAATTCCTGGCATGTTTATTTCCATTGGGCTTGTTTAATACTAGACATGTGGAAAATCATCACCAGTACATCACATCCCCACTACTGTCTCCACAGACTCAAAAAAAAATGATATTTTGGATGGTAATGCTTTTGTCTGCAGATTCTGCACCACTCACCTCCAGGACCAGAAGATTTGAAAGATATGTGATTCAGTTAGGTCTTATATGCCCATACAATTATTTAACACCAGTGAATTATTAGCAAGTCCTATAGGTTACTCGTAAAATGAATCTATGATTCATCAGCCATGTGGATTGCCAACATGAATCTAGATGTTGGTAAAATGAAATTTACAGTCTCTTCATTCACTTGAACAACTAGTGGATCAGAATTGCTGTGACAGAAGCCATGACAGTGCCTGGTCATGTAGAAACTCTTCTGAGAGATATAATCATGCAAAATTTTAATAGGTGTAGTAGAAGCACTTTTTTAGTAAGATCATTAAGAAACATAACAGGTACCTATGAATGCTGTTAAAAATCTCTGCCAAATTTTGATTGCTCAAGAAAAGAATGTTCAAGGCCATGGAAAAACAATATGAATTCGAATTCAAGTACTATTGAATTCCCCATATCAGTAATTGTTCAGCCAGTAATCTCTAAAAAGCCATCTGTATTGGGCTTTATCTTACCTAACACTATGCTGACCCTCATAATCAAGTCTTCATTTCCTCTCAGCTCTATTGTTTTAGCCCTCACATTTGTTAATTAAATGAATTAATTTACTTACATTAAAAGCACCTATTCCAGCCTCAGGCTGCTTGTGGTTTCCTTTGAATTAATACATTGCATAAAGCATGAATATCACCAGCCTTCCAGGTATCACTTCACTGAAATTGGGTTTGTTCCAAATTCAAAACTCTGCTGCACTTCTTTATTTCCTGCCAAAGCGCCCCATGTCCTCAGTCATGAACTATAACTATTTCCTTTCATCCTCCACTAGGGCAGTTTATCTGTTAGAAAAAGTTAAACCAACCTGAGGAACCTCTGAATAGTTGACATTGCACAATCAAGAAGCAGCATTGTGCTATCACAAGTCTTTCCATCCCCACTCCTTATGCTAGCTGAGAACCAGCAGTGTCTGTTTTTTTAAACTTTATAACTAAGATGTGACAGAGGCAAGGCAACCTATCCTCTCTGACAGGTTTCTATGCTTTTTTTGCTGGAGTAGAGGGAGCAAAAGACACAACAGGGTTTTTATCAGCAAACTAATGCTTTCATACTTATTCATTTCAGCATCTAGCTCAAGCTTGACAATTCCATGGAGATAATCTCCTCCCTCTTCAAATCTGCCCTTTTCAGCTGCCTAGCTCCTCCCTAAAGTTGCTTCCCTAGCTTTGAAAAGTGGATTTATTCTCACATTTTTCTGCCTCCAGAAAACTGCTAGCGCCCAAATGGCTAAAAGCATATTTTCATGTCTTTCAAAAAGCAGTGCTCTCTCTGGTCTACAACTGCCACAGGAGCGCACACATGCTCTTGAATAAAACAGCATCCCACTCCCTGAGCCACAAAACTTCTGTGAACTCAGTCATTCTTTCTGAAAGCTGTATCCTTCTGCCTTCTGACCCTACACACAGTCCTTATTCACATGTACCAATTGTATTAAGGATATGTAGGTTTCCAAGTTCTATTTTTATGAAGGACGCAATGATTCATGGCCCACAGACCATGAACAATTCACATTTTAGTCAGCACTTCAATGTTCTGTAGAAAACTGTTGGATTGCCTTGTCCTAAGTATTATTGCCTGGGATTATATTATTCAAATGAAAAGATATCAAAACTCCTTGTAAAAAAAATGCTGCTGTAGGGTTGTTTTTCATCCTGTAGTACTCAAAACTGAGAAGAAGTCCCTCTGTTTGGATGTGATCCACACTGAGATAATGGAGAACTCCATTGTGCAAAGCTGGCTTGGATGCACTATATATAGCTACCTCCAACAGCAACTACTGAAAAAGACTCTCAAACTCTGCCTCCAACAAGAAAAGATCTTGAACCGTATTTGAACATACAGTGTACCAAAACCTTCCTTTTTTTTTGAAGCTGCAGGTAAATGGACATTGTCCTTATGGTGTGGACGTATAAACAGACAGAAATGCAAGGACAGTTAATGCCCAGAAAGCTTTCCCAAGCTGCATCACCATGCAGTCCTGATGTAGGCATGGACTAAACAGCTTTACAAAGCCTTCTGTAGTACAGAGTTCCTTCCTCTGAGGCTCGTTACAAAAGAAGAACCACAGGAAACTTCTGCACTTATAGCCTCCTACTTTCTTCCTTTATGGTCTGGCAAATTCAGATATTCAAATTCAAATCACTCATAAATGTCAAATGAGCTTTCCAGAGCTATTGCATTTTTCTTTTTCCTTCAGTCTGTTTGTTTTTCCAGATAGCGCATTTTACCACTCTACTTTTTTTAGTATTAAATTATAAACCCACAAACAAATGTAGTGGAGTTAAATGTGGACATAATGTGTATTAACCTGGATAAAAGAGATTGATTCTCAAATAACTTATTAACCAGTGTTTGAGCCAGTTTGTGAAACATTTACTTTCCCTGACAAGAACTTATTGATGTGAATAGAATGTGATGCTGATCTGAAAATGAGGCCTTGCACAAACTTGTTCTTCATCTTATTTATCATATTTATCATATACTTGCAAAATCAAGGCATTTATAATTAATTCTCCTTATTTATTTGACTGTGTGAAATTAGGGACATATTTTGACAACCATGATGTTTTTTATTTTATATCATGAATATTCACAATGCAGTCACTGGAATTTTTTGCAGAGTACAGTACTGAATGATAGATAATACATCTCCTTCAGTGTGAGCCTTCCCAGAACGAACCCATGAAATTCAACTTCCATAGGTTTTTTTTTTTCTTAATAGATCACATTTGTTGGAAAAACATATGAAAGTGGTGGAAATTGGCAATAAAAATATTTCAGAATTAAAATGAATATTCATAGCATCTTCTTTACAGTATCTGTTCCACAGTAGGTGTTTCATACCTTTTTTCTCTTTTTTTAACATCACAACATCCTAAAAAGATGCAGATACAGAATTACAATTCCATATGATATGAACAGACATAGCACCGTTGTTAGACAACCTGTGTTCAGGTAACATGTATATTCATATGGAGTCTGGGGGTAAGTGAGGGTGTAGTTGTAAATAGACAACCAAACTTTTCACAAAGGTTATATGGTAGTAACAGAATAAAATCTTTTAATAGAATATAGAAAAGAGAAAAGAAATCTGGGGAAAATGTAGGAACAAAAATTAAAGTAATTGGTCTCCAGTCATTGTACAAAAACTACCTTTATTTTACTTCACTCTTCAAGTCTTTTCATTCTTACGTGTGTGTGGTTTTTTATTAGCAAACCTTGGAAACTTCACAGCTGCTACAACAACAAAAACCAAGCAAGTAACACAGAATTCCCAAATATTTTACTAACCCTCAAACACACAGTACATCACCACTGAAATGCAACTGCTTATGGAGAAGGAACCTGACAAATTTTCATTAACACCCAACAATACACAATGGTTTACAATGGGACTTTGGAGATTTTTTCAGCATGCAGAAATTCCATGGAGATTTTAACTTCCCAGGGTCAAATTTCATTATTTTATTTCAAAGATTATTCTTATGTAGAGAACAATGGGATTTTTAAGATCCTCAAGTTTTAACAGCATCATTGTATATCAGTAAGCAAATACTCATAGTTCTGACTGAAGCAAGATGACCCTATGTGGTCAACTCCCACCACATCCTGAGAAGTCTTCCATCCAGCTATTGCCTAGATGGTGGAATGCAACTTAAGGTATTCCACTATTTTTAAGTTATACAAGGAACTGAAATGTTGAATTTAATTTCCTGTTGTGGAAAGAGTATTTTGTCTGGAAAAAAAAATATTGTTTTTAATCTTCCCTGGTTTAGGATAGAAATTCCACTCTGTATTCGGAAGAGATTTCTTCAAGACAACCTCATACAAACTCAGTGTTGTTCAGAGCAAACCCCTGTAGTCTACAGAGATCATTAACAGCAATGAGACAGGTTTGGTAGATACAAGTCACTGAAGCAATTTAATATGTCAGGAAATAAATCGGAGGGAGCTCTAGAAGGCACCTCAGTGGACACTTTTGTTTAAATCAGTGTGATTTATGAATCAGTTTTCAAACTCTGAAAAATATAGAGATTTCCCACTACCAGTCAGTCATAGCACGTTTCTCAGTGAAAGCAAAAACATGTGCTTATTTTTACCCCCTGTAGGAAAGGAAACTGGAGTTGTTATAGAAATTTTTTTGTAGTGGGCTTCAAGAGTAAAACATGGTTCAGAGAGAACCCACAAGAAGTGGCTATGATTTAGGAAATAAGCACATAGTGGGAGATTGAAGATACTCAGATAGAACAGGTTTTCAAAGAGAAGTAAATTACTCTGGCTCGTGACCACATTGACAGTTCTTGAATATCTCCAGTGAGGGAGACTCCACAACCTCTCTGGGCAGTCTGTTACAGTGCACGCTCACCCAGACAGTAAAGAAGTTCTTCCTCATATTCAGGTGGAATTTCCTGTACATCAGTTTCTGCCCATTGCCCCTTATCCTATTGCTTGGTGCCACCAAAAAGAGCCTGGAAACATACTCTTGACTCTCACCCTTCAGATACTTGCAGACATGGACAAGGCCACCTCTCGGTTGTCTCTTCTCAGGGCTGAACAGGCTCAACTCCCTAGGCCTTTCCTTGTAAGAGAGATGCTCCAGGCCCCTCATCATCTTTGTAGCCCTCCACTGGACCTGCTCCAGGAGCTCCATGTCTCTCTTGTACTGAGGATCCAGAACTGGACACAGAACTCCAGATGTGGCCTCACCAGGTCTGAATAGAGGCGCAGGATCACCTGCCTCGATCATCTGCTCTTCCTAATGCACCCCAGGATACCACTGGCCCTCTTGGCCACAAGGACGCACTGCTGGCTCATGGACAGCTTGTTGTCCACCAGGACCCCCAGGTCCTTCTCCACACAGCTGTTCTCCAGCAGGTCACCCTCAGCCTGTGCTGGTGCCTGGGGTTTTTCCTTCCCAGGTGCAGGACCCTGCACTTGCCTTTGTTGAATTTCAGATGGCTCTTCTCTGCCCATCTCTCCAGCCTGTCGAGGTCCTTCTGAAGGGCTGCACAGCACTCTGGGGTATCAGCCATTCCTCCCATCAGGGAACTTGCTGAGGAGGCCTCTGCCCCTTCATCCAAGTTATTGATGAAAAATTAAACAATACTGGGCCCATTACTGAACCTTCGGGGGCACCACCAGTGACAGGTTCCCAGCTAGACCCTGTGCCACCAATTACAACCCTCTGGGATCTGCTGTTCAGCCAGTTCTCAGTTTACTTCACTGTCCACTCACCCAGTCCACACTTCCCGAGTTTGCCTGTGAGGCTGTTGTGAGACACAGTGTCAAAAGTCTTGAAGTTGAGGTAGACAATATCCGCTGCTCTCTCCTCATCCGTCCTTGGACTTGCTTCATCATAGAAGGCAATCAGGTTGGCCAAGCATGATTTACCCTTAGTAAATCCATGCTGACTACTCCTGATCACTTTCTTGTCATCCATGTGGATAGAGAAGGCCTCCAGAAAGACATTCCATCACATTTCTGGGGATTGAGGTGAGGCTGATTGATCAGTATTTCCCTGGGTTGTGATTCTTGCCCCTTTTGAAGACATTTGCTTTCTTCCAGCCCTCAAGCATCTCTCTTGATTGCCACAACCTTTCAGAGATGATTGTGAGCAACCTCGCTGGGGGTGTCAACCAGCACTCATGGTTGGATCCTGTCAGGGACCACAGACTTGTGGATTTCAGTTTTGCCTAGGTGCTCTCTAACCCAATCCTCTTTGACAAAGGTCTTTCTTCCAACATTCCTTTACCCTTATCTCTTGGGTCAGAGATTCCTGAGGGCTGGTCTTGCCAGTGAAGACCAATGCGAAAAAGGCATTTAGTAACTCTGCCTTCTCAGCACTCTGTTACCAGGGTTCTCCCCTCCATTTAGTAATGGGCCCACATTATCATTACTTTTCCTTTTGCTACTCCTGTGTTTGAGAAAGCCCTCCTTCTTGTCCTTGACATGCTTGGCCAGACTGAATTCCAGATGGGCCTTGGCCTTCCTTGTCTCATTTCTACTTATTCTGACAACCTCTTTATATTCATTCCAAGTTGCCTGACCATGCTTCCATCCTCTGTGTGTTTCCTGCTAACTCCTGAATAACGACAGATCTTTATTCATCCATACAGGTCTCTTTCTTCCTTTACCCTATCTCTTGCTCATCGGGATGCATCTTTTATGGGTCTGGAGGAAGTGATCCTTAACAATCATCCAACTCTCTTGGATCCCTCTTCTCTGCAGGGCCTGTTGCCACGGGATTTTTCCAAGAAGATCCCTGAAGAGGATAGAGTTAGCTCACCTGAAGTTCATGGCTGCAATCTCTACGTGCTGTCCTGTTTCCCCCTTGCCTGATACTGAACTCCACAATCTCATGGTTGTTTCAGCCAAGGCTGCCCCCCCAACTTTCACATCTCCAACAAGGCCTGTCCTGTTTGTTAATATGAAGTTGAGCAGCAAACCATTTTTTCTGGGATCCTCGACTACCTGTGACAGGAATTTGTCATCAGTGCTTTCCAGAAACCTCCTGGACTATTTGTGTTTTGCTGTGTTGCTCCTCCAGCAGAAGTCAGGGTAGTTAAAGTCCCCAACAAGAACCAGTTCCTGTGACTTTGAGGCTGCTTCAAGCTGCCTCCAGAAGGCCTCATCCACTTCCTCCTGATCAGGCAACGCCCACAACAGTGTCACCATGACAACAACACGTGCCACGGCAGGGTTAATGTGACCTTTTGGGCAAATCATTAGTTATAGCAATCTTTTCATAGAAACAGTAACGCAGGTAGTCTGAACCTACGTATTTTGAAAGAATTTTTCTCAGATTTACCAAAGTCTCAAGATGACAGAGAGGCAGACTGAAGAGTTAGATCAATGTTTTCCCTTTCATGATACCAGAATTCAACCAGTTTGAAAACAGCCACTTTTAAGTACAATTATTCCTGCTGTTCCCCTCCCCAGCAAAGGAGTGCTTACAAACCTCACCTAAAACACCAAGGCATGGATAGCCTGAAAGCTGCATCTCTGGCATTCGTGATATGTCAGGGAGTGGGGGAGGGAATTTTGAGCCATGACCACAAGGGCAAATCTGGAAGGGAAGGAAAAAGAAAAATGGTATTCTGTTTGGATTCTGTTATCAAAATTTGCTTTGTAGATCTAAGGTAACAAAAGTAAACACATGCTTATGTATCTAGCCCGAGTTTTAGTTTGTAGATCTGCAGCATTTTTCCTTATCAGAAATATAATATACTTTCTTTCTAACAGCTTCTTAACGTCAGTCAAGTGGAAAAATTTTGAATCAACAAGTGCCTCACCACCATATGTGCAACTATCTCAGGATGCCCCTTTCGAGCATTTGGGCTGCAATACGGGTGTTTCACATAGTTGTTAGAAATTGTTTAAAGGAAATGCAAAATAATTTGGAATACAAGATTGCTGCGAAGAAAATTAAGGTTAGTGTCTCAAATAATGGCTCACAGTAGATATGATTCCCACAAGCTAGGCTTTATGTAGCTTTTTCTTCCGTGGGTAAGGAGTTGGTGTGGGTTTTTTTGCATGTTGTTCGTCTAAAATTTTATTTCTGAAAAGAAAGACAGACTTTCAGTAATCTCTCAGAATTTTTAAACCCTTTTTTCTTATTGATTCTTATTCTGCATCCTCGGTGGATTTAATATGTTTCTTTGTTGACTTCCTTCTTGTTGTCTCTCTTAAACTTACATGCCTGCAATATTACAGCATTATTTGTGAATGCTGCTGGCCTTGGACAGCTGCAGTTCCATTACAGGCTTATGAAAATGCTAAGAAAATGTGTTGAAAGGTAATTTACGTTACAGCTCCTTTTCTCACTCATTTTCTTTAAAAAAACCAGCCTTTATTTAGGAAGCAGTAATAATCACAAACAGCTATTTTACCTCCACTCTCTGTGTCAGAATGCTGAAAGGTGTGGAGTTGGCAAACATTGCATGACTCAGCCTGATATCTCAATCACACTCCAGAATAACAATAGATTGACCTTAAGGAAATGGCATTACAGAGAACAAAGAAATCACACAGAACAATAGAAAGGAAAGAAGGAGATGAAAATAATAGAAAGTCCTTTGAAATAGAGAGCACCTTCCCTGCCCCCCTTCCAGATTAATTTTGTTTGTCCAGAGGAATGTGTAAGTAGTGGTCTGCTAAGGACTGCTGCTTTTCTATGGGGGATTTTCTCCATGGGAAATAAAACCAGAATTTTTTCTTAAAAAGCCACAGTATTAGTGGATCTTTAAATGAATCTCTAAAAATTAATAGTGTATTTGAAGGGGCAAGGATAGATTCAATTTGAAGCCTGACTGCAGTTCAGATCAAACCTGTTTGCTATTATAGTCAAACTGAAGTTTTGATAACTTCTCATTTGTTTTGGTGGGAGGGAAAGAACTGATACTGCTGAGCCCACAGAAACAAGATGATCTCTCAAAAAATTTCTCATTTTCAAGCAAGGTCCTGTAAAAGACAGTTGGATTTACAGCTATTCTCCCTTCAGTACTTGCCTCCTCAGTATTCCCAGGACAGTCTCCAGCTCCAAAAGAGCCTGTGAGACCTGCCCAGGAGATGGAGCCAATCCCACTGCTGAAACTCATAGTCTTATAGGGTTTGCAAATAACATTTTACAGGGAGACTGAGAAGCTGCAATTTTTCTGATTAAACACTGAGTTGTGATGCCTTCAAGCATGTGGTCAAATAATTTGAACACCGGGCAATTCCCCGTCTTCCCCTCATACCCCTGAAAGAGGAAGAGTACAAAGATGCATTGGAGGAGTTATAATAATACACATTTTATTCTATTATTTTCTCTTTTATTATTATGTTAATCTATTTCATTATGTTTTATTTTTATGGACATAGCAATACATATTGTCCCTCTGGGGCCTGAAGTTTGGTTTTGATAATACCTTTTGCCTCACTATGGCCTGAAGCTTGGATAGGACCTCATGAGGTCTTCTGTCTCC
The DNA here is from genome assembly GCF_041296385.1 of Aphelocoma coerulescens. Taxonomy (NCBI): domain Eukaryota; kingdom Metazoa; phylum Chordata; class Aves; order Passeriformes; family Corvidae; genus Aphelocoma; species Aphelocoma coerulescens. The sequence continues at coordinate 140,718,292 of NC_091015.1, read as the reverse complement.
AAAGTCCCCACTCCACTTAATTTCAAGCTGTCCAAATGGCACCTGCTGGATTTGAAACCCAAAGGTATTTAATTTCAGTCTCAAGAGTATTAATGTGGATTATCACACTATTTAAAATATCTAAGGAGATTATGCAACTGATACTGAAGAATGATCTTTCATAAGGCTTTTGGGTCTTTAAACACAGGATCTTACTCAGATTCTGATGAAGATTTCACCTTCTGTTCATGAGAACAGCACCTAAAATTCACACTTGTTTCAAGGGAAGGAGCACTACATGGTTGTATAGCTTTTTAAAGCTGGAAAAGACTATTAGATATAATATTATAATACCATCCACAGCTTTTTACTCAGCAGGTACCACACTGAGCTCAACTTGTACTTGATTAAAACTTGACCTGCTGGAAAGGTTTTCCTCTGAGGAAGAAGGTGTTTCTTTCCCAGCTTTTCTAGAGGTAATCCTCTGCATTTGACATAGTCCTTGTAAAATGGACACACAGGAAGCTTTCTAACCAAGCTATCAGTAGGAGTTAAGAGGGACAAAATGTAAGAGAGCAAATGTAGTATAAATACATGGGAAGAAAATGTAAGTATCACAGCAACAGCTGTTCCAATTATCTGTATTGGGACAATTAAAAAAAAAAAAAAAGAAAAAAAACCCCAACCAAATGTATTAGTCTTTCATAATTACTGGAGACAATTTATTAAAAATTATCTTATTTCTAAAGGACAGCTAAATATAAAGTAGATGTAAACCTAAAGGCCTGCTTAGTCAGCTCAAAAGGCAACAAAGCTTTGCTTCTCACAAGGACTTCACTGAGGTGTTTCAAGGAAAGGAAGCATCAGTTCAGCTCTACAGGCACTAGTCCATCACTTCTTTCATAACTTTAAAACCCCAGTCTGAATAAAGTATGACTCTGAGAGTAAGATGTTCTCATTTTATACAAGACTATACATGTTAATGTGATTTTTTTCACTCTTTTGTGTATCCTGTTTGCAGAGTGAGTGATAAGAATGCATTCAGCTTTTGCTTGGAAACAGATGACAAGGAAAGCAGAGAGAGCTTATGTTTGTGAGCATGATAACTGACTTTCAAACTTGTAGGGATGTGGAAAATTCCAAGGGCCACTAATTACTCTGTAGAATAATTCATTTAATTAATCCTAAGTTTCCTTTGTAAAATGTGAAAAGGGAATCTACCCTTCCCTTAATAGGAAGCAGCTGTTCATTAAACAAGCCCACAGAAAAGCACCTTTTAAGTACTATTCCAGGAGCTGAATTAATTTCATTTTAGACTCCACCAAAGAATATAATAGCTTTTTCCTTAAAGCTGGATGAGTTAACACAGCCCAATGTGATACAAATACAAGCCCATACGCACACACATCCAGAGAGTCTATAGAGACAGCTCAGGCAGCTGCAGGAAGCAACACAACTGAGCAACACTCTGGGTATAAACAGCCAATACTGATGCTGGAGACAGAGGATCACCTTTGAAAGAGGATAGAAGGTAGACCGTACTTAGCTTGTACTTAGCCTTGCAGCCTTCAGTCAGTCTCATCACTCATATTAGTGCATTTCACATGCAATCCTTACGTCATAAATTAACAAGATCTTAGACGAGGATCTATGTGAGTGTGTCTATTTCTTGCTTTCTTTACCAATACCCACAACTCTGTTGATGATAATGGCATTTTTCTGTTACGGAAGTGCTGACAGAAGTCAAACACAATTGCGGTTTTCCTTAATCCCTGTGTGACGTCCTTTAGTGTCACAAGCCATTTACTCATGAATTTTCCTAATATTTCTGTGAAAACTGGTGATAATCTGATAAATTTTATCACAAATATTGTTACAAAAGTACACTTAGTTAACAAACTTTTAAAGGTCACAACAAATTTTATGTAGAAACAAATTTCACTGTTGAGCATAGGATAGTACAAATCTAAAACCAGTTTGTTTCAATTTATTATAGTGGATCTCATAAGGCAACTTTAAGTAAAAAATGAAGGGATAGACCTGAGTCACTTTTTTATTGGAATTAATTGTTGCAGTTGAGCAGCATTAAATTTAACAGATCCCGAACTTAACTCTTTTGAATTCTTTCCATGAAGCAGAAGACCCTTTTTCCAGGAAGTTTCCATTTCTGCTTGTCAGACATTCAGTAGATTCTCAGAAGACAACACACAAGACACTCTTTTCAGCTCAAATTTTTAGTTTTCAAATATAAGATGTGTCTATCATTCACTGATATTTACTCTCCTCCATAGTACACACAGGTGCAATTTCAGCTACAAAGGCATCCCTACTGAGAGCAGAGGAGAAACCCAGATACATAAAAACAGTGTATGCCTATGTGATTGGTATTTCTACTGCCACAACTGAAGCCTTGCAAAAATATTTAATTTCAGGAAAATTACCATGTGGAAAGGCTTTCAGAGGGTAGAGCTTCAGAAGAGACATTCAGAATTATTACCCTACTAAATCCAGGAAAAACCAACTTCGTAATGCCTTCTGAATTCCAAATTTAAAGCAAAAATGAAATTATCTTATGAAAATTATAACCTCAGATTTATATCAAAAGGTGTGCTTGCATGTAAAAAGAGATATATATAAGTTTCTCCAAAACCTAAAAAACAGCACCTTGTGCAAAGATCTGTTAGAAGGGACTGGCAAGTGCTTCACCTATTCTTCAGAGACCTTAAATTAGACATTAGATGTGGGTTGCACCTTTCTAAAAGTTTTGAATTCTTTCAGGTAATTGATTCTGAAATGCTCAAATACCATTTCAAAACTAATTACTAAAGCTCATTAACAGTGGTTACACAACAATATAGCTTCATTATGGCCTATAAAGTATTTTTCCAAACACCCATTTGGATGCAAATCCAGTCTTTGTATGTTTGAGCCTATTGATGTGCAGGCATTTGGGGTCATTACATCTATGGTCACTTATGGATCCCTGAACTCTGTGACTCCTGCATATGCTATCAGTGAAATGTGATGAGAACACTAAGTTTTATGACAGCATATAAACACAAGAGGTTTGTATTAGAAGAGATAAAAATTTAGTAGGAAGTACAAATGCTTCTGTGAAAAAGTATGGACCATATTGTTCCATAAGAAGATTGGTATTAGAAAATAGAAATTCAGCTGAACACCTCAGGAGAGTTTCTACAACGTGTGGTTCTCAAAAAAGATCCATCTTTTGATTTGGAAATTATTTGAATTATTTGAATTTCCAAATCTATCAAAAACAAAACTGTCAGTGGCAGCTACTGGCAAAATGAAGGGAGGGGAGAAGGCATTGAGGAAACTCTCCATTGCTTACAGTGATTGTTGAAAGAGACTACGGGGTTAACTTAGCCAAGTAAGTTCAGTCTCCTTTTCACTTCAGCATCATCTTCTTGGTGAGGCAGGCACTCCTGCACCCTTTTCCTTACTGTGAGAATTAAATGCAGCTCCCAAGTCGGCCTGCAGGTTGCTAATATGATCCTTAGCATAGTATGCCCTTGCCCCACAAGGGATACTTGGTGGAAAGCAGTGTTTACAAGTAGCTAGTCCTAACTGTGCTGATTTACAGAGTGACTCATTACGGTAAGTAAGCCTCCTAAGTAAGTGTCTCCCCTCCCACATTTACTTTTCACTTTTCAGTGGTTAAGTAAATAGACATAATATCTGGGAATGGGACCATGGTTACCATTATGTCTATTATTTCACCGGAGTGCAGGATTGGGAGTAGCTATAATGATTGTACCAACAATTTACTGATATAACAGCATAGCATGAAATGGAAAATAAATTAATTTCGATATTAGACAAGTTAGGATTATATGAAAATTAGTGGTACTAAAAGCACCACGTATTGGCTCCTTATAGTTTCTACCTGATCTTGTAAGGGTGTGATCAATCTGAGTACAGTGGAAACTTTGAGATACTTGAAGTGCTATGGACATTCATTCAAGATGTCCAAATGACAATATTCCACAGTTGACATATAAGTAGATTATGAGGCAGTAGAGGGGATCAAGAGATAGAATTACTTGATAGTCTAAGTGGGAGGGACAAAAAGGGTGCAAAATCTGGCTAATAAGGAAGAGCCATAGCTATACTAATGACCAAAAATTTGATGTGGTGAACAAGAAAGAATAAAATGTCTCAGAAAGGGAGCTATCGTAGCCAGATTTATGTTCAAAACTATGGACATTATAACAATTAAAAAAATATTAGGCAAAATATGGGGGGGGGGTTATTCACTTTGATTTTTGGACTGGATGTTGACATTAAATGCAGCACTGGATAAGAATCATAGGAAACAAAGTCAGATTAGACATTGTTGGTGGAGAGACAGCAGAGGAAATAACTTGGGACACACTTACATAAATGGCTCATCAGGTAGCAATTTATAAAGAAACATGATTAAGTTTGGAGGCAACAGGATCTTTGTCATACTCCTTGTTGAACTTGCTGAAAACAAACACCATGTACCTTAACTTTTGAGATTTAGAGAAACATCCAATTTTTTTTAGAAACCAATGAATCCTACACATTTTTGTGATTTCCTGGTGGACATTGTTAGAATTATATCTGATTTCAGCTTCCACTCAGGAAGTGACTTGTCTACCTAACTGATGCTATCAGCTCTCTGAGGGGGCTTTTGCTTCCTCTCCATAGCACAGACACCTTCATCTCTGCTTTGTCTTTGCTGCTGATGCTCACTCACCACCATATTTCTCAGTGATGGCTGATGAACTTCTGGCATTTATTCCACTTAGTGCATCCACTTCTTTGCAGTGTTGTGAATCAAGATCAACACCTTTTAAGAAACTGCAATGGTTAATAACAGGTGTGTGCAAACATGGATGGTTACCTTACCTAGAAATGTGCCAAAATAACTTCGTGCTGACATTGCTTTTCAGAAACATTACTTGGTTTCATGTGCTTAGTTAAACATTTCTGTTACTCTCTGCCTCTAAACAGGTACCTGCATAAGATTAAACAATAATTATGGCATAATCAAGTATGTTTTAAATTGCTCTTCACCTTATTTGTTGAGAGGGACAAACACTCTTTCTAATTCACTGAGGTCTTAAAAGAAGCACACGATGGGGTCCCTTCCTTCTTTGTCCAATATCCACCTGTGAAATTCTTAGCAGTATGCCATTGGTGCAAAACTGAACACTTCTTTTCGTATCCTGAGCTTAGTTGCACCAATTATTCAGCTGACATGATAACAAGAGATGAGCAGGTAATCATGTCTGTAGGGTGATGCTTCTGGCCAACTGCAATTTTCAAAGAAACTGTGTTTCTTCTTTGCTCTTCTTCTGACAAGGCCTAATACAAATGTAAGCTGCAGAATTTTGTGTAGGACTTTCTTTTGCCATGGAATTTGCTTAGACAGACACCAACTCAAGGAGTTTCATACAGTGGCTATAAAGAAGATTTTCCAATCACATATTAAGTATCCATGGTTAATGTCAACTTGGTGTCTCATGCTGACCCTGCTTATTCTATAAATGTGAGTCATCATCCCACACATAAAGATGAAAAAGCGCAATTCAAGTTTCAAATAGAGACTTCCTGATCAAATGCAAATTTCCCTAGGCTTCTGTGAAGCCTAGATATCTCTCTCCACAGATATTTGTTCTTATTCTTGAAATTATTAGGTTAGATAAATTCAACTTTTGCTGTGAATCCTGAGACTCAGCAGAGTTAGATATTCATTCTCTACATAGAGGACTGTAACCTCTTAGTTTCTGATCAGCTGGGTGGGCTTTTATTGCCATTTCTGCCTTTTTGGTCATCCCCATTCTGGTGTTAATTTCTATTTCAGACTTGAAATAATCATACCCTGCTTTGTGAAATGCATATAATTCAGGAGCGAATACCCCAAAGATTATATCTTAGAAAGTTTATATCTTAGAATAGGGGTATTCATTGTACTGTCTGAATATCCTTGAGATCTGTGGATTATTTCATAGGAGGCCTTTAAAAAGCAAGAAAATTAAATTCCTATATGCTGTGGCAGGTGTGCAAACATTTCTGTGAGGAACATACCTTTATTAATTCACACTTCCATCACAAATATGTAGGAGTTCACAGATCAAAAGAATTTGCAAAATGTCATAAGAGAAGCTGCTAAAATATGGCCACTACTGGGATCCAATCAATAGGTTTTCTACCCCAGTAAAAAGCTCAGAGAAACTTTGGTGGTTCTCACAAAACAGCCTTGTTGGATGATGTAGATGGTATCATGGCCCATACATGTATAAAATCACAAAATATCACACAAGGGCTTTGGAATTTCTGAAGACCTGTTTAATAATGTGTATTAAGGTGCATAAGTGTCATCACTGTTTGTAATTTTTGCCATATTGTTATGATCAGTTATTACCAACAAGACATTTTTTCTGCATCATTCTTGAACTGTTGTTTACCACTCACCATTCAATATTTAATATTCATTTAATATTCTACAGTTTATGATTCACCATAAGTCTTTGGCAGATGTATGTAATGGTGAAAATTTATTCACAGTAGGTAGGGAGCACTGAGGATAATCATTTTTTGGTAAATGAGTGGGAGAAGGGAAAAAAGAAATATAGATGATATTTTGCTGTGTCATCAATGACATTCAAACAGGGACCAGCCACATGTAACCCCAAAGTAGAAAAATTCCTCTAAGTGTGGCATTGTTGTCTTGTCACATACCTATTTTACATGTTGTTTAAGCAGCAATCAAACTGAGAAGCATTTTCTGAGCTACCATATTTTTAACTCACTTCCTCTTGAAAAACTGCTTTCAGGAATGAAATCTGGATTTAGGCATTGGAGGGATGTGAATAAAAAGGAGTATTTTTCTTTTAGTCTAGCTCTTATCTTGACTGAAATAAACATTTCTTTCCCCAGAATACTTCAGTTAAGAAAACTAAACCTTAAGACAAAAATAATCTGTAGCAAACAGTAAAACTAGTCAAGAATCCAGTAGCTCAAAAAAAAAAGTGTAGGGAATAAAAGAAGAGGCAGAAAGGTCAAGATAAGAGAAGATGATGTTGTTCTGTGGATAGGATCCAGTGCCTCTGACACCCACATGGAAATATTTCCCACAAAGTAGAAAACTTTCAGCTATGGTTTCCCAGTGGCAGAACTCATTTTGGTGGCTCATTAGCTGTTGGAGCCAAGACAGGACAATGGAACCTGTAAGGCCCAGGCATGGGTCAAATGGTCAGAGAAATAAAGCACGTGGGAAAGGAAGCAGGAGTCAAAGGAAGCAGGAACAGGCAGGGGGGCTCTGTTTACTCTTCCAAGTGACTCAAAAGACTCAGCACATGACACTATGAATATTATTCTTTTTCTTTTTTTTTTTTCTTTTTTTTTTTTTTAAGGGATTATTTGTTTAGGTGAAGATTAAGCTAAGAAATTTCTGATCTATGGGAATAGGGTCCTGTGATGTATTATTACTCACTGTGCAGGACTATTTCTCTGAAGCAATGCTTGAGGTCTGAAAACATGACAGGAAGGACAGTTAGGTAAAACATTTTTAATGCAATTTAAAATTCCATGTGGTCATGTGCTTCCAATCCCTCATTCAAAAAAATTTGGTTCAGTAGCTCTAAATACTTTGTTTTGTGGTATTAAGATTCTCCTGTTGATTTTTCAAAGATAAAAGAGTTTGAAAAGATATTTGTGAGCTTGACTGAGCTACTTGCGAAAGCACTCAGAAAGAAGTACCTCAGGCTTTTGCACTGCTTCCCACACAAGGCTTCTCCTTATACAGGGAGGAAATCTACTTCTGTTAAGTGCAGCAACCACTAATGGCATTTGCTGAGGATCAAGGGAAAAATTTGTTCTTTCCCATGGATTTTTACAGTCCTGATAGAAAAGGCCATCTTGTCTGTGGTTTTTATTATGAACATATATTTTTAGAATAGCTACTTTCTGCCTTCATCTGACCCACTGCTCTGTTCAGACACAGAAGTCTCTGTTCAGACAAATTTCCACTGTCCTTCTGGGCACAGAGCATCAGAGAAACTCATCTCTGTCTTGTCTTGGTTTTAGTCAGCAAATAAATAAATTTACATCAAGACAGGACATTTTTTGCTTACTTAGTTTGGAGCATGCTGGTAAGTGAATGCTTGTTATAATTTATCTGCTACAATGTATGGCAACAGTGTGAAATTATAAAAAGAATGTCCTTTAGGGTAATTCAGACTTTTTAATGGTAATTTGGGGGTTACTCTTCTTTTCTTTTAAAATTAAGAAAAGAAGGCAGGACGGAGAATGAGTCATAAAGGGAGAAAAAAAGAGCGAGACAAATTTTCAAAAGCAGTTCTTCATGATAAATGCTCACCTTGTGATCATTGATTACTGACTTTCAGGTCTCAAATTGGAGAATCCTCAAATTGTTAGCTTCGGCTTTTCTGGGTGCAATACCCCACTTTATCTGAATTACCAAAGTCAAATTACACAGGACAAGATCCCGAAGGAAACTCTAAACCTCTGGCCCTCCCAAGGTGTTGCAGGGTGTCAGCAGAACATGCCCCGTCTGCCCTTGCAGCAGTCAGCGAGAAGAGCTGACGGTGCGAGGAGCACGCAGGCCAAGAGGCTGATGAGTTTAGGCATGTTGAGAGTTGTAGAGAATCCATCTGAACCCCCTTTCATCCCTTATGCACAAAATGCTGGCTAAATACCCAGCCCCTGGGCTCCCACGGCTTTCAGGTGGGTTTGATGCTTCTGAACCTGGCATCAGTTCATTCTGTAACTTAGCTAAATTAACTCAGAAAAGTTACTACTGGTGGCATGGCATAGGGAAAGCAGTGACTCCTGTCCTGCCTGCTCTGCCTCAGAGCACATCTGCACTAAGCAGGGGGCTGCAGACCCTGTTGGAGACCTCAGCCAAGAGGTGAAAGTCTAGCTGCTTGCCACTTGCAGTGAGCTGGGAAAGAACAGTTAAACTCCTCAGTATTAGCTGTGGTTTCATACACAAATTATTTATATTGGTCTTCCTAGGATGAAGTACCTACACAACTTTGTCTGGTAACACCTGAGAGAAACATTCTGCTTGTGGACACCTTGTCACCTATGTCACATAATTTTCTTCTCCTTTTCTTTCATTACTAGAAGCAATTACCAAAAGAAATTTTGCTTTTGAACAGTTCATCTGTGCATGCTGTTTATATCTGAAGTAGTAATCCTCAGCTTTTGACCAAGATTCATGAAGATCATAATCCTGTTTTATTAGCACAGATCCCTGGAGTTCAGACTCTCTCTCTGTTGTTGCTATTGCAAAAGCCAGTTAGATCAGGCGAGACTCCTACAGCAAGTGAATAACAAGCAGTAGGAGCTGCTAATCTGTTAGAAATCAAACACTGTACCTTGTTATACATGATTATGGAGCTGTGGTGTTTTATGCTGTATGTGCTACACTGTTGAATATCTGAGGCAGCAAGCCCAGTTTATCTTTCCATTGAGCTTTGTCTTGTATTCAAGGAATGCAAACTGCTGCTGGGCTGCTTTAAGCTCACATATAGCTGTGACTGCCTAGAATAGGAGAGCATCAGGCTTTCTGCAAGGTTTGTCCATTTTAAGGATGCTGCTTCTGTGCTTAGCTTGAAGGCCCAGCAAGACTGTGCTGTCTAGGCTTGCTTTTAAGACTTAGCCTTGCTGAGCTGTACGCACCTCACAGTTATACCTGTAAAAAAAATTTGACTCTGTGATTTTTTGGACTCTGTAATTTTTCACACCACAAAAGCAGGAATTGCTGTAGAACTTAGTTTGAAGTCTGTGACAGAAAAACATACACGTCCACTTTGTATTCCTGTAGGAAATTGGTCTCAGTCCAGTCGCCTCACTTTCTGTGTATGCCTCATTGCTGTTCCTGCCAGGAAGCAGGTCATGGATCTGTTGGTGCATGCTCTGATCTGTCTCTGAATACTTTAAAGAGCTTTTAGGGTGACATTTTTACTGCCTACAATGAGATTTTAGATGCAGAAACAGGAGGTCCTTTGCTGTGCAAAACACCCTTCTCTTAGTCCCTTCTCATGGAGATTTTACACTTTTATTTTCCTCACTTTTTCTATGATGTGCTCTGAAAAGAAATTTCTACTTTGTAGTGTTAAGTAATGATTTACTGAAGAACATATACAAGCAAAAGTGGATGGCTCCTTTGATAGTGTAAAGGCAGAAAAATTGCAAATTAAGATACTGTAGTGTTATATAACAGCTCAGAAAACCAGCCTTGTTTGTTCATTATTTAAAAGATTAATCTATTTAAAAGAGAAATTTTTAAACTGTGAATGGGAAACACACACATTTTACAGAGTAAATTGTTAGTTCCTACAACAACATTAAACTGTGTGGTTCTGTCACTTCCCAGGATGTTTTATTATATGAAGTGCATACCATTAGTGGCAGATATATTTCATTTCCTTTCTTCCTGCATATGTTTGTTGCCTGGTAGTTCTTCAGGGATGTCCTCTGGGTCCTTTATCTGCTCTCTCCATTTTCATGTGCATTGTTGCTAATCACACTCCTCAGTGACTGGCATTTTTATTTTGCTGGGATACACTTTTTCCACTACTGGAGTGGCCGCCGGTGCTGGTACCCTGTGATCTGCACAACCAGTGTGTGACCCCATAGCCTGAGATGACTTTATAATTTGAGACTATAGGAAAAGGATTCTCCAGGAATGTGTTGCTGCCTTTGAGCCTGAGGATTTCCACCAAGATCCCCAGTAAAATATAAGTAGTGTAAATTTGCAGGAGAGAAAATCTGTAGCTGAACTCAGATTTAGAGACTTAGATGACTTAGAAAATGAACTAAACCTGAGTGAAAAAATATAGTTCTCAGTCATCACTTTTTTCTGTGGCACTGTCAGCTATGTTTTTGATAAATAAAAAATGCATGCCATAAAAGAATTGAGTCCTGAAAAACAATGAGCAACCTTGAAAACTTTCCTTTAATCTGTCATTTCTAAAGTTCTGAGATAGGCTGTTAAAACATCTAGAAATATAAATGCTGAGTCTCTGTAAAGTGTGTGAAATAGCTATTCATGGAGACAGAACATTGATTCAGGCAATATTAATACCATCTTCTAAAAAAGCAAGGTCAGAAGGCTTAAAAAAGATTTATTTTTCCTTCTATTTAAGCAGGCAAGGGCATGATTTAGCATGGATGCCTCATCTCAGCGAAAACCTATTCTATTTCATGTTGAAACATAGCAAAAATAATGTGTCAGTTCTTAATTATATTTTTACTTGCTTCTGGCAGTTTGGTTTGGTTGGTTTGGGTATTTTTTCATTTCTAGACTTTAATTCCATGTCTAGTACAGGAAAGCACAACCAGTGTGAGGTCTCCTCTTCCCCAGGATTAAGCTGTTGCCCCTGGGACAGAGAGAGGAAATATAAAGTGCTGTATCTGGGAGTTTCAGACCACCTGTTTTCACACAGGTACATATACTGGTGCTACACAAGAAACATCAGAGTGGTTCAGCTGGCAAAAACAACTAAACAATCTCAAGATTTTTACTCTGGGCTGCCTGCAGGATGACCCAAGTCAAAAATCAAATTAAGCCAATAGGACTTTTTATTTTTCTTCAGCAAGGATTAGACCAGGTCTTAGGGGATCTTCTTGACCTTCTTTTCTTAACAGAGGCCCAATGTGGGAACAATACTGGGGTAATCCTGGGTTCTCTCTGTGAGGCAGGGGCAGGACCACCACACGTCCAAGCACCCTCCCTCCAGTACCAGCTGTCTGTAGCACTCAGTGCTACACCAGAGTGGAAATGAGCCTGTACATTTTGGTAACATAACCAGGAGGTTAGGATAGCACAGTGCAAAATTAGAATGAATTTCTGGTTATTTCTCTCAGCTGCACTTACTTCTTACATGGAGTCACTAAAAGCCATGTAGAAATGTGGAAATCATGACCCTCTTTGCCTGACTGTAAGGACACCCTGGATTTTTGTAAGGATATGAGACACCCTGCATGTTTCAGGTCATTTATACTGAAGACTCCCTAAGGAAATAGCAGCAACAAACTTAATGAGTGCTAACTTATCCTGACTCAAGAGAGGCAGCTGCTTCAGAGATGTTGGCAGGAGAGTTTGTTCCCCTCTTACAGCATCCCACTGTTTGTTTCTGCTCTGCCTTTATATTTAAGTGCTCATGCCAAAGGTTATCCATGGAGCTGAAATTAACTTCAAGTTCTCCCCTACCTGATATCACATTTTGTGGAGTGTTACAAAAGATAAAGAATGGGAAGGCTTCTGTCCTACTGGCCTATAAATAAAATATTTGTGTGTTAGGACAGGATAGGCCTTTTGGCCTCAGTATGATAAAACTGTAGAGTCTAGCCCCAGAAGACTGCATTATCATAGATGTGCAGTAACCCAGAAATAACTCATCAGAAGGAACAAGTGAGCCATAGTGTTGCAAAAAAAAAAGTAAAATTTCCCCAATAAGATGTTAAATATGCTTTATATCTCTATGGCCCACACTAGATACAGCATGTGCACACACGTGGATGCATGTAAACATAACATCCTGATGTTCAAAGTATGTCATTCCTTCTAACAGAATTATTAAATTCAGTATTTTTAATACCTCTATAATTTTACTTTCTTCTGACATTTTCAAAAACACTCACTTTTTTACTTAATTCTCCCACTGATATGAGAAAGCTTACAAATTTAGAACACTTTTTATGTATTTTTCCCTGAGCTTGCACCTAAGCAAGGGTAGAGCTTTTGTTACTTTGCACTGAACTCTCACGTAGAGAAAGAGTGGAGGACAAGGACACATCTCCATTTATACATTATACATAACATATGATTTTTAACAATCCTTTCCATAAGCTCTAGTCCTCTACACCAGGGTCTGCAACTGTAAACTACCTAACCTATGAGCAACTACGATAATGCAGCTAAAGGTATTGTTGATCCTCTGTAACTACACAACCTTCCATAAGGCACAAACTCAAAACTACTGAGCTGGAGTTTCTACAAAAGGGATCTCCTCAGGGAGGAAATTAAGTTAAAGAATATCAGCTTTTTACCAACCAAGAACCATTTTTAGCAAAATACTTTTGGTAATGGTAAAAGGTATGAGGAAATTGATTGTTGAATTGGCTTTAATTCATCATTCATATGCTTGCCAAATTAACTGACCTGACCTTGACTGAAAGAAGGAATAAACCACATAATACACGACCTAGTGTTCAGTGCTATTGATCCAGCAGAATGGATAATATAGAGTTATCTAATGCAGCACATTCTGTGCTCAGAGCTATGAACTCATGCACATAGAATAATTTATTTGGTTATAGAAAAAGCCCTTAGAATTAACAAGTGGCTTCTTATTTCTTTTTCCTCTCTTCAGTACTACCAGCACTGCCCTTTGTGCACAGATAAGTGCTACTTGACTTGAAATGTAAAGAAATGCCATCTCACAGCTGTCTCTACCCAGGCAATTTGCCATTAAGTGGAGCCTGCCAAAGCAAAGGTTTCAGCATCAGGCAGCAGGAACTTGTTTCAGTGGCCTGAGAAACATGTAGAAGCCTCACTGAACACCAATATTTTCAGTGCTACTACTACCATGCTCATTGTAGTTCACACCACAGCTCATGAGTTTTTATGCAATTTAGAGTAAAAACTTCGAATGGCCAGCTTCAGAGAATTTGTAATGGGTTTAAACCACACAGAAATTACAGAACCACAGGCCTTGAAGGAGAGTTTGTAAAGTATACCTTCCCCTCTAGTTACTAGGATTTAATTATTAAACCTGCATTTCATTAACATGAAGAGTCCCATCCCTTTCACTGTGCCTCTAAATTGCTAACAAAATTTCTTAACTACCGGAAGAAATTTTGATACTGTAACAAAAGACCTGGATGAAAATGTTACAGGGTAAAATAATGATTCTTTCATGTTGGCAAAATTAATTGGATATTTAATAATGCACATTTTAAAAGAAGTAGGACTGAATCAGATTTTTATGATGGTGACATTAGTAACAAAAGCTGCAGGCAATTTATGCAACCAAACCTCTGCAATAAGCTGCAATCAAACCCCTATATCTGACTGCCCTTTTAACAATAAAGGGCAATGTCAGTTTGATATTGACATTGGAATACCAACATTTCCCACAGAAACTACATTTTCTTAATAGTTTTGTTTATAAATACCAGGGTATCTGGTTAAGAGGATATCCTCCCTCCAAATAATGGACAGTCTAAATATTTGTCTGTCTCCAAAAGAAACACAATATCTATCAGCATAAAAGATTCGCTTTCACTAAATACAGTATGCTCTTTTCAAGCTTTGTAATGTCAAATCTTTTTGAAAATATTGCAGTTATCAATAATGCTATATACTCCACCATTTCTCTCAGTGGCAAAATAGTGAACTTATCTCCTGTGGCTCTTTCAACTGTAGATTTTTCAGCATAAGAAGGCTTTTTTTTAACACATGGTTGAGTATTTTGTAGTCTATGTGACGTTATGTAGAGCATTATTTCAAATAATGGTAATGCTTTCATCTGTCAGGCTAGTGGCTTCATCAATGCCGTTCCAAAACTGAAAATGTCTTCTCCCTATAATATTCCATAAAATGCTGTGTTTCTGGTACTTAAGATAATTTTAAGCTGTGGAACATTTCAAAAGTTTTGGAAACTGTGGCTTTCTTGCTTAAAGCATAACATTAAAAGTTCTGTCATGCACTGACTGTGATGGATTGCTACAGTCCTTAACATAATGTTGTGCCTCATGTTAGGCACTAAAAATTAGACATTACATTTCCTGTTCAGCTGCAAGTGTCACTGATCCCAGTGTATGTGTTCTGAATAACAGTTCTGTTTTTCTATGGATCTAGATTATTTTATGTCTGTAAGAGCATCAAACGGCTTTGCTGTGTCAAAAAAGCAAATCCTAAATACTTAAAAATTAACATTAGGTAAAAACATGACCATATGTTTATCTTACTTGCATTCATTACTAAGAAAAAAAAAACTTATTAATTTTATTATCTATCTGATAACAGTCAGACACATCAATACAAGTGAGATGGGTGTCACAAACATGATGGCTCCTTTTTGCTCTTGTAGCAAAGCTGAGCTCCACAAACAATTGGAAGCTCTCCTCCAGCCACGAGCACATGAGCTTGTTAACAGCTGTGAGGGAAGGGCCAGGGCAGCATGCCTGGTGAACTGATGGATGTGAGTTCTTTTTCACTGTGAGCTCCAGCTGCCCTTTGGACATAACAGGCCCCTGCCTGGATTCACCATATAGTCGCAAAGTGTAGGCTGAAGCAGGAGAGACAGAGTTTTCTCAGCAGGGTCATGACCCTACAAGGAGAGCCAGCTTCATGGGTCTTCTATTCCTTGCGTATTGTTTACCTCCTCACCTTCAACCTGCTTTGTTGGTACAGAGTGTAACTTTTCTGAGGCTGACAATTCCCTGTCTGTGTGAAGTGCCTACTGTGATACAGCCTCACTCATTTCTTGGGTTGCTGCTACATCGGCAGCAATAACAGCAGCAACCTGGTACTGGATGTGTAGCATGAACTGGGACAGGAGACATTCTGCACCATGTACCTGAGAAAAATGCAGCACCAACCAGGTCCTCAATTCTGTTGAAGGAATGGGTGTGTGCTCTACACTGATATTCTTCTCTGATATTCTGGACTGTAATCACTCATTAGCATTCAGGTCTGAGAACAGCTGAATAAAAGACTTGTTTCTTCTTTTTACTCTTTTTGCTGCTAACGTGCAGAAATTAAGGTTCTCATGTACGTATTTTGTGTGGCAGAAGAGATAAGAACCAGCAGATAAAGTTCAAAACGTCAGTAAACGACGTTCAACCTGTCCTCCATTTGAGTAAGGAACTTACCAAGAACAGGGAGGAGTGAAGGGCACAGCTGGCTTTCCAGATAATGCTCATAACCTTATAGGACCTTTCAAAATGTATTGCAAACACACCAAATATTATTTCTTTCTCATGTTTACTTCATTTTTTATTGTGACACAGAGGGGACAGTATCACTGACTGACATGCCCTTTATTTAGGATTCCTGCAAAAATGAGGAGTTTAGAAGGGTCCAGCCATGACTGGCCTCTGTGTATCATGAGTTCTTCTCATATCAAGCCAGTCATAATGGTGTGTCCATATCTTTCTGACTGCAGATACTGCTCCATTTCCTGTGACAGTAATCTCCTGGAAGAAAGCAGGAAAAAACAAACCTTAAAGATGTGTTGTAGTCCTATCACTTATCTTTATCCCTTTGGCTGACTTGTTCTCTCCAAAGACCAAGGAGATTGCAACAGTGTTCCTGAGTAAAGGAGGAGGACAGTCTTTGCCCCTATTGACTATGTTGGTTATTACCCAGGCAGTCTGGCCTCAGACACAGAACCTCACAAATACAATTTCAGACATAAGGAGATGAGTTTTCTGTTGATATCACAATGTGAAATATTCCCAAGCAACACTGCAGAATGTGCATGTGTGCATGTGTGGCTTAGTGGCACCAATGTCCTATCTAACAGTCAAACCAAAATCAGTATCAGCATTTGTCTTCGTCAGAACTGGGTAAGAGTGGAATGCTGAGTAGGTGTCAGAATAACATTTTTTAAATTTATTATTGAATGGTTGACTTATCCTTTTGCAGTTATGCGGGACAGCTATTTTTGTAAAGATTGTATTGATATTCTGGCTGTATTTGAGACAAGGACTACTACTAGGAAAGGTAAATCTTTGCTCCAGTTAGGGACTGTATTTTAAGTCAACTGTCAATGTGCTTATCAAGGGGGAGTGCACTGCTGTATTTCCACATCACAGTAGTTCATATTAGGCCAGCAGCTGAAAGACAGGAAGAACACCAGGGAAGTTTACAGCATAAAATTGTTCATATCTTAATAATTGTCAAGGGAGTTACGCTAAAACATGGATGCTGCTGCGTCAAATTTGAGCTCCTTTCTTGAAATTGTCTACATGCCCCCTATGTGCCTATTGCACATACCACCAAGCTATACAGAATTTTAAAAGAGAATCAACATTCTAGGCAAGGCTGGGGAAAAAAAAAAAAATCTGTCACAGGCTTTTCCTTTTAGTTATTTCTTTATAATTTTTTTCCAGTCAAGCTGACATTTCAATTTTAAATAGTGCTTTGTTTGAAATCACCAAGGTATGAAACAGTCATCTTGCAAGGAACAAAAATAGCTTAGCACAAACCACCAACAGAGAAAGAGGAGTTTCTGTTATAAAAATTTCTCTTTTATATTATTTGGATGTTGACCTCTCGTGTGATCTCAGATTTCTTACTGAACTAGATTCTCAGAATTATATGTTGACTCACTACTGGAAACTGCTAACCCCTGTTACACCTTCAACCTGATATTTGATTTACATGGCAATTAATTCTGCCTTTATATAATCTGGGTGGTTAATAAAATTTCAGTGTTTCAACTCTAGTGAAAACTGTGTTAAGTTTTGAGCTTGCCAGTCAGTACAAGAGAGAAATGGATAAACTGCAAATGGCACAGATCCACTAAGATTACGTGACTGGCATAAACGCATAAAAGGAGAAATTAGGAGACCTGGACTTGTTCAATGTGGAGAAGTCTAAGGGGAGATCTAGTTGTCTTTGATGACCAGTGGGAAGATACCCAAAAGAAAGGAAAAACAGACTCTCCAGAGGTGCTCAGGGTAATGAGGAGGCAAAAAAATTACAGGCTGTAGCAAGAGAAATTCTGGCTAAATATAAAGAAAACAGATCTTTGCGTGCTGTGAAGCAACAATAGGAATAGGCTTGTTCAAAGAGGCTGTGGAACTTCCACTCTTGGAAATTTCCAAGTCATGACTGGTCATGGCCCTGAAAAACAGTGACTTCAGACTTAGTTCTGCTTTGAGCAGGAGGTTGGCTTAGATCTGTAATTCCAATAGATACATGGGTAAAATGCTTCTTACACTGTCAGCTTCCTACAAATGCTTCATAAGACCTTCAATATCTTTTGAATCTTGTTTATAACAATAAGACATTAGGGCAGTGTATGAATGAGTGTCCTTTACTCCAGCCTAGCCCAAAAAGCTTTCAAAATAGGGTCTACTCAGCTCCAAGGTCTCTTCCATTGGATAGCAGCTAAATTGCTCATGTTGCACCACTGTCAAAAACCTCCAACAATGGAAGTGTAATGCCAGGTAGAAATCTGATCCAGCCCCTGAACAAGAAAAGAAGCCAAAATAGTGGTGGTTTTCTGTGTAGTAGCTGTGCAAAATACGACTCAGGTAGTGAATGCTTTAACCACTAGTTTGCATAACGCAATTTGTACAACTTTGCTGTGGCTCAGGAAACATGTCTCAGCCTTACCTTAAACACACACATATGTGTGTACATATGTGCAGGTATTGCTTACATACATTTATACATGCATATATACCTGTATATATGTACATACATATATCTGTTCATCCATGAGGTACACATGTAGAATTACAGAGAAAGAAATACAGTCTGAGAGTAGATTCCTGTGATATTAGGATTTGCAGACTATCAGGAAATGGCAAGCTGAATTCCTTCTTCTTTTACACCTAATTCCCTTTCACCACATTCCTGGAAAATCACCTTTTCTGAAATTTTTAGTGTCATAAATACACATCATAGTCTTCAGGTAGTAAAAATTAACCTTAGCAGGAATTGTCTGCAAGTAACACGAGTTAAATGTGGGAATTTCGGTTGGTGGTAGAACATGTAGACCTCTAGCCTATGAATAATGTCCTGCATGTGAGTGAGTTTAATTACATCATTCTCCCTATGAAAAATGTGTAATTTGGCAGTATGGTGAACTCATTTCACTTTCCCATCACTGACTGTGCTTTGGGCATTTTTGCATTCCAAACAGTATGAATCCTAAGCCTCATTAATTTCGTTATTAGCCCTGCTGCTTTTATGAATTTAAAACCCCAGAGTGGGTGTGAAAAGAGAGTTTTTGAGGAGGCTGTGCAACTCCCCCATTTTACAGCTAGAAGTGTGTCTGATCCACAAGGAAGCATGACGCCTTTCTTTTGACATGGTCTGTGTAGCATGACAGGCATTCAAGACTCAGAAATGAAAATTATTTCTAGGAATCCACTGGTCTCTGGTATCTTGTCTGCCCTTTTCCTGGGAATAGAGAATGGGATCTCCAGGAAAACCATTCCTACCAAGGTTTTCCAATGTCTGATTTGTTAATTTTTTCCCTGCGCTTACGTTTGGAACCACTGGATTTTTTATGTTAACTTGCATGTCTTAAGTTTGTTTACAGCACATTTGCTGCATATTCACAATTTCTTGTCCACATTAAAGAAAAAAAATATCAAATTGTGATTATTGTTTTCTAGTGGCAGCCTGCAATGAAGTGTAGAGTAACAACAGTCACAACATATACAGCACTGAGGCCCCCAACACATATTTAGATTATGTTACTTTCAAGCTAATGCTCTGAAATATGAATGCACCATCATAACACTATCTTTTGTTGGAACAGCATGAGGGCCAAGAAACGAAACTCAGTCCCTAATTGCACGCACACAGGAGTGTCACACAGGATCCTGAGCCACCTCAGTCCACCCAGTACAGGTGCACAGCCTCAACTCACAGCTGAGAAAACCTCTCTCCTGCTTTTCTTCAACATTTTTCATGACAGACAGCACAGTCTGTTTCCAGTTTAAGAGAGGAACAAATAATACACTCAGCCAGTATTTAATGGGGAAAAAACCCTCCCTTTCAGCTCTGTCCAAGAACAGATGACCCTTGGTGGTCTGTGCAAAATATTCTGATTTATCCATAAAAATGGGCTGTTTCCCTGCTTGCTAGAATACCACTGTGCTGGATGGGAATGCTTTCTTTTCTGTATCTCAAAGTGCATCTGTCAGCAACCATGGTGAACTCTCCCCTAGTTTCACAAACCCTATGAATCTCACGAGTTTTCTGCAAAAGACTAAGTGCAAAGATGAAGTGGAGCAGCAAGGGAGAGGCTGTCTAAGGAACTGTGTGATCTCTGCGACATTTAGCAGAAACTTCCATGAGGTTTGCACAAAGCTGATAGCGCTCCCACAGCAAGAACTCATCACTAGGTATGGCTGATGACTTCACCACAGGACAGCTGCAGAGGAGGAAATTAAAGGAAGAGTTTCCTTTCATCTGGATCCAAGAATCTGTGATTATTGCTCGCCTGTGCACTGGGAAGAAAAAAAAAAAGAAAAAGGAAGATACTAAACACCTGTATATTAGTGAAATTCTACAGTTCTGCAGAATCAGGAAGAAAACTAAAATCTTCAGCTGAGTAATACACACTATTTATCATTAGCAACAATGAAACAGACAGTGAATTTCCAGATGGTTATAAAGTATGTGCCATAAACTAATTACCTAAAGTAGATAGCAGGTGCTGTTTCATTTTTCCCCAAGACAGCACTTGAGATCAGAAAGAGCCCAGAAAGAACTGCAGGCTATCAGACTTGCCCCAGCATGGGATGGGGAAGGTACTTGTGTGTTTGGATGAGCTTTCAGCAGTACCAGTTCAAGGGTATATAGTATTTGTTCAAGCTAAGAATTCTCTAAAGCTAATCAGCTGAAGCACTCAGGGAATAAATAGTCTTCAGTGAAGCAGCTTGCTGTGAGCCCATCAGAAAATGCAGATCTGTGTTATTGTGATTGGATCCTGTTTTCTGGATCCTTCTACTGTACCCAGTACACTATATGGTACAGTTCAGAGTATCACTAAGAAAGAAACCTAAAAGGCTTTTCTTTGTGGCTTAATAAATTCCAGTAATGAAGTTCAGATGAAATTTGTTCACAGGGATTCCACAAAAATGAAACAAATTATTAGTGAACAGAATCAGTTTATTGGATGGAACAAAAAATACAGACTGGAACAACAATCAAAGAAACCACTTTCCTGGGAAATATTCTCTGTTACGATCACACTAACATGAGAAATGTTGTGCTATGGTACTGACAAGCAAAGAGAAGTTTTCAGAAAGCTGTAACACCGAATCCTGTTGTTGTCAGATTGCTAAAGATGTCTATGAAATTATTCTTTTACAGCCATGAAACTGTTAATCACTTTGTGATGAAATACTTGAGACATTAGTTTCAACTGAATTTGTTTCTTAGCATCTTTTCACACCTCTGTGTCTAGGGTTCAGTGAACTACGCACATTAATTGCACTCTAATTTTAATGTGGCCCAACCCATTAAAACACCGGCATTGCAGTTATTCAGTCAGCAAGTCCTGACTCCTTGCAAATAGAGCATACCACACGTAGGACTTCAATGCCACAGTTAACTCTCTGTCTGCACAGCTGCAAGTAGGTAGTGTACAAATGTCTTGGTAGAGACCACTAACCTGTTCTACAGGTATGTGCATGTTTCTCTTCCTGGGCTGTCAGTGACTCTTGCCCCTCCATAGCTAAGTCAGCAAAAACATCTCAGTGATATAGAATTAACCCCAAATATTCACCAAGGCTGCCAAAAATCAGCTTTGATATAACTTGTTTTGATTGCAGACTTTATCTTGCAGTGATGCAATATTATCTGCTAGTATTTTTAGCCTGATTTCCTAGAAAGCATCCATAACTACTAGAACAGGGCTAGAATTCTTTTTGCATTAGAAACATGTAGGGTTCATGCAAATAGGATTGTTATCACTACAAAACTTTGAGGCACCTCCCAGTGACTTGGCTGAGCCTTCCAACACATAGCCAGAGGAAATGAAGCTTTTTTTGTTGCAAGTTCTTTGTACTCATGGCCTTCATCTTAATCTTCAAAGGATTTAATTAACTCAATCTCAACTTCATAAAGAGCACCGCTCCCCTGTCTCTGTGAGGTTTATTTGTAACAGTTCTATTCCCTAGAAATGCCAAACCTACTGACCTTAAGCATGTAACATGTGAAAGTATAAAACAGAATTTTCTCAGCTACCTCCTCACATCTCTTCAGTAGAGGGAAAAGGAAATGCCCACAAACCTGTCCACTCTGAGGCCAAAATGTTAACTACATTTTTACTGTTGATTTCATATACAGCCACAAGAACAAAAGAGCGATAAGTACATACAGGAAATGTTTGAGGAGAGGTAGGGAACATATAGTGTTGGCAGAGAAAGGGAGGACTGGAGGAAGAGGGCCACAACTGCTGCAAAAGGCGAACATCAGTCTCACGTGTGTTCTCTGTGGCCAATATGAAAACCCAGCAATGAGGAATGAATCTGAATCCCACATCCTCTTGAAGCTGTGAGATTTATTCAAAGTGCTGGCAGAGAGGACGAAGACTGTAGCATAAGTAAGAAGAACATCCTTTTCTGAGTTTGCATGAAAAATGGCTGCTTTACGGAATTATTTTTTTTTCTGATGGGAGTTGAATGGTCATTTCTTCTGCCTCTAAGCTCTTTCTACCTTTTTTAGTAGCTAAAAATAGAGCCTAATAACCCAGAGCTGATATCCATAGGTGTCAAATTCAGACAGAGTGCACAAACTGAGAAACCAGGTAAGTATTTGCATGTGTAGTTTTATTGTTATAAGTATTTGAATGTCTCTCCTCACCCTGTGTGTATAAACACTGTAAAATGTGAGACTATTCAATTTGTAGAAAATTAAATGAAATTAAATAAAATACAAAGTTAATGTTCAAAAATACTGAGTAAAAGAATGCAATGAGAGACACTGGACACCTACACTTAATTTCCATTATGAGTGAGTTGCTACCACACCTTCTCTGCCATTAGAGTACTATATGCGCAGCTAATAAAATAAACCCAAATTGTTTGTATAGTGTAATTAAGTTTTTTCAGGCTTTTCTAAAGGCATGGTAGCATGGATGATGCTGTAAATTCTTCTATTCTCTTTTTTTTTCTGTCTTCTTACAACTTTAATATTTTCGACTTGTGTCTGCCTGTACACCAATCCCTTTTGTCTGGTAAGTGTGTTAGTACATCTCTTCTGTCATCGGATAGCATGCTAATGCCACTGTATTATCCATTAGGAATGTGAAACCAAGTGAAGACTGGTGAAAAAGATCCTACTTGCAGGGGGAAAAGTACACTAAAAGCTTGTTCACTAAAATAAGGCCTAATGATAAGAAAAACCAGCAAAGTCACACAAATAGGTCAGCTTACAACCGAGGAAGACTCATTCCCTTCCCACAGTGCTACACATATCTCATGACAATGCCTAGTGGCATCTACAGATGTCCAAGGCACACTCACCTGCTGCTTTTTGCTTCTTGAATGACATCTTTGCTCCTCTGTCACCAGCTGTTTCTGTACTGTACAGGCTCTGCTGTAAAGTACAGAAGGTGAGTAAAGTTCCTTTTTCCCCAGGAAATCAACAGTCAGTTCAGGTACCATCCAGCCTTGTCTGAGAGGGATGAGCTACAGAAGCAGAGGCCACAATAAGGACCCCTTCCCACAGGGGGTATCAGCAAGCCCACACTGCACCAGGAAAGGTTCACATTGCTGCCCAGCCACAGCATGGATGGTGGGTCCCTCCTTTCCCTGCTCCTACAGCGACAAGTTTTCCAAGAGATATTGAACAAACATCCAGCTCCCCAGCTGAGATAATTGGAATGTGTCTTTTCTGTGACCCCCCCCCCCAAAAAAAAAAAAATGGAGTGCAGACACACTATTCTCTTCTTTGTATTTTCATCAATTCTTGTACATTTTTGAGCAGCCTTTCTAAAAAAAACAGTTCCAAGCACTTGCTTTGCTTATTACAAGGCATGGTAGGCCTTCTGCTTTTGGAAGGGTAGGCTGAGTTTTTTTTCTTTCCTTCTTCAGTCTGAGAAGGAGACAGCAGCTTTTCTTTAAGCCTCAAAGCAGACAATTTAATTTCATTTCTAAACACAGGGGAGGGAAAAGTAATTTATAGAGATACTGAGCTGGTTTGTGCTAAATTTGATGTTTTCATCAGAAAAATTAACAAATAAAGCTTTGAACAAAGTCTGGACCACTGCACAATGATACACCCAGAAAGTTTTTCAGGCAAGAGCTGCATAATGCAATTCTTCAGAAAATCAATACCTATACTTTATACAGTTCTAAAAGTATCCTGTTTACTTTTACAGTGATAACACAATTTTGTCTGGAAAATAAACCTGATACCTAGCATTAAAGTTTAATAGATAAGCAAACCCAGATTTTTCCCCTGCTTTGTCCTTTGCTGTTCTTCAAGTAGTTAAAAGGCATCACACTGTATGGCTTAAAACACACCTATTTAGTTTTATCTGATAAAGAAGGTAAAGCATTTCATCTGAGAGCTAAATCTAAAAGCGGCAGTGAATGTATTTAGGACAGAACAAAACAGAAGGGATATGTGTGAAATAGTTTGGGTGAAACTTTAATCCCAGTGAAGACTGTGGCGAAATCCCCATTGGCTTCATAGAGCCAAGACTTTACCTTTCAATCACAGCACGAACACAGATGATGCTGCACAACTTTTAGAGGACGACAAAAGATTAAAATCTCAGTATTCAAGATACAGTCAAGTTTAGATTCAGTTGAACTCTGAGATGACATCCAGCATATGGTTTATTCAGCAGAGGAAAATTATAGATGTGACAGAATTTTAAGTGTGGTGTGAAGAACAGTAAAACGTAGCCTCTTTTTAAATCAAAATGCCAGTCTTTCTCTTTAATTTGTTGCACAAAAAACTTCTCTATAATTTTCACAGGCTATAATAGTTTAAGGGTGACCTTCTAGTCTGGTCAGCTGTAATCTTCTAGAATACTTACCATGCCGAAAGGATAGCACCAATGGGAATTGGAGAAAAGTAACAGAATAGGGCAGCAACAGTGTGCACATCCAAGCAAAATGCAGTAAGGAAGACAAGAGTTCATTTTGAACAATCCTAGAGAATTCTAATGTGTTTTCTTCCATAATGCTACAGTTCTTAAGGTTACCGTTTTTAATATGACAGAAATAACAGAAAAAATAGGTGTCCTATATGCCTTCTAAAACTACAGATTAAAGAATAAATAGTAAATTCTTTCAATGGAAAGTGGCCTGGGAATATTGTGGAGCTCAAAGAATAAGGAAGGATGCAAATCCTTAAGAGCAGCACATACTTTACAGTTCCAGCTGATATAAATGACAAAAGTCTATTGACTTTGGTATAGTGGTCTACAAGCTTGAATAAGTATTTAATTGTCTTCTGGAGGAGATCTGATGGCATCTGGAATAGCAGCCCCTCATTTTCTCCTCTGGAGAACACTGACTTTTTTGAGCAATTCTCGTAATGAAAAGGAGAAAGCTGCCTAGATATTGATAAAAATTATGCAGAAGATTGCTTTCTTAAATTAAAAATGGTTTCCCGATGAAAAGAAGTTTTGAGCAAAAATGAGGCTTTGGTTAAGGTATTTTTTATTTATACCCTTACTATCATGGAAGAATTACTACAACTTACACCTTTCCAAAAGAATAATGATATTTAAAATAAGACATTTAATAAATGATTCTGTGAGAGAAGTTGATAGCTTTTCTATAGAAATATCACAAAAAGTAGTGAAAGTTGGTTTATTTGGAAGTGAGTAGAATAGAAATAATACTGTGGTTTCAAAACGATTTTCAGTTCCCAGTAAGTGTAACATCACAGGCCAGTGAGGGCATGTTCACTGAGGCCTGATCCTCGTGACTTAATAATACACCTATTAACTGCAAGCACATAACAAATTTCACTGCAATCGCAGTAAAAATCAAACCTGTGCCTCGCTGCTTGGTGGAACAAGGGCCTGAGGCAAACTGGATCATCAGCACAGTGTTTGAAATGCTCTTAGAGGAGTCAGCACGGGTGAGGAGCAGAGGAGGCGGCTCAGCTTAAAACCAAGGTGCCTGAATGTCAGACAAGGTCTTCGAGCTGGAAGGAAGATGCTGGCTGCATTCCAAAGGGAAAAAGGAAAACCATGCCCACAGCACTTACCTGACAGCAAGGGACTGGGGGTAGGGAGAGGGAGTTAGATGGATTTGTACATAATGCAGGGGCAAGAAACAGCAAAGAGATTTCTTCAAAGTGTTGGAATTAACCTTCAGGTCTAATGTGCGTGGGTTTTGAAATCACCCTGAGCTTGGTGTGTTTAAAGAAACAGTTGCCCTAAGAAAGTACAGTTTTGCCATAAGAAATAGTATTTTCTTAATATTTTCTCTAAAATTGACAGCACTGTTTTAAAGCACTTATTAAATAAACACCAATGAAAAACTATTTTACCTGGGACTTAAATGTTAGTTTTATGCTATAGAGACAGTTCCTTATCCTTCAAGATTTAGAGAAAGAAAAAATTTTGTACAGGTTATCAACAGGATTGGTAAATATTTATTTGCATATGTAAAGATCATAATGTGTACAAGTGCTTGTGGTGTTGGGCACTTAACACAGACCAACCATAAAACTAGGTTGAGGGGAGGTTCAGATTTAATTCTATGAAGGTGGTGAGCATTTCATAGTGTGTTTCGAAGGCTGACTTTTTGATGCAATTTCCAGGAGTCAACCCTTTTGTTCCCTTCTAATTTTCTTAAATGAAATGGGCTACCCTTCTCTTTCAACACTAATTATCATTAGCCTCAGAAATCAATTTTCAATTCATGAAAGTCTGAATTCTTCATGTTGACAAAGTAGAACCTTAATAAAAACAAACACTTTTTGCAAACTCATTCCATGGTAATTAATAGCATAATTATATCTGTTTAATATCTGACATACATCTGCAACAGGCAAGGTTCTGTTCTCACTGTTGTCTTCCTATTGCTCAAACTTGCACACTGGAAACTCAACAGTCAGCATGTGTCTACAGTAAATTAAAAGCAATCTGTGGTAACTATTTTACAGCATTCTGTCTGAAGCAGCCAAAAGCAACAGACATGGTCTTTCCTTAGATTATGGACAGATAGAAAGCTCAGTAAGTTTCTCAGACAATTTACATTTCTGAAGATCAAAACGTTAAAACAGAAGAGGAGGAGTATCTTCCTGCCAGAACACAGGTCAGAGAGTTTGCCTGCAGCAGCGGCAAAATATTCAGTAGGTGTTTTCATGAATGGTCATGAAAAGGGAGGGACAATTGTCCTACAGTTTCCCCTGAGTAACTGAATACTCCTCCAGGGATGTAATGCCTCAGTAATCCTGCAGTGCATGAGTCAGCATCAGTGCGTGGGAGAGTTGTTTTGTTTTTTATAGATCACGATAGAAATTAGAAGATTTGGAAATTTTAAACATTTTCACATTTACAAATGTAAACTTCTGTAGGATTTTTTTGAAGATTTCCGTCACTACTGGTGTACCCTTTTGCAGTAGTTAGAGGCTTAAAAGGATATCCATACTGTAAATATGAACATGGCATTATAACTTCTGCTGTGTGTAGCGAATGGAAAGGGGAAATATAATTTACTGCATCTGCTCTGTACTGGGAGGGCAGAAAAATGAATTTGAAGACTGCAATGCAGTCTACTTTGCTCCTGGATCTTCCCTCAAATGTGTGGTGTAAACACAGTTCCTGAGAACATTCCCAGGTTAAGAGTAAAGTAACACGGATGTAACACACCTTCCAACTCCTTGTCTTTTCTCTGTTGCTCTGAGCATGCACAGAGTCATGAATCATTGTGCCCACGTGACCCAATGGGGTGTTTTACCCACAGCATTACTGTCCTAAGTTTGCATGTGAAGAAAATGAAACATAAAATAGCTATCTGAAATATCCTCCGTATATCAGCTAATCTCTAGCAGATCCGGACATTAAACTTTGACCTTCTGAATCCTAATCCTCTGCTTATCAACCAAGGCAGTTTCCATCTAACCTGTACTCAGGTGCACAGTATCTGCTAACTGCTCACCTGTGCCAGAGGAGCTACAGGAAATGCTCCAGGAACCATGACAGAGCAATACATTTGCTTCTTACTATGTTCTATCTGATTATTTATACTGATGACTAGTTACAATTCCAGGAGGATATGTATCTCAAACTCCTTATGTTTGCATCCTCAGCCATATTACAGTGGTATGTAATAGCATTATTGCATTAAGGCATTCTGTCCATCACTGAATTATGCATGAAGTCAGCAGCTGTCCTGATAGCTATACACAGATATGGGTTGAATTACAATGGAAAGACATCTCTGTACATACAGTTAGGAATGACCTTATTACTTCTATGCACACTGGAAGAGAAAGGACTTTCAGGGGGAAACTGAATTTTTTCTGGAAAATGGAATTATATGAAATCAGAATGAGTGTTGTGACAAGCCATGAGGAATTATCTAGAAAGTTATTCCACTCTCTGTTTATCACTTCGCATCTTTTGTAGGACTCCAACATGTGAACCACTTGAGACTTACAAATAGTGTATCCTCACATTAAGCAGATTAGCTCACACTGTCTTCCCAGCTCTTTAAAAATTTATTTTAATGTATCTTGCAAAACTGTCTTCTCTGTAAAAGCAGGATTGTGGATTTTGAAGGCGTGTCCATCCACGTATTTGTGTCAGATCAAGAATTCTATGAAGCAGTAGCTGGCAAAGTTTGAGATTTCATTACTGTCAGAGCCAAATAAGAGTTGCCCAAATATTTTCTTTAGTAGGCCTATACAAGCTTTCTGCATTCTGTGCTGTTTGCCTCTGTCATGATTTGAAATATGCCACAGGAATACAGCATACTTAGGCCAAGTATTAAATGAAAACCATACGCTATACCAGTGTCACTGAGAATGACAGCTTGGAAAGAAACTAAATCTGTTAATTTCTAAATCTGTTTATGCTGTTTAGGCAGCAGCATTGCACTGCATTTCCTGGATGGTTAAAGTTTTTGACTAAAAAATATTTTGGAAAATCAGATTGTCATAAAAATGAAAAGTTTCCTATGGGAATAAAGTTCTTAACAGCAATATTAAGGTTTCTATAGGCAATTCTAAGCTTCAATCTTTAAACCCTCCCCCTAACTTTCTCCTTGCCACCTTTGGTTTTTCAAAGCAGCAATGGAATTCTAAGATAATATACTGAAAATGAGTGAAAGGCAGAATTCTTACTGAGAAGTGAATGTAGTAAATATTACTATATTTCAAAGTTTCCCTGTTAGCTGAGCAGAACTGAAAGAAATGCAGCCTATCAAAAACATCCCATTGTCACAAACTGAGACTTTTATTTTAATATTCTGTCTTTGGGCTACAGAGTGATTTGATTTAGGCTAGACATGAGTCAACTGCTCAGTATATCAGCAGCATATCAGCTGTTGAACTATGTCAGATCATTAGGTACTGATACCAGGACTTTCACTGAAGATACTGTTGTTTACTAGAATTTCTTAAAGCTCAGTGTTCTATGTGTGGAATATCATGTTTAATGATACTCAGGATTCATAACATTTTTACTTGCATGGGTAAGCCTTTCCCTTTTCTTTAGCAGTTGAGGAATAAAGAAGTTACATAAAGATAAAACACTACTGCAATATAAATCAGAATATATAATGGTCTTCCATAAATCATTTTATCTATCAGATATTGCACGTGGCTGTTGTCATGTAATCTAGAGGTTTTACAACACAGCTCAGTATCTTTTCACTGGGTTTGTTTCTTGCTCCAGAACAATCAACGCTTCCTATTTTGAGCCTGAGATCAAAATAAGATCCATTTCATATTTTGGGTTTCAGTCTGCTATCCATGCTTGCATTTCTACCCTCCTGTTTTCCCAGGTATCATAAATGTTGTCATATGGACATAGGTATAAATGGTCACCTGGATATAGACAAATGTCTATCTGGCACAACCACTGAACTCAAGTTTGTGGACTAGATTCAGTATTCCCTTCTCCCATCTTCGTTTGGAGTAGGAGTGGTAAGAGCATTGCAGGCCAGTGGGGGAACGACATGCAAAGAACCAAATTCTCATGAACAGAACAGTTAACAAACCTTTCACTTTTTTCTTTAAATTATCTGTTCTTTCACATCCTGGGTCATGTTTATGAAAAACTTCTTTTTTTCTTGATTAATTTTAGTCTGTGAAAGTAAAGAGTGAGATCCCACTCAGTTCCATGTGTTATACCAGGCTGCCACAGGGGACAGACCATTTTTCACACACCAGCAACACATTTTTCGGGCCTTCCTAAGCTTTATTTTAATTCTGTTTTTTCATTTCTGTCACAAAAAGACTATATTGTGGTGAGGAACACCACAAGGGTATATCAAGGAGATTTTTATTAAATCATAATGATGTATATACACAAAACAAAATTCTGCCAGAAGGTAAATTCCATTTTTAAAGCCTACAGTACATTTTCAGACTTGTAGTATACAGGACCTAGGAAAAATCTACCAAACCATGTTAAAATATCTTGCAGAACAACTGATTACAAAACATTTCTTCTGTTTTCAGGGAGAAATTTTAATGGTTGATCTTTAACCCAATAATGGCTTTGATTTTAAAATACATCATATTCATTGGTTAGCAGAAAGGTGGCCTCATGAACCCTAGGGCCTGGCTCTTAATAATAGGTAAAAAAAAAAACAATGGGATAACTGTGTGCTATACTTTTAATTGCCATGGGGTCTTTCTATTTCTAGATAGCCATTATTTATTGAGTTGAGAGCAAAATTATTGAGGAGACATGAAAACACACTTGAGCATATAGAACACATGGGATTTTTTCATAAGATTTTAGTTCTTTTGTTCTTATTTTTCTCTTTGTTTTTGCCAGAAAATATGGGTAATTCAGGCAATTTTCAGACTATACGCTTTCATTCCTCTTCTTGATTACCTAGCTTTTATAGATTAAAAGAGACTTTTCTAACTTCGTACTTAAAAAAAAACCAAAAACCAAAACACTTTTGCATAAGAATAGAATCTTACTTTATCATTTTAATTCTTGGATTTATTTTCCCTTTTCCACTGTGTTTTTTATAATCCTACCCTGCAAGTGAGGAAAATGGGAGACTAAAGAAGATGCAACAAGTTCTATAAAATATTGAAATTGAAGTATTGAAGCTACAGGTTCCCTTCAACTGAAATCACAGTGGCTATATGTCCATGGTGACTAATTCTGTACCACTGCAGATTCTGGATGCAGAAATGGGTTCTTCCTGAAATCTGAAATCTCTGAGTCAGTGAGGGTCTAAACTATTTTTTTTTCTTTAAGAAGTTTCCATTTGTGAAGATGGCTAATGATCTCCTGTGGGACTATGTATTAGAATAATTTTCTTAAGCTTACTCCAAGTAGGAGGACAGAAGCTGATGCCTCTGGTATTAATGAATAAACTTCCTTTATAAATAAAAAGTTGGAAGCATCTGAGTATTCATTCACCCTTAAATAAAAGTTTTGCAACAATAACAATTACCCCTTGATTTTTATAATACTTTATGCTGAGTAATTTCCAGCCCATTGGGAACTTACAGTCTTAAGAGAGTAGAGCAGTTCTGTTCTAGAGAGAAAGATTAAGCACACGGGCATCACTGTATACGTACAGTAGTTTCTACTTTTCTGTAGACGACAAATACAGAACCTTGGAAGACCATGTGATCCAGTCCTTTGGAATGAAGCTGATCAATCATCTACACGAAGATCATTCTGAGAGCTAAGATCATTGTTCTCCTATGAAAGTTGTGGAGTATCCTTCACCAGAGGTTTTTAGGATGGGTTAGACAAAGAGCTCTCAGAATGATCTTAGAATAAATTACTAACACTTCCATTTACTGCTATCAATGAAATGATACCACCAGTACCAAGATGTTATTCAGAGAAAGGCAAGATTTTAGTACAGGCTACCACAAAAAAAAAAAAAAAAAGGTAGTATGCATACAGACTAAGAATGAGTAAAAAAAAAATCTCGCAATGTAACCAAGTAGGCAAATTTTACTCTGGGTTGCATTCATACAGGAGCTGACAGAGATGTGGGAGGTAATTATTCCTTCTACTTGATCCCAGTAAGATGAAAAACATTTTTCTCTGTTCCGTTCCTATGAAATGTTATTGTAAAGAAGATGATGATAAGTAATTCTTCAGGGCCAATGGGATAAGAACAAACATAAATTAGCTTAAATTATACCAAAATTATCTCACTGGGTATAAGAGAATACTTCTTTTTGGCTGTTAAACCACTGAAATTGTTCTCCTATGGAAGTTGTGAAGTATCCTTCACCAGAGGTTTTAGGATGGCTTAGACAAAAAGCTCTCAGAATGATCTTAGTATAGACCATTGACCAGCTTCATTCCTAAGGACTGGATCACATGGTCTTCTAAGCTTTTGTATTTCTGCTCCTCTATGAATCTGATTGAGTTTACCACCAGCTGGATCTCTTCTTGCTATGGTTCCCATTGCATAAATTTCTTCCTTGCTGTACAAACTTCATGTTTATTATACTGTGAGTGTACAGGGATTCAGTAAACTTCCTGTTATTTGAGTAATCTTCTCACTGGTGCATTTCTGGGGACAAATTTTCAGTGTCTCTCTGTAATTGCATGCAACAACTCTGAACAGAGTTAAAGCCAAAGTAAGTGGCAACTTAGAGCTCTAATGTCCAGTGCAAGTGCTGACTCTTCCCTTTCTTCTGGCTGTGCTCCTTATTGAAAAAAACAGCAACTTTCTGCTGCCAGATATCCCATCTCTTCCTTTGGCAGCAGGATCAAAAAAAGCTGTGCTATTTTCAGAATTTCTCTTGTAATACAATCATGACAGGGTATGAAACTGCTAGTTAAACTCCTCAAGTCATGTGGGGAAAGGTTCTTGGAAGAGTCAGTGTTTCTTCAGATGTTACTGGGCTACAGTGGCTCCTCCTGGTACAGTTTGCCAGGGTCAGCAGGGTGCCTGCAGGGCCTCCTACCAGGCTGCCTCCCACAGCAAGGGCAGGACAGCCCCACACATCTGTCCTATCTCATAACACTTGCCTTAGACTGGAGGTGCAGGCTTGACAGCTCAGAGCAATCTGTGGTAGTTCCATGGACAGGTGACACCAGGAATGCTCTCCCTTGTCATCTGTACAAAATCCCTGGCATGTCACTGCAATGCTGAGCATAAGAAAGATTAAGGACTTAGGACCCTCAGTCTGAAAAGCACAGAAGAATTTAACTGGGACTTCGGCTTTAGCAGTTTTTGCTACTTAAGTATTCAAAATGCAACATTTTTCTTTGCCTTATTTTAGAGTTGTCCAAGTCTCCAGTCACTTTGGTGCTCATTAGCAAAATCTCTAAAGTTTTACTTTTAAGTGTGTTGGAAATACCTCAGTCTTAACAATATTCCATTCTAAGGAGATAGATGATGCATAGCTCACTCAAGCTTTGCAGATGAGGTTGTTTCTATCTCTCTTGCTCAGTTGAGAAGCAGTTTAGATCACATCTATCAGAAAAGGTCCTGCACAAAATATAGAGGCTGCTGGTAGCTGCAGTACCTCAGATCTACCACCTAATGACCTTTAATGGTTTAAGCATTCACAGAAGGGGGAAGAAGGCCCACAATAACATTTTCTAAGAGAGTACCTGATAGTGGGCTGGAGTGGAATTCTCTTAACTTCCACTTCCCAGGGAATAATTAAATATTTATTAGGTCAGAGGAAGGAAAGAAGAGCAATATGAGAACACTAAAGGGCTACGCCTTAGGCTACTCGTGGAACAGAGTACTTCTTTTCAAATATTTAAATTTTGAATTGGAAGAGAGTGGAGAAAGTGAGATTCTTCTCTTCTCCCAGATGAGAATCATAAGAAAACAGTGAGCTATAGTGACATGTTCACTCATGTCTTTTTTTCTAGGGCACAGTGAATATTTAATGCATCTACGAGAATGGATATAGCTTCCACAACAAAGAATCTTTTCCACCTGAGTACCATTGGAAAAGTAATTTGGGTGTGGGAAATATACGTTCAACCTCCTATAGCACAGGAACGAATGTATTCTAGTTGTACTTTTTTGCATAAATACCCAGATAAGTCCACCATTGGAATAGAGCTACTGTTCAGGCCATACTTGGTGAGAAGGACTGGCAGAAGGGACTCGTGTCTAGGTGAAGTCTGGTGGTTTGAAACCAATATGGGATTAGGGGACTCTACACAGGCTAGAGATGTAATCTAAATCTCACCATTTTCTGTTGGCTAACATGTGCCACCTGCCCAGCTTGCTAGGTTTGGGGATATCATATGTCTAGAGCCTACATTTTTCCATGTACTGCATGTGAAGCAATGCATGGAGTTATCTACATAACTCAGGGCTGAGGCATCCTAACAATTTGGTCTTTTAATAGTGAGTGAAAACTTCCTTGTAAACCTAGATCTGGATTTTGCATTTTCAGTCTGCACTGCAAATGGCTGCATTTCAGGAAGGAAAGACAGAATAATCGTTGCTATTTTATATTGTTGCTAAGAAGTCAAGTTTTCTGGACATCTTCCAGAGGTGAGTGTTAGCTCAGTGGGTCAGTTGCCAAGAAAACTCTGCTTCTTGCACATACAGGTTTTACTCTTGTGATTCATGGTGTCACTGTTCCAATGGATGTAGCTGTCACCAGAGATCATGGCCAGACTTGCACTGCCCTTCCAGTAGCATGAATCCAGGGGCCTGCAATCTTCAGTGGGAGCTGGTATTTAGAACCTAGTGAAATAAAGCTTAGGCACCAATGAATTTCCAGGTGAGCCCTCTCAGTGGATGTTATATGCAATTGAATGGTTAACCATCCAAGGTGGTGACTTCAGGGTTATATATAGAAGGCTTTTCTCAGCAGTTGCAAAACGGTGTGGCCACAAATGGACCGCAAGTCCACATTGGAGGTGACTGTCTGCAGTCATGCACATGAGAGAAACTCTTTCCTCGCTGTGAGTCTTTGAGTTTAGACACAGAGCTAGACAATTTCACTGTTTATTCAGCTTTTCAGGAGAAGAGAGAAACAGGTCCTTTTAAAAACTAAAAAAATATATACTGAAAGAAAAAAATATTTTTTTAAAAAAAAAAGCTCTTTAGAAAATGAGCTTGAACAAAACATTTCAGCTTTTCACAACTGTAAGTGATTCAGTTCCCTATGAAAATATTGTATCAAAGAGGAGAATATTATCTTTAACTGCTCCTCCACCATGCCATTTCTGACTCCTCTCCTGAGTTTGAGAAACAGTCGGCATCAGCAGGGTGAATCATCCCTGCTGCACACAGCCCTTCTTGGCAAAGTGCAAGCATTCATCTCCTGGGACTCTGCTCCAGTTCGCACGTTTATCCCCACTGGAGGCCCTAGCTAAAATAAGGAACACCACATCTGCAATGTGCATTTATTCTGCTTCCTGACAAAATAAGTGTAGACAGATATAAAATAATCTTTGTGAGGTGGAAGGCAGAATGTTTGGTTAATGGGGATATCTGAAGAATCTTTAAAGCTTTCTGAAGGCTGGTAAAAAGCACGAGGTAAAAGTGTGGTCAGCAGGGGAGTTTACTTGGAAACTTGTTGGACTCCTTGCAGGAAACACAAAAGGGTTTATATATTTAGAGTCAAATGTTATATTAAAGGTTAACTCACTCTAGTAGTGTTTATTTCTCACTTCTAATTTGGGTAGTGTACCCAGCTCTCATGTAAGGCAAATAAGAAAGTTTATACATACTTATTTTTTATTATTCAGTTGTTTGCAGAGTCGCTGACTTTTTATTGTTTCTTTCTTAAAGATATAGAATTTATCCCAGAACTAGCAGCTGACATTCTAGGAGTTTTATAGTATAAAATATGCCAGCTACTAAGTGAGGTAGCTGTAGTTGAAAAAGATATGTTTCCTAAGAGGCTATGGAGCAGTGTGTGGCTAAATCTGGCAAAGAAGTGAATGCTTGCATTTTCCATTGATGTCAGCTCTCAGGACATCATCTTATAAATGGGAAGCTGTCTGAAGAAGTATTGCAGTCTGACAGTGAGTGGGTAGATTTAAAATAGATTAAGAAATTAGTGACATAAGGAAATACACAGCCTGAAAGGACAATGTTTTTAATGCATCTTAATACCTTGCTGTGTATTCAGAGCTACTCTAGTAAGTGTTTTGGGTGTTTTTGCAACATTTATAACCAAAAAGCTCTGCTTCATCAATCCTATAACCCAGAATTATTTTAATTGTGCTGTTAGGCAGGTAATTTTGAGGGCCTTTTTCCCTTTAAAAGTCCTAACAAACAGTTAATCAATGCATGTCCATCTCTAATCACTCTTCTGTGACTATCTGAGATTATCGGCATTCCTGTGCCTAAAGGGTATGTGGTGATAGGAAAGGGGGGGATGACTTTAAATTGAAAGAGAGTAGGTTTAGATTAGATATTAGGAAGAAATTCTTTACTGTGGAGTGGTGAGGAACTGGAACAGGTTGCCCAGAGAATTTGTGGGAGCCCCCTCCCTGGAAACGTTCAACACCAGTTTGGATGGGGTCCTGAGCAACCTGGTCTAGTGGAAGGTGCCTGTGCCTATGACAGGAGGGTTGGAACTGGGTGATTTTAAGGTCACTTCCAACCCAAACTATTCTATGATTCTATGGTTCTGTGATCTAGAGAGATGGAATTATATTAATTCTGTTGCTTCCAAAGGTGTCTCACTGAATCACTCTGTTCCCTTCTCGACATGTTGCTTTCTATACCCCCTATAACTGAAGACACTGCACTTTGAACTGCCAATTCTATCTAAAACCACATGATATTTTTACTGTTATGTGGAATCAGTACATTCCCTAAGCAAAAGTCACCTTGAAATACTCTGAATGTCTTTGATTCCCTCAAATGTACATTTGATTCCCTAGTTCAGTGATTATTATTTATAATAACGTCAAGGGAAATACACAAGAAGATGAAAAGTGTTAATGATGGCTCACAAGAGGAGGTTTCCAGCAGCAATTTGATCAAAAGAATGCAAGTCAGATCCGATTTAAGATCAAGAATAAATTGTAGAGCTCATTTTAGCTATTCCAGCTTGTGACTCACTGTGCAAAGCAATGTTGCTTCTAAGATATCTTTCTGTTTCACCCAGCAATAGAACTAGCTCAGGAAGTAAAGAGCAGCAGGATGCAGAGAATTAACAGCTATGAAAAATCTCACAATTTATAAAAGTTTTTAAAATAATAAACTGAAGTACTTAAAAGACAAAGGTTTCACTTTTGTAAATTTTATTTTCTTAAATAGGCCTCTGTTTTTCCCTAATTTCTTATCCAAATGAAATTCACTGCAGAAAATAAAGCCATTTTTTTCAGTTTGTTGTAGATTGACAAAAATGTGCTTACTTATTCACTGCTTTACCTTAGTGCTCCTTTTCTTTCATTCTGTAGAGGGCTCAGACATTTTATTCCCTAAAGGAAGGATTCTGGATCAGCTGGGACAAGATGTTCTCATGGAAATATTCGAAAATGCAGTTATTATCTGATATGTCCTCGCATGTCCTTAGAGCTTACTAATCATATGATACCCTGTTCTCCTGTGGAAAAGCCAGCCTACAATCTTCCCTTTCCCCATTTTGTGGGAGATTCTAAGGAGTGGTCTGGGTCTAACATTAGCTCAGTTGGTTAGAGCAGGGTAGTAACAACACAGTTGTGGGTTTGACCCCCCATATGGGCCATTCACTTAATGGCTGCACTCGAGGATCCGTGTGGATCCCTTCAACTCAGAATATTCCGTGAAATCTGTGTGGGTGCGGTGGATGGCTCTACCTGAGAAGATGGGTATATTGTTGCTGTTTCTGTAAGCTCCATGACAAAGCAGAGACTTTTGAGTTTTTTCATCAGTGCTGATCACTTTTTAAACATCATCTCCTAAGGACATGGGAGCAGACAATTCCCAAATGTCAGAAGTGAAGCAGGAGAGGCAGAACAGGAATCTTCTCTTGAAAATAAAGGAAAAAAGAAAGGTGTATGCCCAGTAGACATGGGAGGAATACAGAGATGTTTCTTGCCACTGTAGGGAGAAGATTCATGTGGCCAGAGCTCAACTGGAGTTAAAACTGGACAGAAATGTGTGGGATGATAAAAATAATGTTTTCAAATATATTAATGGCAAAAGACAGCATAAAAATAACATCAGCCCATTACGGGATTAGGATGGTCACCTCAAAAACAGGAACATAGACAAAGCAGAGGTGTTTAACTCATTCTTTATCTCTGTCTTCAACACAAATGACAGACCAAGGGGGTCTCAGTGCCCTGACCTGGAGGGCCATGACTGAAAGAATAATCAACTCCCTGTCTACCCTGAAGCTGCTGTTCCAGCTGGATCCCTACAAATCTATTGGGCCTGATGGCATTTATTTGAGAATCCCAAAAGAGCTAGCTGATGTCATTACAAAACCTCTCTTGATGATTTTTGAGTGCTCTTGGGAATCCAGAGAGGTGTGAGCTGACTGGAAGCTGACTAACCATGCCCAAGTTTTTGAGAACGGCATGAAGGAGGACCCTGGAAACTACAGGCCTGTCAGTCTCACTTCAGTGCCTGGTAAAGTTATGGAGAAGATTATTCTGGGAAGTATTGAAATACACCTGAAAGACAATGCAGTCTTTGATCACAGCCAGCACAGCTTCGTGAATGTCCTGCTTGTCAAACCTGATATCCTTTTATGACAAGGTAACCCACCTGGCTGATCAAGGGAAGCCAGTTGATCTTTTTGGATATCAGTAAAGATTTCAATGCTGTCTCTCACAAAATCCTTCTGGATAAAATATCCAGCACACAGCTGATTAAACACATCATGTGATGGGTGAGCTACTGGCTCATGGGTCAGGCACAAAGGGTTACAGTGAATGGGGTGACATCAGACTGGGGACCTGTCACCAATGAGGTTCCACAGGGCTCCATCTTAGGCCCTGTGCTCTTTAACACTTTCATAAATGACTTGGATGCAGGACTGGAAGGGACGTTGAGCAAGTTTGCAGATACAGAACTGGGAGGAGCTGTTGACTCCATCGAAGGCAGGGAGGCCCTGCAGAGAGACCTGGACAAAGCAGAGGGACCTGGGAAATCACCAACCATATGAAGTTGAACGAGGAAAAGTTCTGGATTCTGCACCTGGGATGGGGCAACCCTGGATGTACAGACAGACTGGGGAATGAGATGATGGAAAGCAGTGCCAAGGAAAGGGAGCTGGGGGTCCTGGCTGATGGAAAGTTGAATGTGAGTCAGCAGTGCCCTGACAGCCAGGAGGGCCAAGCATGTCCTGGGGGACATCAGGCACAGCATCACCAGCTGGTCAGGCCCTTGAAAGGAACAAGTTTTCAGAATACCTGAAACCTTTTCTCTTTATGTGAGAGCAGGAGGGAGAAGAGGCTCCTAGAGGTCAGCTGCATGTGTGTGTGTATATCCCTCATATCTACTGTGAAAAGTGTGCACCAAGAGCTTCCTGTTCTTGGAAACACATCAATGTAACTGACACTTTCTGACACCTTTACCTGCAACTCAGAAAAAATTCTGCCTCTTGTGTGTTACTAACAGGAATCCCACTTGTCATTCTTCCCCAAATTTCAAACCTTAGGAATATTCTGCCCCACAAGACCCAGATGGGAATGTAATTGTCATTATCCATTGTAATGTCAGTATGATTGCTTTCTTTATCTCTTTGTGCTGTACAAGTGAGACAGAGAATGGCCAAGACAGAAAGTCTTGGCTTGTCCTTCTGAATTCCTCAGGAAGGAAAGCCAGTCTTGCAACCATGCTTTACCAATGATATACTGTATTCTTTGTTCCATTTTACTGCTTAAAAATGTGGCCATTGAGTCTATATAATTTTTTTTCAAAATACATAATTCAAAGTCAAGAGCCTATAAACTGAAGATTTATTAAGATGCAGGTGGTCTAACCCGAACATCTCTTCAAGAAATATTCCATGCTTTGGTCTCTGATTTGAGTCTTCTGGTTTGTACAATAGATAGCACAAAATGCAACTGATCACAGTGATTATCACTAAACTCAAGAGGATTTCTGCCACAGGACTGACAACCAAGAAATTTCAACAAGAAAACTTTTCCAAGCAAATGTTATACAGATATCTCATGAAGGACTATCAATCCAGAAGGATATGCCCATGTTGTCCATAAACTTTGAGCTAAGAATTATCCAGACTGCACAGAGAACACCTTAACTAGGAAAACTAATTTTTGTGGGTTTGTGCCATTAGTTCCTGATAGTTGCATGATAACAGGACTCTTTATAAACCCTCTTATTAACTGCTTCATGAAGTCAGTGGTAGTATTCCAGTAAATATTTCTCTTATTTCACACCACCTGTCTTCTAAGATTTTTTTTTCCTGAGGGAAAAAAACTCACAAGAACTCATAGAAATGGGCTTGAAAACTAGTTTCTAATCCTGCTTCTTAAGTGCATTTCTAACTTTCACTGAACACAGACAGATATGGCCAGAGTATCTTTTTGTTTGTTTGTAAAATGTCTATAGAGATATACACAGTGAGTCTAACATGACAGCAGGGCCAAAATGGTGTTATTCTGCTTGAAGAATTCACTTGGAGTTCTAAATGGCTATCAGGGAAAAAATCTGATTAAAAGTAATTGTAAAAGTCTCTTTTACAACAGAAATATTTTTCAGTTTCTACTGCAGGAGAAATATATCTCCAGCAATGCTTGTCAAAAAGTTGTTACCATGAAACTGCAGGCCTAGAAGCAGATAAAAATCTCTGTGGCTTGGTTTACAGAGCCATGCAAGGCAAAAGAATGTACCAGGCACACTTTTACTTTCTGTATTGCCTGTGCCTCTACGAGATGACAGCCCAATATGAAAGAGGCTTCTTAGAAGTCGTGTTCAAAAGGAGCAAGAATGTTGTTGACTTTCGACTGCAATCATCCCCATTACCCCATGGCCAAGCTGAAGTGGCTATTATACACTGGCAGCAGCTGGCCCGGGCAAAAACTCCCCTCAGATGGCTCATTAATACTGGGATTTGGTAAACTCCTGTCTGTGAGCATGTCCATAATCTACATGGTGCTCCCAGAGGTGAGTACAGTGGGTTCAGGAGTAACAGATTTGGAAGGGGCTGTGCAAGTGATAGAGAAGGGGCCTGGTACTGGGGCAGTGGCTCAACAGCGAAGAGCGAGGGCTGGTCTACACTGAGAGGTTGGGGAGTGAATGTCCTCCAGTGGGAATATCCTTAGTCTACACCTGATGCTCTTCCTGTCGGAAAGTCCACCCACTTCTGATGGGTTAGGGATGACCTACAGACTGGCTTACTACTCTGCTTTGAAGGTGAACTTTCTGGTCATTAAAAACATGTTTTTAGTAGAGTGTAAGATCAGATAGAGGGGGGAAGTTGATCTGTGTTAGACAGTATGCCTTGAGGTTGTTCACACAGCGGGAGAGCACTTAAAGGAGATAGCTCACTTGAGAATTCACCTTCTCCATTAATTCTCAGTGACCTAATACCTCAGTATTAGAGGTGTTCCTCAGTGAAACTAATAATCAAAGTGGATTTTTTGGGGGAAAAAAAGAGTTTATTTGGTCTTTTTCTGAAACATAAACCCATTTTTGTCTTGAAAATTGCTATTAATTGCTTATTCTAAACATATGTGCCTTTCTCAGGGATACTGATTCCCTTCCCCATATCAGACTGTGAACTTTCTTTAACCCAGGCCTTCTCATGTCTCTTTGACCCGAGCTGTAAAGCAGTTGACCTTCCCACCTCCACCTCCCTCATTCATATGCACTTCTTCCAAGATATCTACATGACACAGGCCATCTTTTTGGGCGAATATAAAGAGCAGTCAGACTTAACTACCGAACAACAATGCCTATGTTTTAAAAGCCCTCAACGTCTGAAAAGTATCATTATATCTTGTGTAATATATGACATTGCAGAGCACCTCTGACTCTCTAAATGATGAGGCTTACAGGGAACTGGGACAGCCATTCTCATCTCTGAATATGTGAAAGCTTTGGAATGAAGATGTGCAGAATTGTGACAAATATTCCTCCTAAAGAAGTTAACTTAAAAACCAGAAAGTAGGCAAAGCATCCTCTGTACTTGTATTCTGTAAGCTTTGTCCCTTGGTACAACAAAGAAGCCCAAGAGACTATAATTACATTTAATTTCCTTACAGTGTCTCCAGATGGAGAGCTATGGACACAGTGCAAACCTGTCTTCTGAGCAGGAAGCACATCTTGCAGTTTTATGTCATGTCAAGCTTAATGGAACCTTTCATACTCCCTGCTGCTTTTGGAAAGAATTTTGGAAAGGGCTTTATTCCTTCAAGGTCATATAACCCATGGACAAACACTACTTCTAAAAAAAAATCTCAAAATGTCTGTTTTGTGAGTGAACTACACTTGCTTTGCACAGATATAAATAGCAGCAAATATACAATAGAAGACGCTACTTAAATACCTTTTATTTTGAGCAATATCAAATTTGTTGCTACCAGCCACCAGAAAACATGCACGTTTCTCATGTCTTACACAGAAAAATCTATGGCATGAAATAGGCCAGCAAATAGCATTAGTTCTCCTTTTGGCAGCTGATATTTGGTGCCACCATATGTTGATCCTGCATGCTGAGATTTGTTTCCTTCATCTAATATTACCATTTTTCCCCACAGCTGGTTTTGTAGAAAATGAGAGATCTTAGTGCAGTGGCTGCTTGCATTTGTCCTGCCAGGCTCTGCTTGCTGCAATAGAATCATTATACATCTCATTAAATAGTCAAGGTCAAACCAGCAGTTAAGATCTCCTGTACGTGGTTCTCTGTGGGTGGCTAAATAAATGAAGATTTCAATAAATATTTGATGTCTTCTGAGAGATGAGAAGTAGCTTTCTTTGTTCTTACAGAAGGTCCTTGGCTAGTACTGATTTTTAAGGGAACAGCCAGCCTGTAATGTATGTTGAAAGGCAATTGACTTGGATCCTGAAGCTACAGTATTGGCAGACCTTCATGTAAGGATAACATCTTTGCTTATATGATTTATAGTGCCTGATGCATGAATTCAGCTGGCATGGCTGAGCATCAGCTCCTGTTAGAGCTTGTGTCAAAGTATCTTAGATATCCTGTTAGAGCTTGTATCTGAGTAATACCTGCAAAGAGCAGCAGATCTCTCTCCAACTAAAATCCTGCAAAGACATTTTCATGATTATGACATTCACTTTCTGTCCTCTACAGTCCCAAGAGGACCAATCAGTTACTTGTGAAATCCCTTGAGGGAGTTGTCAGATAGCAGAGACATGGCAAACTCCTCTCTGCACCCAGTGACACATTTTTCTCTGAGTAGAAGCCACTGTGTCCATGCCTGGGGAGTGATTCTGCCTGGAGTCTTGTCATATATCAAAGTTTCTTGTTATATTTCCCAGAAGGATTAATTGTTGGGTGACAAAAACCTGGAGCTATTTGGGACTGTCTGTCTCAAATGTAGGTGTTGAATAAACCATGTATCAAGGAAGTGAATTGTCAGGAATACAATGACCTGGAATTTTTTGGGGAGTGTTCCTCCATTCTTCCCCAAAATGCTTTGTCCAGTCTCACAGATGAGATCTCAGAGACCAGTGGTCTTTGAGCATGTCAAAACAAGGCCCTGGTCCAGGATCTGGATCAGAGATTAGCTTAGTTTAGTGACAACCACGAACGAGGACACCAGGGAAAAGGCCTTGCCATCAAATGTATCATCACAGAGAGCCGAACTGATTAGATCAATGAAAATTTGTGTGATCAGGTGTGCAACAAAGCTGTCAGACATCTGCTTCTGTTCTGCTTGATATCTGGTGGCAAGCTATGGCTCACACTGTGTGTGTGAGGCTCAGGCAGAATAAGTCTCTGGCAAGCAAATAACTTCCCTTCCACTCTTCACAACCCCCAAGGATAATGGCTGTAGAGGGTCTGTTCACTGGCAGATTACCTCAGGATAGCTGTCTTTGGGATGTAAATGTTCTGCATTTCAAAACAGGACAAAAGAAGTTAATTTGATTGTGAGGCTGAACTTTGTAGAGACTGCCTGAAGAAGGTAATAGGCTTCCCTG
Organism: Aphelocoma coerulescens; assembly: GCF_041296385.1. Lineage (NCBI taxonomy): Eukaryota > Metazoa > Chordata > Aves > Passeriformes > Corvidae > Aphelocoma > Aphelocoma coerulescens. The sequence continues at coordinate 140,674,390 of NC_091015.1, read as the reverse complement.
AAGTCAATAAAAAGAATAATTAAAACTCAAGACTTGGACCCTAAAAGCATAACTCATGATCTAATACACATGGCAAAATTTCAAAATATCTGAGGCATATTTAGATGAATGCCCATTACATCAGGATTTTAAAAACCAAATGTGATGAGTGACACTAGAAAAACTTGTACTTATTTAATGCCCCTTCTCTTTGTTTGAGCTGAAATCTGTAGGGCTGTTCATTTTTCTCCCTGATTATTCCATTTCTAGAAGTAGAACAGTAGAATTTTGTGCTGATTTACATAAGATTTACAATTATACAGTGAGCAACTGTAGACTGGATGGGCATGTATATCTTCTTTTATGTGATAAGTCAAAGAATAAAAGTTGCATTGACAGTATCACGAAATGTAGTTATGCAGTAATTGTCAGTTTTGGTAAAAGAATATAATACTATGAGTGTAATTCTCTTGAAAATTGCAATAGCAGTTCTGTTTCATTATGAAGTTGAATACAATCCCTGTGATTAAAACACTGCAGCTCTCTCTCCCTCCTGTGAGTATCTGAAGTTTTTTACTCCAACAAACCATGGAGTCAGTCTCAGTCCCCACTCTGGCATATCCCATATAAGCTTCTGAAAATATTGCATCTCTGTACCTCCATCTGACAAAACCAAAATGAAATATTAGCACAATCAAACAAATAGGTACTTCCAGAGTGTTATCGATAAATGTATCCCAGTAAATTCACAGTAATCCACTGAGTGATCATTTTGTTTATAACCAGACAAAAATTGGCTCCAAGTGTTTTATATTCATTCATTTTGCTCAAAATCAGACAATCTTCTTTGTTTGAAGCATTCAAAGAACATATTTTTTTCTTGTTCTTAAAACAAGTGAAAGCATTATGATCATTACAGAGCTGGTTGCTGGGACTGATAAAATGTCCCACATATTTAGCCCCTATGTAATGGCTTCTCTTTTGGAATTTTACTTGCAAAAATATTGTCAGAGAAAAAGAAACTTATAAATTAAGTTTCATTTACTACTACACTATGCCACTGTGAGTAAAGCTGCTGTACCTTGAGATAATTAGTCAGGGCTCATCGTCATGGTTGTGGTTTCTGGAGTAACTAGTTCTAACAATCATTCTCACCACTGCTGTATGTGAAAGATAAATAGAGAATAATACAGGCAGATTCAGGCTGGTTGACTTTGTATTACTTGGTTGGGGGCTGGTTTTGGTTTGTTGGGTTTTTTTCTATAGCAAAATGAAGCAAATCCTTGGTGATATACCTGAGATTTTTTATGATTTCTGCAGTAATACATTCCTGAAAATTGCCACTAGACTTCAGATCTCAGATACTGAGTGAATTGAAGTTGTTTCACCGCCTCCCTGGTGTGTAGGTTGGAAGAAAACCTGTCTGCAAAAAGGAGGCTGAATCACAAGTAGTACCAGGCAGCCTGCAACAGACCTTTAAAAACGAGACGTCTTGTACCATTTGCCAAACAGTGGGGAAAGTGTGAAGATGACTGAGATGATTCAAAGCCCTTTTAAAAGCCCTCACATGCCTCATCATGTTCAATTTTACAGAGAGTAATTTACTCCCACCACAACACTTTGCTACATTCAAATGAAAACCTGGAAACTGGTGTTAAGTTAGTGTAGTACTAGTGGAAGGTACTAGACCTCATCTTAGAGAGCTTTGCTCTCTGTGGGGCTGAATGGGATTCTGGGGGGAAAGGGTAATGTAAGAAATTCATTTTATGTTCACTGCAAGAAAGCAGGAGTTAAACCGGTCTCCACGTTCATGCGGGGTGAGGACAGGAGCCTACTCACACTAATGAATTCCCAATTAGAATCTCAGGCCCCATCCTGCCTCAGGAATTGCCACCATAAACCTGAATTAACGTTGAATGCTATTATAGATATTGGTCTACAGCAATAAAAAAGAGACTGCAAGACAGTAAGATGAGGAAAAGGGGTTTTACTGTCTGTTTGGGCATCAAATAGTATTTTTTTCTCACCTTACTCTTTTCATATTTTTGTAGGATTTAAGTTAGCAAATTTCAGCACAGGCTACAAGACTCCACTGCTCTTGACCAAACTCCAGGGCAGCAATTACTCCAGCTCATGCATTTTCTAAAAGATGAGACCAAGAGCCAAAGAAAAAAAGAAGTTGCTTCCAGTACTGAATTACCTATTTTGTTATCAGCTCAACACATTGGGCAATGTACTGCTGTCTGCTTTCAGAAGAGATTTCCTACTTGACTCAATGTCTACCTCTTAAAAACTGATAGCATAGTAACTTCATTTGTATTTTTATTTTTGATTTCTGGGATAAATACCTTCAAGTAGTGGGAAACTGTTTAAAGTTAGTGTCCTGATAGTGTTTTATCTTTATTGCCAAAAAGAATAATCTCGGTGTAGAAAATTTCCTGTCAGTTATCTCAAGAAAGTAATGATGTTACTGACATCTCTTTTTCTCTAGTTTGCTCCTCTGTGCATGGTTTGCTGTATTCAAGAGCTTTCATGGTATAACTGATATATTTAGACATTTCTATGTCTCTCTCTAATGTATGTTGCTTTCTGTGTGGTGATAATGAAACCATGACCTAGCCCATAATAAATCCAGGTGAGGAACATTAAACTGAAAAGAAAAAAGACACAAGATGCATATTATCCCTTTAAAGTTTATAAATGCCAAGCTTTCTTCAACAGGTGTTTAAAGATGAACGCTTAAAATATTTTTGGCATAAGAAACTGATTGACACTTTAATAGAACCCCAATTAGAACAAGCCATTCAGTTTGAATAGATAAAATATGAATGACTGGGTTTTCACCAGGTTTTGCAAATCTGTTGAAAAAAGCTTGAGTTTTATCCAAATAGAGTGATAAATAACATGACTTGTGACATTTCACTTCTGTGAAATGGAACAGAGCACATAAACAGTGACAGAAGACTTGCTGGTGCACAGTTACAGCTGTTGGTAACCACAATGTGCAGCACTTATCAGAGGCCATGGTTGTTTCAGTTCCAGGGTCTATCTTGACTTGCTATAAGTAATCACAAAATCAACCATAATCTTCTTACACAGCACTTGATTATGTGCCATACAACAGGAAGTGATTCTTGTGCTTACACCATCTGGGTGATGTTTGTCTCATGGTTATTTTGCCATCAGTGAACTTCCCACAGATATTCTCTATCCAGAACAACTAAGAACAAATCTCAGATAAATATAGTCCTGCCTGCCGTCCCCCTGGGAAACAGGTTTGAAGTACCAGCCGAATAATCCTTTTTCCCCTTTTTCTTTCTTGATGCAGTGGTTGCAGGAGGAGATTTAACTAAGTTGTCTGGATGTAAGACTCACAGATGACCACAAAGGAAGGTGGAAAAAAGCACAGAAAAAAATATTGTCAGACATTGTTGACAACACAGCTTCTATGAGAACACCAGAAGGATTCAGTGTAGTCACAAAGCCACAGCCATAAAATGGATTTGAAGGTGTATGAATTTCCAGGACCGCATTTTAAAGCTCAAACTCACAGAAGGCCACTAATAGCTCTCTGTGAAGAAACTCTGTGGCACTGGTTTAGTTTATGGTCATGAGAAAAAGCCTAGCTTTTGTGTGCAAAAAACCCCGCACAACTGGGGGAAGGGCTAAATAAAGGACCTTTGATTGAGACATGGGAACAGAGGTAGACAGGCTCTAATTTAGTCCTAGCATTTTTATCTGGTGAAATTCCATTGCTACAAAGTTTCGTGGTATGCCAGTTTTTGCTGTTAAATCTATTTTTATTAACATGGAAAATGAAATAATCTCAATGCTCTGGAGTAATCTGACCAGTGTTTCACATACGCGTGCAATATTTTCAGTTTTGCTGAAAGAAAAATTGTATGTGCTTATCTGGAACGCTTTCTTGCCTAGCTCCGTCCTGCAGTGATTAATTACAGTTGCATTTCAGCCCCTTGGAACAGAGGATTTATAACAGAAATACTGCACAGTGTGCCACTTTTTTTCAGCTCTGCATATCCAGACTGGGCTTGTTGCAGCAGGTTTTGAGTACATCTTAAAATGCCTTGCAAGAGCTGAAGCTGTTGTGGATATTTTCAACCTTTTAAGTCTGCGGAGATCTTGCGTCACAGTCTTCATGAGGCTGGTGGTATGTGCAGCAGCCTGCAGGAGGAAAGCTCTTTGGTGCAAAGCTGTTTAAGCACAGGCTGCATGACTGGTGATGCTACTGTCTAACCCAGATTCCCTTGACTGCTTCAAAGGGCTGAGAGCCCTCATTCTCTCAAGCACATCTCTATTGCTCTTCCAATCAGTGGCTCATTTCTTACTGCTGGGAAGTAAAAATAGTCTCGTTAGTCAATGTATGAGCCTTGGGCTTTTTTCTGATTGTACAGAGGATGACTTTGGAGATCGCTTTTATTTCTGTGTTTACTTTTATTTTCTCCATTGTAAAATGCAGGTAATAGTTCCAAATGCTTTGCTTTTAGCCACACTGCTGTCCAAAGCACAAAGGAAATTCAGTTGGACACAAAACCAGAAAACCACAGCCAAGCAGACAGGAGAATCCTAATCTGCTAACCACAAGAAAGGAGCCAGTTGCCATAACTCAGCCATTCAGTAAGTTATCACTATATTATTTTAGCAGCAACTTTTTTCTTGTCCAACTGTGACTCCTGTTTCACAGTGCCCTGGTTATCCCAGGCTCTGTATTTGCAAGACATGGAACATGAAATGGGAATCTACACTGAGAGTATGTGGTGCTCTAGACCACTGTAGTGTGGTCCTAGCTGAGGAAGCAGGCAAGTGATGGATGCTGTGGGAGTTGAGAAAGTGAGGGTTGTATATGACACCTGAAGTAAGGTGCAGGGAGGCAATCATCAGTGGCACCTGCTGAATGGATTCTGCACTACATTTCAGTGACTGAAGGACCAAGGCATTCAGAAAGGCCTGAAAAGTGTGGTGATTATCTGTCTTCTGAGCACAACATCTCCCTGCTGGAACCTTGGGATACTTAGTCAGCCCTAGATATGCCTCAGCAAATTTTCCCTGCTAAGAAAAGGGAACATGCTGAAGGGTTTTCAGAGCTCAGGAAGGACTGATACCTTGATAGTGTCACTGCAGGTTGTGCATATTAATATAGTTTTCCCTTTGTGACATTTTGCAATGCTACCAACATTCACAAATAACTTCTTATTGAAAAATAATACATCTAAGAACCACCTCTTGAAAGTAAATTGTCATTCTTCCCTATCTCAAAGAAAATATTATTAGGATTAAAACCAATGATGTCCTAATCTTCTTTTCATATTTGATCAGTTTTGTTTCTTCACACATACTTTTATGTTTTCAGCAGTCAGACCAATATAGGTCAAAATCCTCTTACTGATCTCTGTGAATACACACTAATAACACTGGGGCTTCATGGAGGCATAAATATCTGTCTGCCTACACTGCACTGCAGAAATAACAGGTTTAGTCAGTTTCCCTTTTTCTTTCATTATTTTCTAGCTTCTGCTTTCATGGTAGCTTAAGTTTTAACAAAATGCTAGATCTTACCTGGCAGAATAAACAGACAACAAATTCTGAAACTGGATGGAACAAGTGTAATAACATTTTTAGAAACCCGTAATTAGCTAGTTCACAAGATAAGCATAGAGCATGTACCTAATTCTGTCGACACCCTGCTAACACAAAGTTAGGGTCTAAAAGCTATTCCTGAATCATTCATTAAATGCAGATTAGACTTGCTGTCTTACCTAATCAAGCTTGCAGGCGCTGGATTTCCTAAGAGTCTGGTGTCATTAGCTCTCCAGTCACCGGGAATGCAATGACTAGGAGTGATGGCTGCCTATGGCACACCTCCTTTTTTTCCGGTCTCCCTATCCCTCTTGGGCAATTAGTTTCATTTGAGTCCTTGAAACATCTTTTAATAAAGCTTTTATTCAACTCTAGTGGGAATATTTAAGCAACCATAAGCAAATCTGTGGTGTCTGAAATACACAGTATGTGTTATTGGAGCAGACATATGACCCAGTTTTTCCCTATTATGAGTAGTGAACACTTGAAAAGGTACAGTTTTGATCAAAGTGCAAATGGCTGAAGACAAAGTGACTACTTCCTAAGTACAAAATATTGGATTGGCATGATGAGGATTATTTGGTTTGGGTGATAATTGGTATATTGCTTTTCTATTTCATCTCAACTCTAAGACAAATGGTCTCTGAATGCCAAAAATAAACACTTTTTCAAAGGTTTATATTACTGCAAACATAACATGCTGAAGGAGGGCAGACTTTTCCTTCTCATGAATTGGGATTGGGATTTATCATGCAATCAGATATATTGCAGTATTTAGATATGAGGTCTAAGGTCCAGCAAAACATTATTCATATACTTTGTTATTATCATATAACTTTATTAAACACAGTATGGTGATTGATGACAGATGAGGTCAATTGCTCTGACATTATTCCTCAATATGAAAAAAACATCAATACTCCAAAAGTTTAGATTTTTTTTCCTGTTTGCTATTTCTCTTTCTGAAAGGCAGAGATACTTTCACAGCCCCCTCTTCTTAACCTAGATAGCTGCTCAGTTGCAATATCCTCTGAGAAATAGTTACAGATTTTCATAGGGGAATGATCTGACACTTTCATTTACCTGGAGAGTTTACAAAGATTGTATGACTAGATGGGAATAGAATTTTACTCAGCAGAAATTGGGAGCTGGATCCTGCAAGTCACTTATGAGCATGCTCAGCTTTCTTCACATGAACAGTCCCAACAGCCCAGCTCACCCTGGTTCCTCCATCCTATCCCCATTCCACTATTCCTCAGAATAAATCCCTAAACTGAAATCAAAAGGAACAGGACACCTGACCTTTCAAGTATTCAGCCTCCTACCTCTACTGCTCACAGAAGGAAAATGGCCTTTCCTGTGGAATGAGTGTGGGAAACCAATTAAACTTCAATTAATGGATAGGATTACTCATGTAAGTGATTAGTCACATCAGAGTTTTCATGATCAAGCCTTAACTTCTGGTGTGTCTTCCCCCATACCCTTGATGATGTGACGAGTGCTCCAGGGAAAGAGAACCTTAGGAAATGCCGAGCAGAAGGTGGCATTCAAGAACATTTTATTCATTCTGGGACTACTGCATTTTGTATCTGTAGGGATTATCATTAATTGAACACTGCTTATGTCTCTAAATGTAATTTATAATACTTTGGTTTCAAAATGCAGTCTGGGTATGACTTCTGTTACTAGTCAAAAAGTATTTCAGAGAGCCTGATGCACTTCCACAGTGAGTAGGAGGAAATTATGTTTACCACCCTCTTTTAAGCTGATCTTCAAAATGCTGTCCTTTTAAATGTCTCCCAAGAACAGATTCTGAGTGAGGATGGTACATTTTCAAGCCTTGTTTTTCTCTTTTGTTCCAGCAAAATGCAGCTTTTATTTTCTTTACTTTTACTTTCCTTCTTGGAGCATGATTATTAATCACTAAAACAAACAAAACACATGCTCAGTATCTAGAGGCATTTAGGTATTGATTTTGATTCAAGGAATACATTATTTAAGGCTGTCGTTTGAGAATAACACAATTAGACTATTTATAGTAACCTTAGATGTAACTTTTTCTACAGCTAATAAAGTGGTGAAGAGATGCACCATCCAAATTACAATATCCTGCATCAACTTATGTATCAGCCTATTAAATAGGCTCATGTTCCTCTTCTTGAATCAAGCTCAAGTCAGCTGACTGAAAAGGAATTTAAGCAAACAGGAAGCTCTTCCCTGAACTTTGAGTAATTCCAACAAAGTATGCTGTTACACAGTTTTACAAACCCAGGATCATTTGGTATACTTCCTTTGCTATGGAAAGGGTGCTCCATTTCCCTGCTTAGGTGCACTGGACTCCTGAAGGCCCACCTGTGGGGTAGAGAGGGAGAGAAGATCCCATGAGTCATTCCACCAGCCTGCTTTTTTCTCTGTAGGTAGGGTGGCACAGGATGAGCAAAGAGGATCCTTCAGTGGTCACAAGCTCCAGTTTTTACACTGGTGAACCTTGCAGGTGGAGTCCTCCCACCTCACTGAAGTGAGGGTCCTTACACTTTGGGCTTCCCAAGACAGAAGGACACCAATATGTTGCAGTGAATTTTCCAGGTCTTTGACCACTGAGTAATATTACAAGCCTCATTAAACCCTACTCCTCAGGAAAAAAACATAGTTAATATCCACCTGTTACTTGTTTATTGTACATTGTGTCAATGCACTTCTTCACTCTTTCAGGGTGTGAGTTCAAAAGACCAGCGACTGCCTCTATAGATACACAGAATACCTCACACCATGCAAGATTACAAAGATGAGGCTTATGTGCTGCCTTTTTCCAAATGTCCTGAGGGTATCTTTTTACTGTTTAATACGCTGGAGTGCACTGACATCCTCACTGGACAAAACTGACTGATGGGGGATTAGGAGCAACACAGCTACTCCATGTTAGCACCAAGCCCGCTGAGCATCTGGGTCCATCAGCTCAGGCAACAGAGCTCTGTTGCTTTGAGCTCCAAAGTGAGCATTTTGAAGAGCTCCTTGTTAGGGTGAATGTGAGAATCACTGCACTGTAATCCACAGCTGGGGATGTACCCAAATGGCTTTGGTTTGTGGCTTGGATAAAAACAAGAGCGAAATATGGTCTAAAATTAGTTAGGGAGCCCTGAAAAGTTTTGTGCATCTGCTTTTAGGAAGTTGGTGGCTGGGGAGCCCCATGGCCCGAGTGAACCATTGATGGCATTAAGGCAGCACAGCTGTTTACCATCATACAGAAAGAGGAAGTACACAGCAGTGAAATGTCCAGTTCCCAAACAGACTTAAAATATACCAAAGATCAGTGTAAGCAACTGTCACCAAGTGCTACGTGAATGTATGGGGTGCTGTGGTTTGGAAGAGGAAGTGGTGGATGTTAGAGGGTCCATGGGAATTTTTCAATAAAGCCACTGCTTGTACTTTCATCACTCCCTTTTTCTGTGGTACTAGATTTGACACAGCTGTTGCTTGCACAGTTTTTCTTTGAAGAGTCAGAAAATCCTAAAGCTGTCATTTAGTGAGTGATACTCTTCTATAAACTATCTGGACTTCTATAAATATTGCTGACTCCATGCAGGGCATCATTATCTTATCTTCCAGGGAACATCTCTAATCACAGTCTACCCGCCCATGTCAATCTAGGACACATCCAAGCCTTAGAAATAGCAGTGGAAAAATCATAAAATGTTCTAACACATGGAGTTGGCAGACAAGTGCCAGACAAGATCACAAACTGTGCAAAATGAACAGTTTGCAAGTGAATGTGCTTCCCTCTTTCCCCCATCCAAGTGCTGGCTGACTCCTATGATGATTTCAAATTAATGCACTAGCCTTTTTTATTCCTTCTACCTGAATTTCTCTTTAATCAGAGTTGCCTACTTGACAGTAACCCAATTATGTGCAGTGGAACATCTTTGGTTCCATGAGCAAAGTGGTCTCGTAATTTTCATTACGAATTCAGCGACAGTTTTCCAGTTAGAACAGGATGATGTTAGAATGGGTGTTGTCTGCTGTGCAACAACTGCAAGACCTAGTTACAAACTCTTCATATGAGCATGTAGTAAATAAGAATAAAGGTCAGAAAGAAGAAGTGGATGTTTCTATTCACCATTATCTTAACTGAACCCACCATTCAGGAAATGAATTGGGAATGCCAGGGAAATGGTTTTATTTCCAGTTTGAACTATGTGTCTCCCTTAGAAAAGGTTATCCCTTGCAGTAGAGTCTAACTGCAAGATGTAAATTTGGGATAAGTTCATGTATCATTTTATGCTGGAGAGGGGCTGGAAACGTTTTTTTTTGTGAGGATTTTGAGGTGTGGTTCTGTAATTTGGCTTACTTACAGAAATAGAAGAAAGAAGAAAAAGACTGGTATTCCCGGGTAGACCACACAAGTAAGACACACCACAGGCTCTTCCTGTACACCATGTATGTGACCTAGAACACCAGCTTGCACTGTCTGGCTGAATACAGAAGTACTTTATCCTCAGCAAAGGCAAACATATGGCACTGGCACCATTCCAGGTAAACAGACTCACACAAACAAGATGATAAATATATGGCTGATGTTGAGTGTCTCTGCTGTTAGTTATTATTTATGGAGCAACCTTGAAGTGAGGGAATACAAGATATGAAACTTTTTACTGCAGGAGTGGCTAGAACTTCAGAGGCATTTCTAGGTTTTCAACCTAGCCATTAGTTCACATTCTCTGTCATGTACGAGCCTGGATAATTTTTCAGCTGTTCAGGTACCAATGAGATTATCACTCCTCAGGAAGTCTTACTGCCTAGTATTCAGGGTATCAGAGTTGTCAAGGTATAGGTTTAGAGTTTTAAAAGCCAGGGCTCTTATACTCTTATATTTTATTAAGTTTAGGAGTAATTCTTTTAATCATCCTTAGAGATATTCAGATGCTATTTTGGCATGGTCCTGGGCAAACATGCTGCTGGTGGCCCAGCTTCAGCAGAAGCAGTGGAGGAGGTGACCCCTAGAGACCTCATCCAATCTCAGCCAACCTGTAATACTGTATTTCCTCTTACCTTGCTTCAGCGCCTTTAAGCCACAATGAATTGGATCTGTAATTCCCATCATAGAGGTGTAACCTCTCTTGCAGTCCTTAGGAAGAATGCATAGCACTCATGCCAGGGGATAGGCGATGCTTAGAGTCAGAAAGGTACTGAAACACTCAATGTGAATTTGACAGTATAGTTGGTGTAGCAAGAGAAAAGTACCTATGTAGCTCCATGGGGAAAAAAAATGAACTTAGAACAACTAACCTGTGTCAAAATAACATTTGTTTTTTCTGTTTTCTGGTTTGGTTTTTTTTTTTTTTGTGTAGGGTTGGAGGGTGGGCATTTTAAATATGGAAGCTTTTCAAAGGTTGAGATTTGACAGGGTTTTCTGAAGATCTCTGTATGCATTTTGAGATGGCTTCAACTCCATCTCACACATTTCAAGGTCCAGGTGCTTCAGAACATAGCCTGCCCAACTGATACCTTATAAATTACAAAGTGATTCTTGATGGGGTAGCAAACTCATAATAAATTAACTTAGAAACTAGGACCAGAATCTAATGAGCCCATTCTTCAGTATAATTTTGTTCAAAAGTTTTGTGAGAGCATCTTTCATTATACATTCAACTTTGATAATTTGTAGTGATTGCTTAAAATTAACACTTCCTTCTGCTATCACAGAGAAGATACTTAGAGAAAATTTCTTAACATACCATATAGTCTTGCATTCATGTTCAGTATCACTGAAGTTGATTCCCAATGTGTATGTTTAGTAATTATGTTTAATATGCAACCATGTGAACAGATTAGTGACTCCTTACCGGAATTAAAATAACAGTAGGGAAGCCAAGATAGAAGTATAGATTTATTAGAGATGTTATCTAAAATACAATATTATTTTCCTTTTTAAATTAGAACATATATTATTTCAATGAAAAGGTATTTTGTATTATTTCTATGGTAATAATAACTTTTAAAGATAACATTTAATTTAGAACATTTTTAATTAAAAAACCCAACACTACCATTAAGACATAACTAAGGTTGTTGACAGCATGGGTAAAAATGCAAAACAGTCTCAAAAATATTTACATGTCAGTTTCTTAAAATCTAAGAAGTCTAATTCTAAATATTCATTTTGCTTAATTTTCTGAAAATACTTTTTTTTCTAAATAATAGCTAGATTCTGTATTCCTGTGCTTCTTACAAAGCTTCAAGTTATCGTTAGTTACCTGTACTATCACACCAGTGGATGAGGTTTCTTAAAATGGCTTATTTTGCTACCACCATATCCTCTCCCAAGTAGCCAACATCCTATTATACCAAAGTGTCAGTCACAGTAATAGTCACCAAAATGCACACAGCCACCCACCCCCTGCCTCCCCCAACCCCACACCTTAAGAACCCTTTCCCACTTGGCCAAGAGCCTTTCACATTTCATTAGCTGGCATTTCAGATGCAGAGCAAAAGAAAGAATGGATCTGGGAGACAAGAAGTTGCCTGGGCACGCATGGCAAAGTTTGATTTGGGCTTAGCAAAAGGGGCTCCTCACAAACACAGCAATTCCTAACACTCTCAGCACTGAGGTTACTGGAAGGAAGCTCTGACTTCTCTGCTCTTCAAAGGCTGACACGGGCGCCAGTTGTCCACCATATGGCACACGGGCTCATTCTCAGCATTGAAGCAAAGGCCACGGAGTTTGCACATCTGTGGGAAAAGGCAAAAATATCCTCAAAAGTGTCCTCTCACTTCAGCAGGATTTTTTGAAAACTACACATCTTGGTCTGAACCAGAGCTCCAACTAAACAGTTTTGCCAGGACCAGTAGTCTAGAGATGGTATCAGCACCCACGTGTCTGTATTTCATCCACACCATTTCCTGCCTCGACACAGGCATGAAATATCTGTCCACAAAATACTGTTGCAAGAACAACTATGAAAGCCCAGAAAACAAGGACATAGGCACACATTTTCTGAACTCCACAAGCAAAGAGTTGTTTGTTCTTGATCCAGACCTGAACTGAAATACTTTCAGAGTCCTCTGCAAGTTGTACAGTTTTGGCCTTTTTTTTTTTTCAGTCCACTTGAAATAATAATAATTTCAAAAGGCCTTACCCTTGGGTAAAAATAAAGCTGTTGAATAAATTCAAGTTATCTTGATTTTCAAATGCTGTGAGAGGGGAAAACTGCTTCACATCAATAGGAGCATACTGTATAGTTGTGGTACTTGTTCTTAAAGTACAATTGGTGTTTGCACAATCTGATGTAACAAAAGCACCTTTATGTCTAAATAGGCATCTCCAAAGCTCATTAAAAAGACTGTGCCAAAATAGTAACCCACCCCAAACATGATCTCACACAGAGAGGTGGAAGTGCTGATAAATATACGTAGGTGGGAGACAGGATTTCCTACGAGTCAGGCTCTAGACCAGGTTTTTCCTCATTCAAGGAAAAATGCCCTCAGCAGTGATCTGTCTCCCCTGGACTTTACCTTCAGGACCAATCAGAACAAATTTCAGAGCTCAACCTCTGCCAGGAACTGCTGTGCCACTACAACAAATGATAACAGGCCTGCTACACCCTGCTGTTACATCCAGCTTCTATCTGTCTTTGGAAAACCTATCCATCTTAAACCTTGCATCAATACTCTGATATATGGTTTCTTGTTTTGATCAGTTTGAGAATGAAAAGGCAAACTGCCAGACAGTGTGGAAATGTTGATGGTAATAGGGAGGGATGAGTGGGGGAGAAACAAGTGGTGTCTTTTACCACTTGTAGGTGGTTGAAGTAGGTATAGTAGAAAAAACCCACTATTTTGGCGAGTGTGCTCCTGCCTTATAATAAAAGTGTATTTGCAAGATTGGAATTATCAACAGCAACAGGAATAGCCTGAAATAAGTAAATAGTGTCAACATTAGCGCTCCCTTGCAGTTTACTAATGGCAATCAATCACTGCTATAGTTATTACTTCCAATAGTTACTCCTCATCACATATTCTATCTTTTATTATGTTAAGTTCCACAACAGCTCAGTTGCATTTTCTTTCACATCAGCAGAATAAACCCCCTAGAATTAGGTGCGGATTGTTAGCATCTCTGTCACCAATAACAGAGACTTAAGAATTTGAAGGTTAAACTAAAGCCCTTCAGGGCTAGTTTGTATTTATAGGCTCTAGAATCTATTTATAGCTCTCAAGCACACATATCTGAACCCAAGAATGGAAACTTGCCTATACGTAATTTCATTAATGGATGGCACAGAAAGCTAGGGCCAAGAGGGATTTAAACTGCACAAGCTTCTTCCTACTAGGAAGAATATCCTTCTCAGGCTGGTCAACAGAGTATTTTCTTAGGCAGCAGACTTCTGGAATCTGCAAGTTTTGCCTCTTCCAAACAATGGGAGCTTTGTTAGCATCATCACAATTCTGCGTAGGACTTCCCAGTCTGTTCTGTGACAAATAGAACTTGCAAAAAGAGCTCTGTGTCCTGGAAGTGCTGGAAAAATCAACAGACCAACTACAGCTCTACATGTGAGACTGTGGATGCAGCACACGTGCTCCCCAGGTGCTTAGTAAACCTGGTATTTTCAGGGCAAGTACACCCAGAGAGGTGATTGCATGTACAGCGAACCTGCTGATGCTCACAACACACGCTAGACTAACTCCGCATGTGCAAATGGTCCTTTCATGCATGCCTCAGTTTTACCGTATGACAGCTCTAACCATACATCCGGAAAATATCTGATACAATTCTTTAAAATTCCCTCCCCTATCTTCCCTAGAGTGTCCAAATAGAGGACAGCCTTACATTCTCCAGCAAACTCTACATCCACAGGCAGAAGCAGTGTCCTGTCAGAAGAGGATTACCACTTCAGATAGGGATTTCTGACATGTGATGCTAGCTAATACCCTGCACAGCTCTGCAGTAACACTGCCTCTTCACAGATCACCTAATGGGCTGAACTGAAGCCATCAGTGTAACTCCAGTACACATCTACTGGCACCATCCATTGGAAACCTACCTGCTCAGAGCTCACAGTGATGGGCTCCTTCAGAACATGCCAGGTCACACATTCAAGCAGCGGTGGAGTGGTCAGTGAGCCAGGGTATGTCCAGTAGTCTCTGCATGCAGGAAGGAGTCCAGTGGGGTCAAAATTTGTGAAGGAAGCTTGCTTTCCCTACAATAAAGTAAGCAGATGGGCTGATGTCAGGAAGAGACCACAACACACACTGGGACTGCAGTAGTGAAGTCTCCTAGGAAAGCTCTATATTTGGAGGAAGGCAGAAATGGAATTTGGTATCAAGTGTTGCATGCCAACTATAGTATATTTGGGATTAAATACTCTCAGCAATGTATTTCTTACAAGATTTTCAAGATATTATTTCTCATACCAGATGCTGCCTTTATGTTCCTTGGTCTTAGAGATAAGATTTGACCTTGCTTGAAAAACAGTGAGATTTCAGATGCCACATACATTGATTGCACTGGAAACACAGAACCTGTGAGACCTGTTGAAGAGCCCATTACAGTAAACAGCAATATCCATTTACCTCAAAGGGAGCCTGATGAGAAAGATGACAGCACAGTCTCCTTTTTTACCTTTCCTGTCCACATTTCTCATTGGTACAGGCCTTTACCCACTATGAAGGTACCTAGTTACTCACTAAGTTTCTCATTACTCAGCACACTAAGACCACATACACGCCATACACAATATTTAAAATACAGAAAGCCTTTTTTTTTCCGTAAATTATATATCCTGATCAAACTGTTTATCTAAACTCTCTCTAGAAACAGCCAAGAGAAGCATGTTCTCTTGGAAAAAGGAAATTTAGGCCACAGATGCACAGATTAGGGGAAATGCCTTTTCCATCTGTTACCACCAACTAGAAAGGGAACCTAGGAAAGTACTTCAGATTAGGAAGATAAATCCTACCTTACAGGTTTAAATACAGTTAAAAGACAGAGAAATCTAATCACAAAGATAGGAAATGATCACCATTTCTAGTACTCCACGCTCTCTACCTCAACTTCATTCCAATCTGTTTTGTTTTTAGGATTATAGGAGTGCCTGTGCTGATGGCAGGAAGAGTTGTTTTACTTTCATACATGCAGCAGGCTGGAAGAAATTTTTTTAAAAAAATCTACTTTCTAAAGAAGGTAACATAGCGCAGTTGTGATAGGTGTCAATCACTGCAGACAGAAATGTTACCTTGGTTTGAATGGAGCTCAGAGCATCCACAACCTTCTGCATCTCGGGCTTGGCATTTCCCACCTGTAACACAAACCATATGAAAATAAAAATCACTAGGCATTCTCATTACACCTTTAGTTTTCTGTTACAGTTCTTAAGGAAACTTTTTTCCAGCGGCATTTCATTACATAATAGGAGTATTACAGCATAAGAGACTAAAACAGTCTCTGTAAAATCATGCCAGTTGACAGTGAGCACAAACAGGTCAGCCAAGGACATTGGACAGAATAAAGCTATTTTCATTTACAGTGTGTGGATTTATTTTTGGACCTAAGCTGTTCTTCTTTTATGGAAGTCACACTCCTAATAAAATAGTCACCCTCAGTGAGGCCAGGATGGAGTACTACATACTGCTGGAGCACAGACACCTCCTCCAGCTAGCTGTGAAGGCAATTCAACTAAGACAAAACACTCTGGCCATTTAACAAAGACAAGAAAAGGAAAACAGGTGTTATTTAGGCCGGTGACACTGCAGATTCATACACATAACTTGGTCAGTTATGCACATCCCCTTTCACTGGTAAGGGTTATGGTAGCATCACTGTCTTGATGAAGGCAAGAATGCTGCTACAGGGCTGCAACAGTGATGGATGGCAGTCATAGTCCATGGCTAGTGTACAATTTTTATAGGTAAAGTAAGGTAAGAATTTGGAGCACCACCTAGATGGCTATGGATTTAGGCAGTATAACATAACACAATGCTGCCTTATTCTCTGTTTTCTGCTCTTAGGTTCCCCCCCCCCCACAACACAATGAACATGATGGACAAATAATACAAAAGAAAAAGTTTAACAAACCTTCATGAAGATGCCCACCACAGCTAAACCATCAGGATGCTTCACAGCTTCAGCAAATTTACCATATTTTACATTCCAGTGAACAATATGGAGCTAGGAGCAAGAAAACAAGAAGCACCTTTGAAGATGATATTCCATCCAGAATACTTCAAAAATGAAGATGCAGGGAAGTAATTTATTAAAAGCAAGATGGTGTTTTACTGCTGAGGTTTGAAAGCTTTTGTGTACAGTTAAGAATTTGTTGAATTATTTATCTAAATTGAAGGTTCATTTATTCAAAGATATTTATGTAATGTATTTAATTTTGCTTCTCAGTCCTATTTCCAGATGAGTTTTAAAGGCAAGCTGTGGCTGTAACAGGAGCTTCACTAGATGAAAAGCAGAATGATATCTTCAGCATAAGTTTTTCTTCACTTACAGCCTGCAGGATTCTGATGTAGTACTTTAATGCTATATATCCTGGAGTTCTTACCACATTGACATACATTGCCAGTGTCAGAAGAGGCAGAGGAGACACATTAACTATAGATTTGACTCACAATTTGAAAGTTTGTTTTTTTTTTTTTAAATCAGTCCTGTCCTTTTCTGGAAAGACTTGGAAAAGAATATGAAGTGAGTCTCCAGGTCATGTTAACCAGGACCTTACTTTCTTTTTAATTTCTGAGTTATTTTTAATTTAAGTTCATCAGGCTGTTTCCCCACATCTGCAAGTCAAGTTGAACAAGTCCATTATGGTACTGTGTGAGACAGAAGGCAGTTTCAAGTTTCTCAGGTAAGACAAAAGCTACTTCTACCTCATGAAAAAGCAGCAGAGCCAATGAATTTGTGGGGCCATTTCGTTTATCTGTCAATGCAAACCACAGGTATGTTCCACAAATGTGTATTTATGAATATATTTTATAAGTCTGTCACAGCACCCAGAGGCAGATTCCTAAACAGGGGACAAGGAAAGGTGGGATGGAAGGCACTGAAGTCACTCAGTTTCGGTAGTCAGACTGTAAAATGGAGTCTTAAGTGCTCCGAGGGACAGCTGGAGTCACAAGGGTATCACAAAGAGTGCCTGTAAAATCTCAATTTGCTGTCTGCCCTCTTTACAGCTGCCTTTCATTCTTTGCTACCAAAATATGAAAATATCCACCCCAAAATTATTCTGCTGCTTTTATAAATACCTCTGATGTTAAAAATTGAAGCCAGGAAAAGAGGATGTGTATGTACAGAGGTGCTGCAATTCTATTTCTTTGTAATTTCCAAGAGTCACTAAGAAAGCAGGGAAAAAACAGGTATTATTAATGTGGGGTTTTCTGCTTTTCTTTGACATGGAGTAGCTGAGAAAAGTATTGCAATTCTAATCTCTGTTCTTGCAAGGAGTATGTTCTAAGGTGGCATCATACCAAAATCTTCTATGGTAACCTCCTATGAAGATCTGTAGAGAAGGTGCTACTGTGGTGAAAGACTTAATAAAACCTCCACCTCATTATACAAAGAAGACTGGAGAAGGTAAAGCAGGTCCTACCTCTGCATCATACTTCACACCATCCACAGTGTGCTCAGACCCCTGGCCATCACAGGATCCCCAGTGAATGTGAAACTGCACAAGCCTGTAGACTCCATCCAGCGCTCCTCCTTGCAGCACTGCAAAGCAAAGAGGCTTTATTAGCAACTCCCATAACTTTTGTTATCAAGTCTCCCTTCAAACTGAAACAGTTATCTCAAGTCTTCCACGTGATCTACAGTCATTGCATGCTGCCATGCTACTCCAGATCATCCTCAATGGTACATTACTGCAATACACCAAAATCAACAATAAGTGCATAAAAACATAAGTGACTTTACAGTGAGCATCTCATCAGCAATATAACAGGCATGCTAGTATTACAAGTGATGAGGGAAGATGTAACTTTTCTGTCACCAAATAGATAAAAAAAGCCCTTTGTAAGAGGCCCACATAGAATTTTTCTAAGGAAGTACATTTGAAGACCCAATCATCTTTCATGTACTCTGTCCTTTCATTTTAGACACTTCATCCATTTAGGCCTTAATCCTGCAAATCCTGTGGCAGACTGGATTGAGTGAAATGTTTTTGGTTCCAAATTAAACCTGAACACCTGTTAGCAATGGGTTGCAGCAAGGTAAAGCAACAGGCACAGGACAAGACAGTGCAGAGATGTGAATTCAAATCTCTTGTCCTTCCCATTGTGGTAAAAATGGCAATGCCTACATGGGCAGATTTTTTTAAACATGGATTGGAAACGAGTTGCTTATTTATGCTCTCCATTATGTGGCACTACTTGTGCTATGGGACTGCTCCAAGTGAAGTGCCCAGCCACACTTTGAATTCTGCAAGAGCAAGCTCCCTTATTCTGTAAGTTTTACCCTTCTACTCAAAACTGTGACCAATCACCATTACGATATGCAGGATCAAGCCTTACCACTGCAAAATGCTCAGGGCACAGACAATGTCTCCTCCAGTGCAGCATAAAGCACAGAATAATAACAAATAGTTATATTAAACAGAACTATTTATCTAAGCTATCAGAGCAAGGTTTCACACTGGTTTGTGGTTTGGTTGGGGATTTTTTCTTTTATTTTTTTTGCCTGAGCATCTCAAATCCAAATTCAAAATTAACACTTTAACTTATTAATATTAAAAAGTTTAAAAACAAAAAGTAACTTGAAGTGTTAAGATATTTTTAAGAGACCAATTTCTCTCTATAAATATATATAATAAAGTGACAGAAGAGTGTTGACATCAGATACTACATGTAAGTGTGCTCTGTGTATGTGCCACAAAATGATTCTGTGGAGTAAAGATGCTTTCCTCTCAGTCTGCAATTAGTCTAGACACTAGCACAATACGTGCATGTGTGAAAACATACATCAAATGCTGATTGGAAAAGGTGGCTGCATGTTCAGGTTTGAAAAAGTCCCATTATTTACAAGCATGGACAACATCAGCCGTGGATATAAACAGTTAAGGTGAGAAGGATTTCACTAAAAATTTGCAATACATGAAAACGAAATAAGATTTCTTAAAAATACATTAGTTTCCACCAGTGCTCCCTACACATGCAAAATTTGGGTTCACTGGACAAATCTTGCATTTGCCTGGGGCTCCTTTGGTAAATATATTTAGAAGTTTCCCAACATGTATTTTATTTGAAAATCACGAATCTATGTTCCACTGCAGCCTTTGTAATTTCCAATACTGTAGCCAACAGACTAGGACTTTCCCTACCTACTTCCACACTGTGTGATCCAAAGAAGAATGGCTACTTAAAGTAATCAAATAGGAACATATCTTACTCTACTTTACATTTCTGCATGTGCTAGTTGCCAAGAAGCATAACTGTTTCAAGCACAAGACTAAAAATCTGAGTACTTTTTCAGAATGGCAGCTGTAAATGGGCATTAGCTCCTTTTGGAAATGAAGTAACTGGCTCCTGTGTCTTTACAGATGCAAAATCATTTAATCCATACAATATTGTGTCTCATTTTAAAATGATGCCATGGAGTTGCAAAGTTTCAGTTTCAGTTCCTTTAGCTCGTGGTCTTGCTGGTCCCTGCAGATACAAATGGACTGAGGTTCCACCACTCCTTCACCTCAGAAAGCACTAGCACAGCACAGGTTAATCTGCCATTATTAATCAATGGAAAGCATGCTGAAAAGCAGAAACATGCAACGTTCTTGAATTCATTTACAGTGTTATTTCTCTACACAGAGTTTGCTATAGTCTCAAAAACCCAAAAGATGCAGAAAAATCTCTTTGCAGTTTTTGCTTACTTTTCTCATTCTGTGGTTCTCAAATCCAGCACTAGCTTATTTTGACTCACAGCAGAGCATTCAAAGAAAGTAATAATTAGATTAGTGCGAATGAATACAAATTCAGCAGGCTTAATTACAGAACAGCCCTCTTGTTCTAGCCTATATTAAGCAGTTATTTTATTTTTAATACTTTTCAGCCTTTCCAAAGAAGTAAAATTTAAAACTAAACTTAAAAGGCAAAATATAAATGATAGAACTGCTTTTTTCTTCATAACTAGCTTTTTAAACCATAAATAAATGTTACCAGCTTTTGCAACATAAAAGTTCAGAGAATCAGAACAACATTCACACCAGCAACTTCCCTGTCTTTGTTCCATGTGACAGGAATATCAACTCGAGGCTACACTGAAAAGAAGCCTAACCTTTCCATCCCCTTTTTAAAAAGGATGGGGAAGATCTGATCCATATTTGAGCACCTCATCATGAGCTCCCTTACTTTTGAAATTAGTATTAGTGAAAACCATCCTGAAAATACATATGTAGCTGTGATCCCTTCTGTTTTATAACACAGCTTCAGATGCAATGCTGTCTGAAGACAGCACAAGATGAGCTGAAAAAAAGTTATTTTCTCACAGATTTCATCTACTCAAGACAGTTTACATCATAACCTGGTCTTGTGTTACAGCCCAAGACCTGACAGCTTGACAGTGCCCGTTTTTCTTTTCCACTATTAGATACATTAGACAAGTTTGGAGCTACTTTCTTTAGATTAAGAAATGGTAACTGTTTTCCCATTACCATTTTATCTTCTACCCTTTACTGGAGAAGTTATTCTAATATAACATCCAGTAATTATATTTCACTGTTAAATGATCGCATAACATGGCCTGAATTAGGTGCATGTAAGTATTAGCAGCACTAATTCAGAAAGTCAAATAACCACACAAACCCTTCCATTTATGTGACTTATACCAACTGTGGGATTTCTTGGATACAGAAGGTGAAGTTGATTTGACTCATTTACACTTTCTTGGGATATCTGAAAACACACAGAAATCAAAGGGCATTTTGTTGTGTCAGGTACAGCTGTTTACTGAGGCTACACACCTTCCCTCTTCTATTTAAAGGCAAGTTGATGGGCAGTCATCCTTCCAATGTAAAACAGAACAGCCTTGTGAAAAATACTGTGGATCAGTGCATACCTTTTTTCAGAAAGTGGCAGCATCCACATCTAAATTTTTGCAGGAATACTGTGGGAATTACCATTTTTCAGCTAACTCCCATGGGATGCTCTCTTATACAGAGCAAAAGACTAATAAAACTCATCAAGCCAATAAACATGTCAAAGGAATTATCAAAATGGAGGAACTACAAGATTGTTTAATTTGATTTCCTTCCTGTCATACAAATTAGTGTGACAAGAAAAAATATTACTGTAAAGTTTGTTAATCTGAGAAAATGCAGAATGAGAAAATGTTCTTCAAATGACAATCATTGACAACAAAGCTCCTTCCAGTAGCTGAAATAATTGGTCCACTAGAGCACAGTAGATGTCCAAAGCTCCAAACTTGGAGAATTAATTCTAATTGAGATTCTGCCAAACAAAAACCCAGCAGCAGGACATTTCAGGCATCTACCTTTGAGAACAGCCCTCTTGCACACACATTGCTTTAGCACAAAGAAAACCATGATGTCTATCAGCCTACAGTAGATGTGCACATGTGAATAACATTCTAGGAATATGTTTATGTAAACATATGCATAGTACATACTTTAATGTTAATATTTTGTAAGCTTTTGTGTATACAGAGATATCTGTACAATGGAAAACAGAACTTGAAGAGACAAAGCAGATGAAGCATTACTTGAGGAAAGAAAAAAAACCTACTTGAGCACCATGTACTATTAATGACATGAAAAAGGTTCTTATGAGGATGCTCAGGAATTAGCCTTGTGCTCTTATGCAAGGATGGGCTTTCTCATCTGACAGACTAGAGTTCAGTTAGGGTGAGTTGTCACTTCCGTGAAATGTGGAGTACAAAGAGTCACATTTCGTGAGATGTTTCCTTCTTCATGTTATCGCTTTCAGACATTCCTCCTAGGATGCTGTATCATGACAAGCAAGAAAAGCAAGACAGCATTGAAGCATCTGACTGTAGGGCTCATATTTACAGAAAACATCTGTAATTGGTTTCACTATGAGGAAAAAAAATTGGTATATGACGAGGGGAAAAAAAACCAAAACAAACCTACTTCTGACCTTGCTAGAAATTTAGCCTGATAAGGCTACAAGGATGTTCCACAGAGATAGACCAGAATGAAACGTCTGAAGACGTGCCTATCTGCAGCAGGTCAGTGGTTCCAATTCACCTCAGTTGAACTATTTCATTCAGACTGGGCAGCAGCCAGAAAGACTCTGACCTGCTTCAGGATACCAAGTCATTTAGGTTCTTAACATTCCTCCAACTGCCTGGGACAAGTAGAGCTTATTTCTCTTGTAGTCTCTTAAACAGAGATTCTCTGAGAATCGTAAGATGCTGTACTGAGTCTCTGACCAACCTTCAGCCCTCATATTTCACACTACACAGGCTGACAACAATTTAGGAACCAAGCTGGAAGCACTAAAATTCTCTTGAAAGTAACAGTTGGTTTAATTTCTGACAGTAATACTTAAATAATAATCCAGTGGCTCCTTACTGTACTGAAAATTGTGTACTGGACAGTGATCATACTACGTTGAGATCATAATGAAGGACTAACATACTCAAGGTGTGAGCATTGCCTCTAAGTATGCAGCAGTCCCTCATGCCTGTGAGTAAATAAACAAATTATCAGCTGGGAAGAGTGGTAATCATGACATCTGGCACACAGCTTCATTACATCTTAAAAATAAACTTTTCCAAGTGGCCCCAGCTGATAACAGCTGCCTAGTTTCTCCTGGTTTTGCATTAAAAGCGCATCTAGAGGACGAATTTGGCAAAAGGGAAGGAAGTTTCCAGGATTCCTAAATGCATAATCCAGGTCAAATTTCTGCTCAGAAGTTGCATGTTAAGATAAAACAAAGAAACAAACAACCCCTACCAACAAACAAAACACACAAACAAAAAAAAAACCCGAAACACCAAAAAACCCACCAACAAAACAACCCCATTCCAGCATAAATGAAGAAGGGCACTTTTGTGTTCTGTAAAGAAACTAAGACCTGAAACATGCAGGACTGATCTCAAGTCCTCTCATCTTCCTTTCCAGTTCCTGGAAATACTGGAGCTATTCAAGTCACTTGTTTACACACACTTTACAGCTTCTGGTGATCCCAGTTCACAGGAAAAATGACTTAAAGATCACATGCCCTTGAAACCTCTGACATTTTAGCCAAGCCATGCACAACATTACTTGTGACATAAGCAGGTGTCTGAATACAGTCCCCTGCACCTATAATCAATCAGGTCTCTTATTTCTGATCCCAAAGGATCAACACATTCACTGCTTAAGCTATATTGCACTGTGGACCTTCAATCCATGACCCTATACTGATGACATGCAGTATTGTTCTGGCACAGCTAATATTACATCTTTGGATCTGGGAAGCCTAAAAATAGACCAGTAGCAGTGACTTTGATTAAGAGTTGCGCCTTAAAGACAGCAGACCTACATGGTTCTGCTTCCATTTACCAATTTAGGTGGCAGTATAGGAAAAGAGCAACAGTGGCACTACTTTCAAAGAAAATCGCTGCCAACAGAGCGGTGCTAACGCACTGGCTCTTCAATAACCACTGTAACAAAATAGATTAGTTTATTTACAATGAGTCATAATTTAAGACAGCTGAAGTGTACACATTAGTATTTACAAGTATAGAAAGAATCAAGTAATATATTGGATTACAACTACTGAAAGAATCTCAAGGGAAGCTAGCATCAAGATGAATACAGTATTTTCATTTTCAAGGTCTTCTCATAATTTTTAAGTTCTACTATGACTTAATATTTGCAAAAATGTCAGGTTTACTTGGGACACTGACTTGAATTTCAATAGTCTTTCTAGCTCAGCAGCAAGGAGAAGGAAACAATTAAGAGACTTACCCACTAGAATAAATTACGAGCACATTTTGTAATGTCTCTAGAGTTTTTCACTATAGTTGCAATTCACTTCTGTCAGGTTCTACAGCTAAAATATGGTATTCTAACATTCTTGTTATAGAATAAATTCATGGCTGATTGACTTCTTTCTTTTATACGTTCATCAAACACTTGATCAGAAAATACAGAATACATAATCTACTGTTGTGAACATGTCTCATTTGAATTTCAGAGTTTAGATAAATTCTCAAACATTTTCTGCGAAAACTCACACAGAACACATTTTATGTATGTTACAAAATCTTTCAGGGTCTTGAGGGTTTTTTGAGTGAACTCACATCCTGTGGTTTTACGGCTCTGAGAAGTCACTGTTTACTTCTGTCTTCTAAAGTGAGGGAAACAATATGCAAGTCCTTACAGAAGACTAGAATGTGCAATGTTTAATATGATAAAAGAAGTACCCTTAATGAGACTCTTTGCTATAAAATTCCTAGATTACAGTAACCTCATTTTAAGAATTATCATCACCACATACTTCACTCATGCATGTAAGGTCTGGTCCCATTAGAAGAGTGGATGAACCTGAATTCAAAGTTTTATTCCCAGTGACACTTTTATCATAATGAATTTTTTCTGTCACAGTTAAGAAGAAATTTAAAAAATTAAAGAATCTTAGAGATGAATCCCTATAAATACTTCACCTTCAACTACTATTAAAAGACAGTGGACATGCAAATTAAGAAAGCAACTGCAAGAACCGAAGGAGAAGACTGACTAAGTAACAACTGAAAGGGGAAGTTCACAGTTCAGTTTCTACACACAAACCCAAGAAAGCATTCCAAAAGGCCCCAAGGATATAAGATAGAAAATACTATTTTATGTAAGGGACAAACATGGAATTTTTCCAAACAAAAAATGGTCATAAACATGGCAAAGCTGGCTTGTGAATATCCTTTGCATACACCATTTCTACCAACTAGTAACTGTGAAATATGAAGGGGATTTACTTTGGGAATTAACAGAGCCTTTACAAGTATATTCTGGAGTGTAACAGCTGTCACACAACCCAAGACAGTTGCTACAAGAACTGAAATCAAAGATTTGGAGGTAATTGCTTAGGAAGAGAGTTTTTCTAAGCATTGTTAGTAATATCTAGGCATATCTAAAAAAATTAACATGAAAGTAAAACAAATTCAGGTTCCAAAGCTATCAAAAAATCAATATAATTTCTCTGGTAGAAATTCATTTTAAGAGAAGACTGTATAGGTCATAAGCATAATTACAACCTGAATCAAGAGTTATGTCTTTAAAGCTCCACCGATTAATAAAGATATCTTCTGAAAGCAAAGAAGAAAACATTTTCTTCTGTGAAGTTACATCAGCCACATAAATTGCACATAAAGTTATTTTCGTTGAAAAAGCTGAACTTCTATTTTGCTTTCTTACTCAAAGTAATATAGATATCATTTTAAGGAATTCCAATTTTTCTTTTTGTTTTTCACAAATATGGGCAGAAGCTTCATACAACTTTCCTGATGCATACATGCAATGTAACAAATATACATTCTGCAGGAAAAATACCAAAATTTTTATTATTCTTATATCTACTTGCTCTCAATTGTAATCAACATTATCCACATTACATATTTTCTGAGCCAAAGAAATAAGTAACAGCTGCTTTCAGAGCATTTTATCCACATATACATTCTAGCTTTCTTACCTATTTTTATTGTGCTACTACTACCTGTTTGGGGCTTTTTTTTAACCGCAAGAAATCATTCCGTATACTCAGAAGAGCAGGAGTGATCAAACAGACATTAAGACCTAGAACTGCTGTTCAGTTTGCTTCAGTGTCATTAGTTACAAGGCTGAAGAGTCTTAAGGAAATGGATCTACTTTGCGTGCAGTTACTCATCCTGAAGATTATTCACAAACAGCGATCTTATTACTTCATTTTTGCGCCTACTACTACAGATAATTCATTACCACATATGGGACAGCTCATAGAAACAAGCAATACAACCTGTGGGAAGTATTTTCAGGATATTATTCCATTGTCTTCTGTAAAAAATACCAGCACATCACATAATCTCACATAGCTTCTCCATGTGACTGCTGCATGATGTCTAACCAAGAACTGGGGATGCATGTTTCAGTCTCAAATTCAGAATCAAGCAGATACAAGTAAAAGACAGCTCTATTTTGTGTAAGGAAAGTAGGTTACCTAGTTAACAGCATACAAATGAAGCCATTAAGTGTGCTGCCAGGTAGATTCTAAGCACTGTAAATTTCAGTAGGAAGTCTAGTACTGAATGATCCACCCTTACCTAGCTTCACAGATATCTGTTTAGTGGTTTTTGTTTCTAAAGAATAATAATTTTCTGATTCACTAATAGAGATACTGAGAATATTTCTGCTTGCATCTCCTATCCTCCCACTGAAAGCTGTGTCACTGTATATTTGTCAAAGGATCCCTGTCATAGATGTTCTGGTTCTGCACTGACTTCTCATAAAAAGCATTCTTTCTACAGACGTTTCTTTAAATTATTTTATGTTCCTGCCATTTTTTCCCCACAACCCAATTTTCACAGTTCTTTCCAGACTTAGGTACACACAAAGTGAACACAAGAGTTTTTTATACTGTGGAGACCTGAACCTGATTTCTTTGGGCTCAGTGAGAGAAGGATGGCAGCAGGAGCAGACTTGCATGTATATGGTACAAAAAGAATACCTTTTTTTGTACTCTGGATCATCTACCTTATTCTCCATGACACTGTTATATTGAACATGATGCAGCTCCTTTAGCTTCCCAGGGTTTCAGAAAAATAAACACTAAGAGGTCAGAATACCTTTTTCCTCTCTTTTTAAAATCCATACAAATATTAATGTTGATGCTCTTTGCAAATTATATATGGACCTATGTGTATTTATGCAACTGTTAACACTTATATCTGACCACTTAATATTGTTCAGCATAAAGACTATAATTAACATACAAAGTCAAATTCTTAGAGCACTGCTGAATGTCTGTTATACTGTTGTATTACATTAGTTACAAAAATCTCATATTTTTAGTAGGCACAGATCATTTAGTTTCAGCACCATTCCCTAAATGACATGGCCAACAAAACACTTAGGAAAAATAGGACACTTGCTCGAGCAAGTTAAATCAGGCACTGTCTATAGAGAAGGCAGTGACTTACAACAGGATTGTTTTTGTTGTCGAAATTAAAAATAAAGGCACATTCATTGTGGCAGGGCGATCATTTCTGCAAATGCAGCCAGATGAAAAACTACAGTTAAAGACAACCTACTAAACCCTTGTTGCAAGGACAGCTTGGATTCAGCCTGTCCATCAGAAAGGCCATTCCTTTCAGTAAGGATTACTTATGGTTTGCTGGTTTCAGTGCTTTATTTAACCATACAACACAATGAACAGCAAGACACTGTGGACCGACCGCCTGCTACAAACTTTGTAGCAATGCATCAGACACTTTATCTAGAAAGCCCAGCATCAAGAAATTTCAGCGATAATGTTTTTTCTGAATTACAAAAGAACAAAGAGGTATTTTCTAATCACTCCTCTGTTTCTGTACTAACCTGGGAACATACTGGCTTCAGAAATGTGAAATATTTTGATAACCAAAGAAACTATTTCCAAAGTATTTCCACTTCAAATTCTTAACTGTAATCCTTTGCTATTCTAAGACAAATTTTTCCTACAATGTATTTTGCCTCTTCTTTTAACCATTTGATCAGTAGCTTATGATAACCCATGCCTAAAATTATTCTTGTCAAATACTTTTAAATTTTTTTCTTTCCACAGCCAAGTCCTTATCCAGATCCTTTTGATTTATACAAAAATAAAACAATTCACTTCACTGGAGTTTAGCTGCTCAGATAGCCTTAGTTTTCTTTTAACAGGATCTCAGTTTCCTGTTTGCCTAATCCTCACCT
This sequence comes from Aphelocoma coerulescens, assembly GCF_041296385.1. Classification (NCBI taxonomy): domain Eukaryota; kingdom Metazoa; phylum Chordata; class Aves; order Passeriformes; family Corvidae; genus Aphelocoma; species Aphelocoma coerulescens. Next base: position 140,645,951 of record NC_091015.1, on the reverse strand, counting down.
TACAGAAGCCAGAACATTTTGGTATGTTTTCATCCTTAGAAAGCCTTTACGGATTTCGTGTGTATTTTAGTAGGAATCTTAGTAGCAATTTCTGCGATTCCCCTCCTGCACACGAATGTGAGGTCTCACCTGACTTGTCGGAAGAATCATCAAACTCCACGTTGAAGGAGTGCCCATTGTTGACGATGCTTCTGGCCGTGCTGGCATCATAACTGAAGTTGAGAGGCTTCAGAGAGGAGTCATACTTGGCGGACTTGCTGCAAATGTCAATAGGGGACTGGCGCTCTCCATTGGCGATGGGAAAATGCTCATGCCAGTGAGCGGGTCCTGCAAGACAGCGGAAAGAAACTCAGTGGGAAAAGACAAAGTTCGGGGGATATAAACCCTCCCTCTGGGAAACGGAATGTTCAAACACCAGCCCTTTAACCGCGTACCACTTGGGAGGGCTGGCGGTAGCGGCAGCACAGGCGAGCGAAGATCCCACCTGGGCACCGAAGCACCCGGCAGCCTCACAGCCTCGGTGGCCGAGGCGGGGGCTGTACCGGGGAGTCCTCGGGGCGACCCTGTCCTGTGGAGTAGCGCCCGTCACTCCCTTCCCGAAGTGAAGGAATGTCATCAAGGAAGCAGGAGATGCTCCGGCACAGCGTGCGGAGCGCCGGACGGGCTGCCCGGGCGCAGGTGCATTTCAAGGTTACGATAAAAAAGCGCCACCGAGCTCACTGCCGCTTCGAGCAAGGGCTCCGCGGGGCAGCAGCGGGCACGTTACGGGCGCGGCTGCCGGGGACCTGCCGGCAGGTGTCCTGCACCGCCGGGCACTCACACTCACCGTCGTGGCTGCCGTATCCCCAGTGGTGGGACATGGTGCGCGGCCCTGCTCTGCCCGCGGAGGCTGTCACAGCGCCGTGGCCCCAGCACGCTCTCAGGAGCTTTTATAGGCTCCCGCCAACTCCATGCCCTTCTCGGCGGCCGGAGGAGGGGTGGGGAGTGAGGGCGAGGGCGGAGGGAGACTCCGCTGGGGGCGGAGAGAGCGGTCCCTTATAATCCGCGGTCGGCGGCGGAGCTGTGGCGGGCCCGGCGAACAGCGCCCTCCGCAGGCGGGCGGGGGGCGGGCGGCGCTATGCGGTCCGGTGCGGCCGCGGGCAGCGCGGGCCGCCCTCCGCGCTGCCGCCCTCCCCGCTGCCGCCCTCCCCGCTGCCGCCGTCCCTCCGCGCATCGCGCACCTGCGGGCGGTGCGCGGGCACTGCGGGGCGCCGTGACCTTGGGAGGAGGTGCCGGCGGCTGGGCCGAGCAGCGTGCCGAGAGCCGGTGCGGGGCGGGCGGCAGGTGCGAGAGTGCGGTGTGAGAGAAGGAGCGGGTGCGCGCCCGCGTGTCCCTCTGTGTGTGTGTCAGTGTGTGTGTACGTGCGCAGCGCGGCGCGGCAGGGCAGGGTGGTCGGGTGCTGCTCCCTGCTGGGAGCGGAGGGAAAGGAGGGAAAAGGGCAGCCGGGCATGGCAGTTTGGCCGTGCGGGAGCCGTGCCGGAGGGTCCTGCAGCCAGGGTTTGCCATAGGTGCCAGGTTTTGGAGGCGGAGATCGGCGGAGTTGCGGAGAGGAGCTGCGGTGGGGCTTCAGAAGAGTGGGGACGTCACCGCTTATTGCTCCGTAGTGCATTTTTCCTGATCGCCTCCGGAGAAGCTGCAGGTCGAGCTGGGCTTACGTTTAATTCTTACCACTTAGGCAATACGCACTTAACGGTGAGTGCGGCTGAGCTACCGCTCTCGAGGCTGGATTAGCGAGAACAAAACTGAGCAATACATATTTTAGATGTTTTCCTATTGCGCAACGCTCCGGTGTTCTATGGCGGGACAGGAGGGATCGGACCTTGGCAGCCCTTTCGGCGGCGGCTCCGTTCCGTGTCGTGCCGGCTTCCCTCGGCCCGGCGCTGCGGTGGGGCGGGCTGGCCCCGAGGGGCAGCTCCTGCCCGCGTGCGTTTGCAGATGGTCCTGTTTGAAAGCTTTTCTATGTCTTGCTCTGAGCAGTTTTCGGTATGGAAATGACATTGTAACTTAACCCCATTTTCTTAAGATGGTTTATTCAAATCTGGTTTTAATATTGTTTTGTTGTGATTTAACTACAGGGGTCTAAATTCTGTTTTCAGTGAGGTCATTGTAAATCTAGAATAACAACACCAGAATGACTTCATCATTTACATTCAGCATTGTAAAATCTGTGTCTTTTGTTTGTATTTGTAAGAGGAGGGAGAAAAGTCTGTTTGTATAATGGGTACTGTTGGTAACAGCAAACGTAACCAGCTGGAAATTGCTTACAAAAATTAAAGGCGTTTCTCAGACCCTTTCAAGTATAAGCAGAAAATATTTAAAGCTTATTAGTGACTAACACAGTGTGTCCTCACATTTGCATGTGTCAGTATGGTTTAGCGACCATAAAATGGAAATGTGATGGCAAAACTGTATACACAGAAGTTATTTAGAAATGGTTGTGGCGTGTGATGTAGAACAACAAATGGAAATGCATATTACACTCTTATTAGGCACTCCTTCTTTGCTCATTATTTATACTTTGCATCAATCACTTTTAAATCTGCCAGTCGTGCTATCCAGTATATCAACAGTCTCATAAATGCATAGATACAAATCCATATAGGTAAGAACCCTTGAAGAACATAGCAAAAAACATCCCTTTACGTTGTAAGAAGGAATAAGATTTCGGTACTTTTCAGAAGGTTTCCTTCCATTCAATTTTGCTTGAAAAAATTCATTCAGCCTCATTCTTCTGCACTCTCACAAGTCAAACCTCCACTGACGTCAACAGGAGTACCACATAAAGGACAAGTACAGGATTAAACACGACACAATGTTTGGCATGGTAGGCTTCCTAAAAGATCTTAGGGTTCTTACCAGGGAAATGAAGTCAGTCACAACCATCACCAAGGGACTGGGATTTTTAGTTACTTGAATCTTCGTTTTCATATCAGTAGACATGTGATACATGCTAAGCACACAGACATACATCCACAAGTAGAAGGTCCAGTGCTCTTAAAATCAAATGCCTATTTTCCTTGATCATTCAGCAGTACTTGCGGGCTTGAGCCCATGCCAAGGGACTGTTGAGAGCCTGGCATTGACTTGGGCTTGTTGATTCCAGCCTCTTTCTTTTCTGTCTCCCACCTGCATCAGACTTATAATCTGTGACTGTGGTTTTATGGCAGAATGCAGTGCCTCAGAGAAAGCCATAAGCTAGCCCTGAGAGGAAAGTGGATACTAGAAACAGTACAATCGATAATACTGCACATGGGTGAAGCTGCAAGGCGTGCTAGCAATAGCAAAAGGACACAATACACATCAGCTCAGTGCCTGCAGCAGTTGAGGCTTCTCACAGAAATCCAAGCTATGCTCCATGAGGCTGCTCCTCTCTGCCACAGTTGCAATGGAGTCAGTGGAATGACGCACACCGGTGAGGCCTACTTGCATGTACAGAATGTGTAGGAGCAGTTCCTAGAGCACATGTTCCCAAATCCTGTGGCAACAGAAGCATTATAAATACATTTCAAGCAATACAAATACAGGGAACAGATTAGGTAATTGCTGTAGCCATTTGATTACTCATGACTGACATTAATATTTTGGGTAGAAAAGATGCCAGTGTAATCTTGCCTCCTTTTTTTGTCAGTACTGGTACCACATACTGGGAAGAGTTTTGGAAACTAGTAAAACCAGATGCTATTCTTCATCTGTCCTCAATTTCTTAGAGTCAGATCATATCTGAATGTGGTAAATAAATGGGTGTTTCTAAATTTGATGGTACTTTTGAATTCTCATTATTATTACTTGTGAAGCACAGAAAATGTCAGTACAGATGGAAAATGGTACAGATTCTTCCATATCAAAGTCTTTTTTTTCCTAGTAAATTGCCTACTTCTAGTAGTACTCTGGCTGCAGGAGTGATGACATGTCACACAGGTTTTAACCTGCTAGACAGTTTCAGCAGAAGTGCATACAATGATTAAGTTGTAAATCTACCTTTTAATTTTCATGGTAGATTTTCAACTCTGAGAATCTATTTGTGGGCTTTTTTTAACATTAACAGTCATGTTACTGTTCAGTGCCAAGCAAGATGCAGAAGAACCCTGAAGTATTCTGATTCATTCCAGCAACTGTGTGAAAGTTAAATGCAATTATGAAAATAAAAGTAATTTTTGGTCCTTCAGAGATGTCAGGTTCCAGTCCTTTCTTGAATTACAAAAATGATGCTTTACTACTAATTTCTAATGAGAGACTAATGCAAGTACTAGCAAGGCAAGCTTCATGACATGTCCATGCAGTGGAAAAAGCCTGATTGCCTCTCTTGCTGACTTCTAACTATTGCTGATACAAGCTGCTTTAATGCATTTTGATACACTTTGAAATATACCATATTTAAGTAATCTCTATTGTAAAAATGAACAAGCTTGACTACATGAATAAACTAGTTTCCAGACAAAAACTATTTGTCATGGTTCAGTGAAATTACATCCACATAATAAACCCCTGTGCAGTGTAAAATTAATGTCAATAAGGACATTTTAGTTAAGTCCTGCATCTTTAGGGAAATCTCTCTGTGTGTGCCTTCTCATACCAGGCTAATGTATTGGTTCACTAGCTGCCACGATGTTTTGAACTGTCTCACAACCTGGCCTTTAGTTGTCTGGTCTTTACAGTTCCAGGTGCCATTTCCTTGTTCATGGGATAGTGTGCCTCCCTCCTCATACATGAATGTATCTGTGGTCATCATCCTGACTTCTCACTATGTAGCTTTTTGTAAATATACTCCAAAATGTTTTGAAAACCTCAGCCTCCTGCAATTGGCATGGTGCATGCAGTGAACCTACGTCAACTCCCACTGGAAGTCTGTTACCAGGATGCACATGAGCGTATTGCAAGGCAACAGCAGCAGCAGCAGCAGCTCACCAGTCTGACACAGTACAACACTGCACGTGCAAAGGATTTAAAACTGGTTTAGGAAATAATCAAAGCCATCAGCTTCCAGCTGGTCATGGGGAAGTCACTTACTATTCCTCTGACAAGAGGTGCCAGCACCATTTGGAGAATAGAGGAGATAATGTTGACTCTAGAGTTCCTGCCTACCAAGGTCAGCAAGTTATAGATTCCTCTTTTAAAAAGTTACTAGCATCCAAAAGATTCTTGCTTCTGAAATTCTCAGTAAGTTCTGGAACCAAAAAGTTACATTTGGCTAGAACATAAAATATTTTTATTGTACTGGTACACTGACTGATGAAAATGAAAGGCTTTCCTCTGCTGTAGTGAAAAATAGTTGAGGTAGCACATACTCATATTTGGACTCACCAAATATTACAGCTTTAGGAACATTAAAATGAGTGCAGCATGGGTGAGAAGGGAATTCTCAAAAGACAGAACAGAGAGTTTCAAAGTAAACTTTTGTATCTTTCCAAAAGCAAAAGAAAAGGTAGGAAATTGAACTACAGAAGAGGGAAATGGAAACAAAAAGAGAGGAGGACCTAATTATACATGCTACGAGATAGCTATGGGAAAAAGATCAAACCTTACCTCTAAGTAGCTGAAAGAAATAACAGAAAATAGGTTTGTGAGAAATTTAGTATTTACCTTGGTGCCAACTATTACCATACAAATGTTCATACACATAAATAATTGTATGCATGTAATTCTGCTGGGTTCTCTGATGAGTTTATTAATGCCATGTGTCCTGCTAAATGTAGATCAATTAAATCACCTGAACTTAAACCACCAAAACCAAACAAACATATCGCTTTCACCTTGATTGCAGGTAAAAATGTAAAATTTATGAAGAGATGAGATTTGAACTTCTGTGACAACTTCTTACTTTTATTTCAAATTCAACAAAACAAACAAAAACACAGCACACTGTGACGTATTCTATTTTTGTTATTAGAGACCATGCCATACTCTGCTTTTGTTTGCTGGTTGTGTAAAGTGAAGGCACTGGAAATAGTATTCAATGAGATACCACTGTAATGGGCATTCTAAAATTTTCTTTACATGAGATTCTATACAAAGCTCTTACTTTGAACACAGGAATGCTGCTTCTCAGGGTACAAGACAATGGTGACAAGTTCCTCTTTTACCCTTTGAAAGAACTTTCTACTCCAGCTATAGACACTGTCATGAAAATGCTCATGGGTTGGGAAAAACAATGCTAAGCACACAGAGGGACTATGAGCTGTGTGAAGAGCAGTGACCAAGGAGAGCTTCCACAGGAGCTCTCTGAGTTGCCTGCAGGATGGGAGGGAGTTAGATGGTGGCTGAACACCAATGACTACACTGTGCAAAGCTGCCAGGTGTCATGTCACAAGGGAATAAGTACTGACTTTTTCTTTCGTTTCTCTTGCTCAGGTTTCACATCCAAATGAGAAGGAAAGAGCAGAGCAAACCCTCTTAATAACAAAAGACCTTCACCTAGCGTTGCCCAAAAGCCCTTCACATGAATCTGTGTCTTTTGACATCAATGGGTGCAGAGAAGAAGGATGGATACAAACCCTAACCTTTAATCCAAAGCCTTCACTTGAGGCCTCTAGTTCTAATGAAATACTGGAAATTGAACTGGACAAGCCTAGCAGCTGTGTGAATCTGTCACTGAATTGGAGGTAGTTTAAAAGTAGCAATGAAACCTGCCAAGGTTTGCAAATACTTAATAAAGCAGTGAAATGGCCACATAATGCATACCTCGTTTTTGGTTCCTGGGAAAATAGTTGAGTTTTATTTTGACAAAATATCTGTTGGTTTGTTTAAGTTTCAGTCTAGGAAAAACTTACAGTAAGATATTGAGAAATCTCTTTTGCTATATATTTCTACATCAAGCTGCCACTAAGTGAAAGCTTCTGCATTCCCTATGAAATTCTGTGATAGGCTGATATATTGGGCAAAGGACCTTCAGATTCTCTGGGGTTAAGTGTAAGTCCAAATTGTAACAAGCTTTTATCTCAGAACTAACGTTTCTTTCTCTACACTATTAACTGCTCACTCATTCTTTTCTACCTGGGTAAAAAATTAACATTATTGTCCTACTTGTGTCAGCATTAGATGACTTACTGAGTGATAAGGAAACAACCTCGTGACTTCAGCAAGAATTCTTTGGAACCTTTCCCATTCTTATATGCATATACTGATTTTTGGACTTTAAAGGCTACAGAAACCAACAGGAAGTGCACACACTATTGTAGGCTGGTTTTGTTTACATTTCCTCTCCTCCACTTTATCTTCCTTTTTCTTATTCCAGAGAGGTATGAGACATGCACACACATACACAAAGACATAATTTTTCAGATTTTTGCATAATTCCAATGCTAGGCTTTTTTAAACTTTGTTGTAGGGAGGAGAGAGCTGTACTGCATTCAGCAGTGATGAACAGTAACTTCACTCATGAAAAATGAAAATAAACTCACCTGCTTTATTTTTAGGTTTTTTTTGGTTTTTTAAATCTTTTTGTTTTGGTTTGGTTTTTTATGTAAGATACCTCAGTATCTGGCAATGGAAAATTTGGTATTGGAAAATCTGGCAGTAAAATATTGTTTATTTAAAAATAAATTCTATTCACAGAAATTGAAAGAGGAAAGCTCATTATGGGTACTATGTATGGTCAAGGCTTTGTATTTACTCAGCCAAAGTTTAAGCCCAAATTGGTGGGTTTAAACAGCTTAGTACAACAGCTGCTATCCATCTCACAAAGTTCAAATCAGTTCAACTGATTTTCACTGGCATATGCAATCAAAGCAAACTGTAAAGCCAGCCTTGTAGAAGAAGCTAAACTGTTTTCAGCACAGACTGAAAAAATAAAGAAAAAGTTCTTTCACGTCAGTTTTCTGAATGTTGACCCGTGGAGTTGCTGATAGCTTCCTCACCCCTTGACATAAAGTACTGGGATAACTGTTTCAGATATGTTATCTCTCAAACAGTTTAAACGGAGGATAATACTTCATCTCCTACTCATGTCAGAGCTTGACCCCAGAATGTCCCCTGCAGATTAAGGCCTGAGGTGGTGTGAAAAGGAAAAGCAGACGAAGCTGGCCAAACCAGTTTTTAGTCAGAAAGTCATTGAAAATTCAGCCCCTGTCAGTGGATAACATCACTGGTTATCCCAGCCACGTTTAAGGCTTTCTGTTGGAATGGATATTGTCTGCTCTCCACCCTATTCCTTTCTGTGAAAATCTTTTACATGCTTTTCCATCCTGGAGTGATGTGGATTTCATGGAACATCTCTTCTACTTGCTTAGGATGCAGGTACCTTGCAACAGCCAGGCTAACTGAAAATATTAGTGTTGCCCTGCAGCACTCCCCACAAATGAGTAAAACACATCAGTGACAGAAGTCAGCTTCTTGGTTTTCTTTGGAAAATACAGTTTTAGGTAAAGTGAAATTGCCTACCTGCTGCTATTAGAGGAATGGTAATTATCGTCAGAAAGAAGCAGTGGGGTGACAGTATTTTCAAAAAGCATAGGAAAATAGAAAAAATAAAAGTTCAAGACTTTTTATGTTTTTAGCCTTTTAAGATGCTTACTTTGGACTAATGTAAGTTAGCACTCATTAAAAATAAAGATTACTGTTAGAAGCTCATCAGAGTTTCAGACACTTTACAAAGTCATGGATTTTAAAATGCTTCTACAGAGTTCTTTTTGTTATTCATATCTGTCCAAGCTTTTTTATTTTTCTGAAGAAGTAGAAAATGGAGGAAAATTAAGAATCCAAATTCATCTCTACTTTACAGCTAGAGGAAGACCCTACTTGTAGGTAGAATGCAGGACTTGATCTTCAACAAGAATGAATACAAAGTACATACTTTGAATTTGGATTGCTCTAAACTAATCAAAACTGAAAACTACAGTGTCACCTGAATACTTCTAGTTTATCATATTCTAATTTATTACGTAGCTCACAAAGTCCACTTTTCCACTCAGAAAGCAAAGTTCAGTAATGTAACTACTGTTTTTATATTTCTCCATTTTTCATGGTGTTTCTCACATGCAACTCTGATAACTTCTATTCAGTAAGCATTAGCATTAGTCAGCCTTCTTAAGGATTCTGACTGGATTAGTATTTTCCCAGGATTGATATACTACACAAAACTGGTATGATTATGCATTGTAAAAAGCCTTTCAAAATGTACAAATAACTGTACATTGTGTACCAAATTGTCTGCTATTAAAGGTAACAAGTGCAAATAATGATGAGCAGCTACCACCTCTTTTAAATCAAAGCATTACAGAAATTATGTTTGCCTTTAAGTTCTAAGTGGCTTTCTATATTGGATTGGCAGCAGGATATAATCTCTTTCCCACCACTTGTTTTGAGCTGAACATTCTTCAAAGAATGGAACTCAAACTGAATTTAGACATAGAAATTAATTGCATCTCATTGCCAGAGTTCAGAGGAGAAAGAGTTGCTTATAAAAGCTGATTTTACCAAGAACATGGTTTTGGTAGTCCTGATTTTGTCTGTCAGCAATTCCCCGGGAAACAGGCTTGGCTGACCAGTTAAACTATGTACGTGGCTTTGTCAGAATGCACAGCTGACATTTTTTGAATAATAATTTTTAACAGCTAAATTGTTGGTTACAAAAATGGTGAAAACCCCTAAATAATAAGTTCACGAAAGTGGAGACACTAAGCACAGGGATGTATTGACCCAGAAAAAATCCATGCTGTATAAGATGTTACAGCTCTTCCACTGTCAGTGATGTGTCGCAGTTGCCAGCGCTGGGGACAAATCCTGTAGAAAGGGACGCAGGCAGAAGGATGGTAACATGGGGATAAAGCTGTGTACAGCCAGCCTAGAGTACAAAATACAGGGTGCTGTAAATAAAATCAATAAAAAGACAACAATGCTCTTTTATGCTTGATAACTTCCAACTGGGAATTAAGACTACTAGGTAAACTTCTAAAAATGGCCTATTTTCCTAAAAGACATCACATGTCTGCTGAATCTTTTTTTCTTTTTTTTTTTCTTTCTTTTTTTTTTTTTTTTTTTTTTTTTTTTTTTTTTTTTTTTTGCTGTGATCAAAACCAAACATTATGGCAGTCAGTTACAGCTACCATTGGAAATTTCTATGCACAGAGCAGAAAATTATGGAACCTCCTTCCAGAGTGCAAAGTAACACTGCAGGGCAACTGGCATAGCTGCTGTGCTGAATAAAAATAGCTAGTGAGGTTGACTGTGCAAAGTCAGAGAGACTATGCTTTATTTGAAGAAACAGCTCAGATGAGGCTTGTCATTTGACACAGGGATGGTTTGACAGTATGAAGTGGAAGCATCCAAGCTGACTTGCCAGCAGTAATAAGGCCAGTCAGCTTCTGTTTGAAAAGGAAACCAGCACTTCTCAGACTTGTTATCTTGGTCAGACATACTTGCTGACAAACTGGATTTAAGGCCGTTTGTCACTGAATTCAGATCAAGTTGTATGACATGAAAAACTTCTGTGGTAGAGCACCAGTGTTATAGTATTCATACACTGCCAATACTTACTTTAAGAAATCAAAAAGCAGATTTCACGCAAACAATAGGATTTTTTTTAACAGCAGTTATCACCATAGAAAGACAGGAAAAGAAAGAAGTAAAACTTAAGACATTTACATTGCTTCAATGAGTTTATTAAAACCTCTGATGCAATCAGAAACCCAGACTTTGAAGACTCCTGGAAAGTCTCTCCTGTCCTAGAGCAGTTATTAATTTTGAAGTATCTCCATGATGAGATGCGAGGTAAAGTTCAGTCAGACTTTTTCAAGCACTTTGTTTTTATAAGGAAGTATAAAACAGGATGCATCTTGAAGCACATCCTGCTTGTCCTGCTTAGGCCATGAGGCATGATGATCTGCAACCTCCAAAATAGGTCCACAGACTCCATTTAGACTGCAAAAGTCTGGGTTTTTCCAAGCACCTTTGTAGAGGGATTAATAGGAAGTGTTCATGCTAATGATTTAGTTACTGAACAACTCTGAATAAATTGCTAAGACTGTTTATCAGAAAGTTCTGGAAAAAAAGTGTAACTTTCATTTTGCATCCATCAATAAAACTGAGTTTTAAGTCATTAATGAGTTTGCTTAATTTAAAAGCACCTTGTCATTAGAGACGCACACGTGATCTCCTATAAAAGGAAAGAAACATCATTAATGATGAATTTTCACAGTGACTATATGGTCAACACAGGACCAAGCTCTCTGCTAGAGTAAAGCTGTACCAAGCTCTTGTACCTATCTCTCTGCTAGACAAGCACAAAATCTGGCCATTTAACAGAAGATGACTTCTCACAACCAACATTAGCGAATTTATAAGGTGATATAACAAGCTGATCTATGATGAAGCCTTGCTCCACACTGACGGCGTTATCATCAAGACGTTATTGATGATAGTTCCACCATGATGGGCAAAACTCGTAACACAGTTTGAGGTGTGAAGGACTAAGCAGCTCTTTACAGGGAAAGAAAGAATTTGAAAAGAAGACTCATAGCTGATAACAGTGAGAGCCAGGAACTGGTGAGCCACAACCCAAAACTTCATTTGACTGGTCATGAGACATGTACCAGATCCTTTGAGAAGCTGAGGGAAGGGAGAACTCTAGGGATAGTTCACACGTGACAGCAGCTTCTCACCGTGAGCAGGGCCAGGTTGTGCTTGCAGCATGTACACCAAGTGCTGGTGTGACTAGATGGATTCATCAGCTTGTACCAGCTCACTTCTTCCCACAGCTAGGGGCTACTCATGAGATCCTGCACTAGCACAGACTCCCTGTCAGTCAAATGGCACACTCCTCTAGCGTGGGAGCTGTGCCTGAATTGCTGGCAAGTTACAGGGAACTTACAAGCCAAATTACAGCCATCTCTGTCCCAAAAGACACAATTTACTAAGTGTGGTTAACATCAATTCATATCAATTATTTGCTGCACAGAATAATGGAGACTGAGATAAGGCAAAAGCCCCTCTGGGCAGGAATGGCTTTATTTTGGACTGGAGTGCACACAAGGCAAAGGACTGATCAATAGTGTTGGCAGAAACAACAGCTGCAAACAGAAGAGCTCTGAACACCACTGCAAGTTGTGCAATACTGGGCGTTTATTGCATATAGACTGGCACAGCCAGTTGTGCACTCCCTGACCTTGTTAACTCACCCTCTCTGCCTCATGATTGCTCTTTACAAGCGATGTACAACAGTCTGGCATTTCCCCACAATAAGGGTCCTGGGGAAAACATTACTCAGGATCCACCTGTAGCAAACTATTTCAGACCCAAGAAGCTACTACAAAACTGAATGTCACTCTGGACAGTAACTATATGGCACTTCACTAGCAAATTACTATTTTTTCAATTATATAATTTGTTCAGTTACAATAACATTCCAGAGGCAGCCTCTCACACACACACAAATATAAAACTGTCTTTATAATTACTTTTGCAAGAATCTGTAATTGTTCCCAGGAAAAACCGCAATAGAGCCAAATTCAGAATCCATGGATTTTTTTAATATGACTATTACATATGAAAACTCGGTCTAAACTGTATTAAGGGCAAAAACATAGAGTGACATTTCAAAATTTAAACTGTCTTATAAACAGGGTGTTTTAAGATTTTAAGACACCTCTTAAAATAGTTTTATCAGAAAAAAAATTAAATGAGGCTTAATTCAACATTTTTGGATTTTCGGCTTGATGACATTTTATGCATCAGCTGTATAGTTTTTGCCAATAAACTCCTTTAACTGATAAACAAACTGAATCTTCTCTGAAAAATATCGCCCATGTCCTTTCCAGATGAAGAACAACCAACATCATTCTTAAATCCCTCCCACTTCTCTTGTCTGACTTTACCTTAAAAAACAATAAGGTAGTAGGTGTGGATAGCTCAGAATTATGTATATGGGATAATCATATCTTGGTCGTTGTTAAAATTCTAAGCACTGAATTATGACAGACTTGATAAAGAGATTTTATTCAATGGCTTCAGTGTAGGCCTTTCATATCAGTTTGTGTCCTCTTGCTTGGCAGTATTGGTAAAAATGACCATAACTTACCTGCCAGCCTTAGGTTTGGTCAGAACTGAGACAGAACTCAGGAAAGGAATTTGTATTATCAAAGTCTATTGTCTCTACCTGCTCTACAGCCTGCCTATTAATATATTCATGCCAGCATCAAACCTCCTTAAATGCTATGCTGTATTTATCCATCATTATATACCAAGAAGAGTCTGTGTAATAGCAGCAGCACATGACTGCAATGACCTAATTAAAAAGGAATTATTTTTCCTTGAGAAGACAGATAAGAGATAACAGGGTATCCTTTAGTGTCAATAAAATATGAAATAGACTTGACTGCATGGGATTCGGCTTTGAAACAACCTAAATATTTTGTTTGATTACAAGGTATTTAATGGCTCGTGGATGTGGTATTGATCTGAAACACCTATTTTATGCTAATATTTGTACAGGAGATGAACAGGTTCTTTTAGCTTAAGTGTTCTTAACATAAAAGGCTGATTCAGGTAATAGCGTAGACACAAAATATAACATAATTTACCTTTTCTCCTAACTGACTCCTACTTTAGCTTCCAAGATTCATTAACTAAATGCTGGTATTATTAGTATGTAATTTTTTCTATAAGTTTTATTCTTTAATTCAAGTTTCTTCTCTTTATAAATTATGCTTATTTCAGTAAATACTATTTTCCCTCCAAAATATCCACATATCTTTTGAAGCATCTCAGTCTCTGTCCACTCTTAAGTCAATCTTTCTGATGTGCCTTATCTTCATTTCTACTATCTAGAAGGGTCAGTTTTGGAGCTGACATTTTCCTTTCTCCAAACTCTCTGCTATATTGTTATCTCTCTCCGTTAAGAATGCCTCTCTTTCCTTTCTCACTTTGAGTCTACTTCTGTGGCTAATTAATGGAAATTATCCAGGCCTTTTGTCTCTCTTTTCTGCAAATATTCAGCAATTCATCTTGCTCTGTTTTTCACTGTGATTTGATGGATTTCTGACAATATCAGTTCATGCCTTATTTTTCAGCCATCTTAGCTTGTCCTTTGATCTTCCTGACTATTTCCTAAAGAGCTCTGTTTGAACTAAATATGTCATTTCTACCTCTTTTCTCCCTGACATTTTCCATAGTGCACATGCAATATTTGACTCTACTGGAGGACATCTAAACTTTTCCAATAAAAGACTTGTCTACATCACAAGCACTTTTATTGTTAATGACATCTATGCTCCAATCCCACAACTATGATGTCAACACCTTTATATGTCTGCAGTGATAGCAGCCTGAGTTAGCAGACTTACCTTATGGGATAGTAAGATCTGAATTAGCAAAATAATTTTAGAAGAATATAACTGAGTTAGAAAACTAAAGCTTACCTTCTTTTTTTCCCATAATTTCTCACTTAATGGCTATTGTCGTGAAGGTTATTGTTTCTCTAATGGAACCCTTAGTTTAACTATGAGGAAAAGGCAGGTAAGTACCTTCCCATGCTGCTTTTCCTTTCCTAACCCCACTGATGTCCCCCTAATCAACACAATTTCCTACCAGAAAGAGAAAAAAATTTCAGTAGTCAAGCCCTTCCTGCATTATGCTACCACTCCATTATAATACCACTGTTAGAATTATACATTAATAAGCCCTGTGTAGGTGAAGGCAATAATTTTCTAAAACTGGTGAGAGACAGTGGGTGCAGAAAAACTCAGACCATGATAAGTCTGTTTAATATGTCAGTTTTCATTCCTACAGTTATCAGGGATCACAGTCTTAGGTTGCACAGAAAATGTCCAGGAATACAGGATAAATAGAAGCAAGACAGAGTAGATGAGGTGGTTCCGAATTCATAAATCACCATGTCTGAAATGCTCCCTGTGACCCACTTTTATGAAATTCAGGTACTACAGTCAGCAGCTTTCACTCTTTTTTCTTTTTTGCAAGTTGAAGTCCTGTGACTTTTCAGCCCTTCAGACCCACTCCAGATCATACAGACATTATTGCATAGTGCAAAGTGCAGGATTTGGACGCTCTTAGGGCTGCTGGGGAACCAGAAATTCCAGGCATTTGGGGAAGGGAGGTATAAACAGCAAAACAATAAGCTCATGTGCTCAAGCCCCTGCAGCACAGTACAAGGTGTGCTAAACATTTTATCAGGGTGGAGAGGGGGGGTAGGAAGGGCTCTGCAGAAAGCCAATGAATTATTGCTATTATACAACTGCTGTTAGGCAGGCTGCCTGCAAGCTTTTGTTGAACCTCAGTTTCACAAACTTAGGGTTAATTATTTCACTATGTCCTGCTGTACTTGTATTATTTCGCTGGCTACTTTTCCTCTATTTAATATCGTTTGTTTTCTTGCACAGTTTTAAGCTTACAAGGAAATAAATATCGATACTTGAGCATAAAAGTTTCATGAAAATTCAGGGATACATCCGTGCCTTGGAATATAAACCTTGCTTTATTGCACAAAATCTATAAGAGAATTCAACATAAATTGATGCTAGCAGAAGAAAAAACCTCAACAATATGCAGATACAAAAAGAAAATATTTTCTCCATAAAATGCAAGGACAGTGCAAAGAATGCAAAGACATACCTAGTCACAGTTACAGCAGCTCCATTTTCTAGGCCTCCTACATAACTTGGAAACTAAGCAACACATAGATAAAATCATGCATCAGATGACCTCTGTCAGTAAAAACATGTATGTGTTCTCATTCAGTCACTCACAGATTTCACTTTGACTTCAACAAGTACTAATTATCTTGGGTGTATTTTCAAAATCTATTGGTGTACAGAGCGGATCAGATAATCCAAAAAACATAGCATACTTTCTATTTTGATAAACAAAGAAAGGAGAAACAATAATAATAGACTCACCGAGGCACAAAATTACAGATTTAAGGGAGGTAGGGAAGACATTGTACAGGGTAAAATGTCATTCAAAAGAAATCATGCTAAATAATTTTCATTAAATGTAACAGTTCTAGAAAAAAGCTCCAGCTCTTGAGTTTTATGGCAATGTTCATGTTTACCTCTGAGGACAGAGGAGAACAGTGGCTTGGCCAGCACCAGGTGCAGCTGAGCTCTCTGTGGTTTTCTTCCTGCCCACCCTGAGAGACCTGGCAAATGAAAGCAGGTTGGAACATTTCTTCTGTGGCTGTGCAGAGGTCCCATTAAGAAAACTTCTGTAATCACCTGCCACTGCTGCTGGGGTCTGCCAAGGAGCAACTGGAGAGAAGCACTTCCTACAGCTTTACTAAGGCCACTTTTCAGTTCAGATAAATTCTAAATCAATCTATATTGTGCCAAGGGGATATTGACTTAGAATTATTCCCAAAGTTAGAGAAAATATGACTTATCTAATAGAAGTAGTTCCTCCATTGTTTGGGGGTTCATCTTTATTCCTTTTTTCTTTCCTCAGATAAAAGGACTTAAACATGTGTGAGAGATAAAACTGTCTCTCATTTACTCCCTGAAACACAGCAGACAACATGCCATACCAGATCTGGAAGCCTGGCCCTGCTGGACCTTAAGCAGGAATTTCAGAACCACAAGTCCATGACTTTTTGGTTCTTCCACCTGTAGCAGAAAAGCCTTGCAAGCTGCTCTGCTGATTTAGGCTTTACATTTTAAACCCTGCCATCTAATACCAGTGAGTCTTTCTTCTGCCTCTGACAAGGTTTATAAGGTTTGTTTCTGGTTGCATCGTGGAAATTTTAACTACTTGGATATAGTGTGCCTAGCACAGGGCATACCGAGGAGAGAGCATCTGAAGGGCTACAGGAAAATGGCGCAATAGGGCTGACCCAAGAAGACGCCAAAAACAATGGAGTTGAAAACCACAGCATATTCAGAAGGCACAGTCTCAGCTGCATTTGCCTGTGTATGCCTGCATTATTGCTGTTGCTCAGATGTGCATATAAATGTGGTTTATGTTCTATCTCTACTGTACTGGGTCTTGTGACTGCATGGAACTCTTATCAATGACGACACCCCTGTAGTGACGAGAAGTTTCTCTGAAAGGTGAAAGCAAAGGTCTACATTTGTGCTATTAAGTCCAACGTGCATATACGGGGGAGGAAAGCTTATACCAAACATAAACACACTGCAAACGCCTGAACACGTCCCCCCCCCCCCCCAGTTCCCTCCGCTGGGAGTTCAAATCCCCATTAATCTGCTCCCTGCTTACAGCTCACAACCCGATTATATCTCCCCGTGCCCCACATCTCGGCCCACACGCTTGGCTGTGCCATGGGGTATGCTCAGCCCAGTACGACGAGGGCTATTCAGGCTGCTCGCCAAATCCCAGACTGCTCCCCAAATCCCAGGCTGCTCCCCCGCTTCCCAGGCTGGGCCGGTGGGAGAGGGCAGAGCCTGCGCCTCGGCAGAGGCCGGGCTTACCCCTCGCTCAGCGCCACAGTTCGCACCGGGTAACCCGGGACATGTACTGGGGACCGACAGAACGGGACACGAGCCGACAGTGGCTCAGCCTGGCCATCCCCGCATTCGCTTCTCCGTATGATGAACTGCACTGTCACAGCAGGCGGCCGGTGCTCTTCACAGGCCGTCGGGAGCGCTGCCCGGCGGGCTGGCATCGGGGCGCCCGGCAACTCCTACGTTAAGATTGCCCGTGAGCAGGGAGGAATGTGGCGCCAGCCCCAGCGGAGCGCCGCTGCGGGCAGCGAGCCCGGCCCATGCCGGCCCGGCCCGGCGAGGCGAGGGGCGAAGCTGCCCCAGCCCTGGGCCGCTGCTGCCGCTTGGCGGGCGGAGCGCGGCGCTGCCCGGCGGAAGGCGGGAGGGGCCCGGCCTGTGGGGCTCGGCGTTTGGGGCTCGTCCCAGCCGGGCGGCTGTCGAGACGCTGGCGCTGAGCACTCAGCGGCACAAATGGGACGCGGCAGGAAACGTCCCCCGATTTCATCTCGTTCTGTGGAAAGTGCGGGCTGCCCAGCGCCCATTCGTGGGTGACTGCTGTGAGCTCAGTCTGTAGCAAGTTCAGCCTCTCACCGGTGCCCACGTTAGGAACTGCAAAGCCTGCTCAGAAACTCAAATCGTCAAGCACATAAAACAAGTAGAAATTAACTGTCATGAATGACTTCACAAATCAAAGGACTTGCTCAAAGCTGTCCTGTCCACCTGTGTGGGTCAGGCTTCCTGAGAGAGGCTGAATAAACACCAGGCTCTTCCACCGAATCCCTGTGCACACACTGGCTGGAATAATGCTCCTTCAAACACACTCCATCCCTGATCTTTATGTGGAGGGTGTCAGAGCACTGGAACAAGCTGCCCGGGGAGATCGTGGAGTATTTGTCTCTGGAGACATTCAAAACCCACATAGATGTGTTCCCATGTAGCCTGCTCTAGGTGACCCTGTCTTGGCAGGGGGGTTGGACTAGATGACCTCCAGAGGTCCCTTCCAACCCTAAAGATTCTCTGATTCTGCGATCTTGTTCAGAAAGATGCATATAGAATCATAAAATCACTGAGGTTTGAAAAGACCACTAAGATCACCAAGTCCAGCCACAACACACTTCATAAATATTTTCTTCTGAAAATAGGAGAGCAAAGTTTATTTAAAATGTGACATTTCACACTAAAAGTGAGATATCAGAGGGCTGGAAATTTGCTGACCATGACCAAAAATATTTCTTCACACCTGTGTGTGTTGAATGCTGCTGCAAACATTTATATTTTTTAAGCTTACCCACCTCTAGTACACCCCTACTTTTATCTATTCTCTTCAGTTTCATCAACTACAGGCAACTATTCTACATATCCCCACAACAGGGAAAGCATAATTTTATTCTCTAAGGCGAAGTCCTGAGCACTTAAAAACTAACTCAAATGTCTGCTACTAAAAAGCAGCCAGGACCAGGTAGTACGTCCTTTGAGGGGAAGAACTGTATATTTATTTTATGTGTACCCTGTACCTAAGTACCTCATATAGCTAGGTAATGCCATGTGATTGAAGGCGTTGCCACCATACACACAGCTAAATATAAGAATGAACATTGAATCCCATTATATGGGGGAGGTATGCCAGCTCATTATTATTAAATGATAAAATCCTACAATTAAAAAAAAATGCCAAAATGCAATGAGCAATTGCTAATTATATTTTTTCTGACAAGAATCAGATGAACAGTTTTGAATTGCCTTTGGCTTAATCGCATTCTTGATGTTCCATATACATGCTATGTTTTTTGCAGGGGGAGAGGAGGGAAGATAACTAGCACTTCTAGACCAGACTTGGAAGATTATTTGTAACATGGGTTTTACACTCAAGGAAATAGCATATACACTGGTTTTGGGTAAAGCAGTTACTTGCACGAAGAAAATTATTATTCTCCATGGCAGTGCTGGTTTAAAACAGCTGGAAAGTTAAACCCCACTTAAGCTGCTCCCATCCCCTCCTGGTGAGAATGAGACTAAAAGCAGAGATTCTGAGTTAAGAGTGGTTGCATTGAAAGAGTTGCAGTCAATGGCAAGTGAAGAGGAGGAGCATGCATCCAGCAACCCAATTGCTGTCAAATGAAATTAACTCTCCTCGCTACCAAAAGCCCAGTGTCTGACCAACAGCATCTTAGGTCAATCCTAAAGGGCACTCCCTCTCTGTAATAGAGACACTGTAGGGATAGTAAAATTGCTGACACTTTGATAAATTCAACTTCTGGCAATTGTTTTTCTGTTCAGATAATTGTTGTCCATAAGTGCTACATAAGTGCTCAAAATTTAAGTACTCTGTGTAGTATAGTGGGAATGTAAACTTCCATTTCTTTCAGTTAAAAATAGTTTCGTGTGGTTTTGTCTGATCATTTATAAAACTTATGTTTCATGATAATTAATGGGTACTGTACAACTAAGCTAAGGTTGACATTTTTGCTCACATTAGTATGCCATACAAATATGTCTGCTTATTTTTTGTAAAAAATGGATAACAATGATATCACTTGAGTTCAGATACGATGTGAACCAAAGTCTTAAGCTTAAGTTAACGCAAGGTTTTGTACAGCTGTGTTTAAATACTAGTATTGACCAGCTCGTCTGAATGTAGAGTTGCCTGGAAGGCACTTCTCAATTTCTTATTCATGGTACTGAAGTTATTTGATATTTTGAAACTTGTCCTTGCATGCTGGTGTGATCCCATCAGCTCGTGGCTGCAAAATACAGATCCTTGTTTCTGACTCAGCTATCTACATTGTATAGCATCAGCTACAAATTTATCTGTGCCTCAGACGAAAGCAGGGTCATTCCTGAGTCACTGTTCCCTCAGGGACAAAAATGCCAAGATACTGTTATTTTGCCCACCTGAGTATATTTGTTTTAGTATGAAATTAATTTAGACTACAAAAGATAAGTGCTGACTCACTGGTCCAATTTTTTGCAGCATGTTTTTCATCTCAGCTGGGATTCAGGTTCTTTTTTCAGTATTATCATCACTAGGTTTGAAAGAGTAATGGATAATTCATCTGATAGCTGAGCAGATCTATGCATACTGTTCAGAAGAACATTTGGCCTGATACAGAGAGGAAAATGACCACTTTGATGGATATTTAATTAATCTGGCAGTGTCACATTGATTTGGGGTTTCATTATTTCAGAGGTAATTATTTGTCACTCATAAACTCACCTACATGTATGGTGGCAACACCTTCAATCATGAGACATTACCCAGCAATAGTGGGTACTTAGGTACTGCAGACACATGCAATAAATACATGGCCCTTGCCCTCAGAGGACTTACAACCTAATGCCAGACCCTGGCTGATTTTTAGTAGCAGACATTCTAGTAAGATTTTAAGTGCCCAGGACTTTTCCTTAGAGAGTAAAACAATGCCCTCCCCTTTGTGGGGCAGGGACACTGGGGCAGATTTTTAGGACCGTGCAGATGCTCTGGGAGATGCTCCCAGATGCTCTGGGAGTAATGACTTCACACTAGCTGGTGGGTCAGTGCCACACAGTAACACAACCTTCAGGCTGGCTTTGCAATTCCACCTCTGTGTGTGGCATTGGTGGCAACAGCAGGTGTGTGCACCCATGGATACGGAGACATGTGACTGCAAGTAGGTAAAACAGATGCAAAATACTACCTGTGGTTTCCATCACATCAGCTAGAGAATTTTAAACTTTCTCATAACAATGAAATAAACTGGTATCTCTGTTTATAGCTGCTCAAAGGGTGGATCAAATAATCATTTTGCTTTAATGTTGTAGGCAGTAATCATGGATATATGTGCTACCTTGTAGTAGCATAAATTTTCTGTCTTTACTCACCACTGAAGTGAAGGAATTGCTAGGTAACTGCCTTATCTCTTTTTTGTGGGAACATTGGTTTTTCTCTTCTCCTGTTTCCTTATGTCTTGGTTTTGGGTGGGGAGAGCATATATCTAAGACAGTTCTGCCAATTCTATCTTTAGTTTCAGAGATGTGAGCCCTAACTGCGTCATTAAGGCATGTGTATTCCTCTAACATAGATTCATGTTCTCTAGGATGTCAGCGAGGCTGATCTCACATTGTATTTTTATCCTGATTTCTAGGACCAATAATTATTCTATCACAAATCATGAATTTTCAGGTAGACGTGATTAGAATTGGTCCATTGGGTCAGACATTTAGCCTGTACTAAATGATGAATGATAGATGAGAAGCAGAACAGGAGACAGTTGTAATGGATTTGACTGTGCAGAATCCAAGAAGCTTAGAATAGGCTGCATTGGAAGGGACCCACGAGAATCTAGAGGTTGTTAAACTAAAAGAAAAAATAATCTTTGCAGCAGCAATCAGCATACAAACAAGTGTGGAGAAACATTTTTATTTTTGGTCATGGCCAATGAATTTCCATCCCACTGATATCACACTCCTAAGTGTGGAATGTCACATTTTAAATAAACTTTGCTCTCTTATTTTCAGAGGGAAATATTTATGAAGTGTCAAAGATTTTTCATTTTTCCAAGTTTAATATCCAGATAAAGAGCAGAGTCTTTGCCATGTGCAGATCAGTAAAAGAAATCCTCCCTATGAAATGCCAGGGGGATGAGTACCATATGGCTCATGGCAGGTCCTGCACTGTACACGAAATGATTGTCTCCAGAGTCTCTGGGCCATTTTTAATCACAAAATTTCATCTGTTTTGAGTATGCCATTAGTCTTGGTCAGGGATTAATAGAGGGCCTGAAAGAACTTGAAAATTATTGCTCCTGGTTTTTAATTATATGTTGTTGGTTTAACTTAGGTAGACGATGCAAAGTAGTCTTGTAAATTGGCATCTGTTTATAAATGTACAACATGGAAGACCTTGAAACACACTGTCCTGCATGTACTTTTAGGTATTTTCAGATGAATGGCTGTTATGATTCAATGTTAAAGTCCTCTGTCCAAATTAAGGTACAAGTGAGACCAAATGGTGGTTCAACAATACCACGTTTATTTTGTAAAATTATTTGTATAGAGGAACAAGAGAGAAAGACAAACAGAGCAAGAAAAAGGGACTAGGAGACAGACACTGCAAAGATGATTAGCACCGTGGATCCAGTAGCATCCCATTGGTCCTTCAGTGTCTTGGGCTTCTTGCTGGTGGGGTCCTACCCAGTTAATTCCCTGAGTTTCTTTATACAGTCCCTTCTTGGCATGACAGGCGAGAGAATGTGTGTTTTTACCACCGTTTTCTCGGGTCTCAATTTGGGGGTTGTGGGGGGTCTGCTCTGGGGGTCGCAATGGAAGGTTGTGATGAAAAGTATCAGTTTTGGTCCTCAGCAAGGCCAGATCTGAGACTTTGTTCCATTTGCAGCTTCTGCATGGGCACCCATGATGTTTTCTGCAACAGATTTCACTACCCAGTGCTAGTTTAAGGCATATACTGCAAATGTCATTAAGCCTTTATTTCCAATGGTCCCCACCATATACTGGTGCAGAGAGTTGTTGCTCCCCAGATGCAGCACTTCATACTTCTCCTTGTTGAACTTCATGACATTCCTGTTGGCCCATTTCTCCAGCTTGCCAAGGTCCCTCTGGATGGCAGCACGACCCTTGGGTGCTTCAGTCACTCCTCCCAGTTTTGAGGCACCAGCAGAATTGCTGTTGGTACACTGCCCTATTAATGAAGATGTTAAACAGGACTGAACGCAGTATTGACTCCCAGGATACACCAGTAGTTACTGACTTCCAGCTAGGTGCCATGCTTCTCAAGACCACCCTCTGGACCTGGCCATTCAGCCAGTTTTTGGTCCCCCTAAGTGTCTGCTCCTCCAGCCTGTATACCAACAGCTTTTCTATGAGGGTCTTATTGGAGACATTGTCAAAGGCCTCACTGAAGTCCAGGTAGACAATATCTGCAGCACTTTCCTCATCTGTCAGGTCACTCATGTCATTGTAGAACTTTATCAAGTTGGTCAAGCAAGACTTTCCCTTGGTGAAGCCATGCTGACTACTCCTGAATAATTTCTGGTCCCTAATGTGCCTAGAAATGGCTTTCAGAATTAGTTGCTTCAGAAGTAGTTAGAAGATGACAAGATCACACCAGCAATGCAAGGACAATGCAAGTTGTTTTCTGAGCATCTGGAGAAAGCACTTTGAGGTAGCAGAAAATTATGTTTCCAAATGAAGGATTAATTAAGGCAAAACAACAAAAGATTCCTTAGGGGTCTTCTATACTGAGTGTTTGGCAGTGGTAGAAGGATGTCAGGCCTAAACTTGAAAACCAGTGCCTGTCCTTGTGAGAAAGAATTAAAACTTCCAGCAGACACCAGTTCTGCAGACTGGGGTGATAACTCACAGTTTGGATTAAACATCCTGATTATTCAATGTATTAAATGTTGTCTTTGGGCTGTTCCTTTACAATATTAAAAAGAAGCTGCGGAGCTAAAAAAAAATTACTTGGTACAATTAAATTGCAGAAATTAATAAGCTTTTGTGTCACCATAATCCTGGTGTAATAATGAACAGTGAGCAGGCACTTCGTCTCACAGAGTTATTATAAAAATTTGGTAGTAAAGGTAAAGTAACTAGAAAAGTCAAAGGAGCTACCAAATGCAATTCTACATGTTTTCCCTTGTTCAGTATGGCCCTGGCTGCATTGGGATCATCAGTAATCAAAACAGGAACAAGCAACCATAATACACTTTTCATTGAAATGAGCACATGACCTTGTGTCCTGTGATAATGGGGTAATTTTTTGCCACTGATCACATGCAAGCAAATGATAGAAAGGATTAGTTGGATATAAATTTTACTGTTGATAAGTGCAAAGAATGATACAAATCATCTTGCGTATGTATTTACTCACTCCTCATGAGCGTGTATTTAACTTTGTTTTCAGACAGAAGCAATAAAGGTTTACTGAGCACTTTGTGACCTGTTTTTGAGAGTAATGCTTTTCTTGGCTGTAAAACACAAAAATTCCTTATTACAAACTTGACTTCGGTGTTCTATTATGTTGTCTAGTTTTATAGCTTCGTAGTGATTGTTTCACGGGTTATTGCATTGCATTCAGATTCGAAATAGTTCAAACTGATGTGCTCAAGAGACAACACTGGAAATTGTTTGTGTCTCACCAAAACACTGGTGATTCAGCAAACCTGTCATCATATCCCCAGATGTGCCCAGTTTTTGACATATGAGGGGGAAAAAGACAAAAATATAATATCTATTCAACGAGATCCAAATAGTCTGGTCTGTGGGTTGTATCTCTCTCTTCTGGGGGTTTTGGTTTTTCTTTTCCTGAAGAAAAAAGAATGATTGCCCACATTTAGCTGGAAAATACTGCTCCTGCTTCAGAGAGATGAGGCTGAAGAGTTACCTTCTTCTACAATGCTTTCAACTGCAGCCTATGAGGAAGATATTGCAACCATCAATGATGAAAACACCTCGTTAATTAAGCCCAGAATTTGAAAGAAAAAAACGACCACCCCCCAAAAAAACCCAGCAAACAAACAAAAAACCCAAAACAAACACCCTAATAAATTATTCTAGTTCCCAAAGGCACAATGATGAGTTTCTGCACTAAAATTCTTGATGTCAGTTTTGTCCTTAGTACAAAACTCAAAACCATGAAATAAAAAAAAGACATTAAAAGCTTCCTCATACTTCACCAGGTCTAAGGCTAAAAGGAGTGTCTCTAAAATATACAAGCATGCACAAAAAGTAGAAGGCATCTACAAACATACAAATGCTGCAGATAGATTTTTTTCAAGCAAATGGAATTACAGGAATTATTTTTAATAGATTTTGATAAATTTAGCCATGCTTAAGCCCAGGAAAAACTGAATAATTTAGGTTGGATGTGATCTTTCCTGATGATTTAGTCCAATCCCCCTGCTCAGGCAGTACAAGCCAGTGCAGGTTGTCCAGGACCACGTCCATTCAGGTTCTCGAATGTCTTCAAGGATGGAGACTCCACAATCCTCCTGGGCCAGGATTCATAGCACCTTTCAGGGGTTCGTAGCAGTGTACCCTGGGCTCTGCTGCGAGGCCTGCTGATGTTTGTAGCACCTTGTCCCGGCGCAGAGCCGCAGGGAGTGGGGTTCAACGGGAGAGGGAGGCACAGGAGCCACGGGCCGGCACTAGAGGGCAGGACAGGCTGCGGGAAGCGGGGGCAGCGAGCTGGGCGGGCACCGACGGATTCACCGTCACAGAAACACTCGGGACACAAGCTGGGCTCCCTGCACACACTACGTTTTCAAGGTCCGGTCATATTTCTGAAGTGAGACCCCTTCAGAAGAAAGGGATGGGTGTCTGTCGTCGCTGATGTCACATAAAGCGAGGCAGAAAATGGGCATTTACACTGACGGAAAGAGGTGCTGAACGGCCCACACTTGTGCCTTCAGAACAAACAAAACAGAAGGGTATGGACTGGGAAATCAAGAGTGCCATGTTAGTGAAAAACTGGCCAGAAACTGTCAGTCCTTTGCAGAGACAGTGCAGAGACACTTGTGCATGTTAAGGACAGAGACTTCATTCTTGCTGACCAAACAAGGCCATCGGTCTGCAGCTCTGCAGAGGTTTAGAGTAAGACTCGTGGAGGTTTGCCTTTGCACTTTGTGCCATGGTCCTGATAGAGCTGTGCTGTTCACAGCGGTCCACCAGAAACATGGAGCTGAGATCCTACTTCATCAGAGGTTCAGGAAGTCTATTCTGGGACAGGGGACTGTGCAGAATGATGGTAATGCAAACTAGTCCAAGTGATGTGCTTTTAAGAGCTAAGGTAGGAGTTTGGCAAGTAGAATTGTGCTTGTCCTGGGAGGTCTTTGCCACCTGCCAACTTCTACATTTTTCTTTTAAGTCCCTGTAGCTTTGCCTGGGGTCACTGCAGGACACATAGAAGACTCCCTCACATGTCTTGAACTGAATTGTTTATCAGCAGAAAGAGGGTAAAATGAACCAGCTTTTATTAAAATAAGAACTGATTGAGGTTTACCATGGCTTAATTTATCAAGCAATACTGTTGAAAGGCCTGCAGGCTTCTTTTCAGGAAGGTGGAAACCACAGAAACAGAAAGATAAAAGAGACATGAAGAGGGTACTGAATAGAAACCTGGGAAACAAAGAGGAGAAAAAGAGAAAATATCTTTCAGGGATCAGCAATCAAAATTGAAAGGGCAGAAGGATCACGCCTATTCTTGTCTTTATGGTTCCATCGGTACTTTGTGACTCTTATCACTGTAGGTGCCAATTTATTTTTATTGGCTGGATTTCCTGCTGGCCTGTGACTCCTGGGCTACCAGGGACTTGATGTGGACCAGGCAACTCTTTTGGCAGAGGTGAGGAAAGGTGAGGTGTCCATGACTTGCTGCTCTTGCCAGCAGATTTCATTCACACAAGACAGATGAAATGATAAAGGGCACCACTGGCAACAGCAGCTGAGAACTTCTGCCATTTCAGGGCAGCCCAGACCAGCCTCA
This sequence comes from Aphelocoma coerulescens, assembly GCF_041296385.1. NCBI lineage: Eukaryota > Metazoa > Chordata > Aves > Passeriformes > Corvidae > Aphelocoma > Aphelocoma coerulescens. Next base: position 140,619,056 of record NC_091015.1, on the reverse strand, counting down.
GGTCCACCCATGTGCAAAAGAAAAAAAGTCACTCAGTCAGCACTTCATGAGTGAAGCACTGAAGCCTGTGCTGCTTGTCCTCTGGCTTGTACTAGGGGTGCAGGGGGTGCAAAAAGCATCCCAGCTCTGGCAGGAGGCTTAGCTGGTGGATCATCAACTCCATGAAGATGTGAGAGATGGTTCAATGACTGAACTGCAGCTTCCCAAAGTCCAGGTTAATAATGCCCTACCAAAGATAGTATGATTCCTTTATCTCACAATCATTTTTCAACATAAAAAAGAGATAAAAATTAAGAAATAAAATTTATACTAAGAATACTAATGAAAAAAGCTTTCCATAAGATAATAGGAATTTCTCCAGTCTCTATCAGGGCCTGCAAACTAATTTATGATGGAAGAATAATTTTTCATGTGCTAAACTATTTTTTTACTGATCTTATTTCAAGAAAAGTAACATAAAGATTTATTTGGTGTTCTTTATGTACTTTTCTTAAAACCACGCAGAAAGAAAATGTAGTACTTGTTCTGTAGTACTTTGGCAGCTTCACACAAGAGCAGAATGAGAGTATAGGCCATTTGTCTGTGTATAACAAATTAATTGTAAAAGATGACAAAACAATTTTATTTTCCAAATTATAAAGCATGGTCTAATTGGCCAGCATTGATCTTCTGTCTAAAAACAGTTTGGACATGGCTGTTCTTGTAGCAGGGCAGCACTTTTTCCCCAGAATCTACTTCTAAATGTATTTTATTAGCTAGCTGTTCTGTTTTGTTTTACAGCTTGTTTAATGAATCTTTGAAAACTTTCAATCCTCAGATTCTGTCTCCTGACAATGAATTCTGGAACAGTGACCTAGGAAATGCAATAAGACGTTTAAGCAAGCTGTAGTCCACAAAAAATAAGTGCTTTATGAGGGTATCTCACAATCTTGTAGCCAGGTATTTAGACAAACTACTGGAAACAGCGAGGTTTCTGGAACACTTCTGCATATCATACCAAGCCCCTATCACAGCCTGGATCAGGTGAAGGGCTGGGAGGGAGTGCATGCTCTGACATTCAATTGGAGCATTCTGACATACATAAGATATGTGAAATACCCTTCTGAATTCAGTGAGATAACTTACAACAATTAATATGTATTAACTTGTGATGACACTTTTCAAAACCTTGTGAGCACTGTGGCAAAAGTACACTTTTCCTCATCTCTTCCCAGATATGCACCAGAAGAAAAAAAACCCAAGTGTAGATACTAGGCCACTGAAAGGATCATAAAAATGCTGCAGTGTCAAGGAATTGATTAAAAAAAAACTTTGATATTTTGACAAAAAATTCACTGATTGTATTTTGCTGTTTTTTCTGAAATCTCTTAAGCATTTTAATATTTTAGATGTCAAGCACTAGGTAGGTTTCCTGAAGCCCCAGAATAAATTGTCAGATTTCTCCTTCATTTTGTGTTTGCAGAAGGGTGTTTTTCCCAGTTGATCCCCACTAGTTACTGGTTTCTTTAGTTTGAGCTCCTGTAGTTTGATTCCTATGGAGTCTTTCTCTAGTTCTGTAATATGGTAATGAATTGTTTAGGGGTTTTGCCTTTTTAAAAACAGATTTATTGAGGGGATACTACCCCTGCAATCTTAGGGTTTTTCCCCTGATACCCCAGCACACTGCTGAAGTCCCAGACAGTCTTCATGTGTTGCCCACTCCTGGCATCTTGCCCCCCCCTGTGCCAGACACTCTTGCCTGCCAGGGGCAGGGAAAAGGCTGTCCCACTCTGACACATGGTCATGGCACTTTCTCCTCACCACCAGCTTCCCCAGCTCACAGCAGCCTTGTGGCTGTCTCTGTGGGAATGTGTCTGGGTAAATGTGTGCAAGTAGGAACAGCTGGAGAGACTGGGGGTGCAGAAAATGGAAAATATTGGGACAAACTAATTAGCAGTTGCTACAAGTGAGTCACCAAAGGAGGCTGTCACAGAGTGGGATCTGTATTCCATTGGGGAGCTGACTATTTGAAGTGCAGTGTCTAAGCTTTTGCAGTGACATTCCTTGGACAGCCTTATGTTGTCCTGTACCAGTCTGCTTGTCTCCTCCAGACAGCTCTATGGAGAACTGTGATCATCAGGGAAGTTGTGCACAGCCCTCAGGCTTGATTTAGATTTTCCTGAAGTCAGTGAGAATCACTCCATGAACCTGCCTGGCCACATACCCCTGGGACAATGAAGGTCCCAATGGGCTACTTGAATAGGACTCATGCATGGCAGTACCAACTGCTTTTTCTCTGTTGCTACTAACTTTTAGTGCAAAGGATTCTGAGAGACACATAGAGCCTGTCTGGATTTCTCTAGGTCTGCAACAGTACTTTTTGAATGGCAAATTCCATTCCTGAGTATGGACAAGAGCAATAGCCTTGACATTACCTTACAATTCAGTTTCCCATTCAGCAGATGGAATTTTCTGTTTTGAGATACAATGATTTTGTGTTAGAGAAATGAGAGATGGCATAAACTCAACCAAAATACTGGAGGCAAGCAGGCATGAAAGTTGTTCCTAGATCCAAGTGTTAGAGACCTATGGTAGGCCTACCTATTACAGAAACAGATGTGAGTAATTAATAATCAACTTAAGCTAGCTGTCTCATCCTAGACAAAATGCTAGAAGATTAATCACAATCTGAATCCCGTCCTTTTTTAAAAAAAAAAAAACAACCTGACCTGTAGTGAGATTTCTGCCACATGTGGCAGGAGTATTAGGACTGTGATATGCAAAGAAACTATATGGGGGGATATCTCAGTGCCTGAAGTGTTTGGTGCTGGGGCTGGTAATGATGAGGGCTCAAAGTGAGGGCTCTAAAGGGCACAACAGAGCTGTGCACATAAAAAGGGAGCTGCCAAGCAACAGATTTCAGACTAGCAGCTAAGGAACCCGGTAAACCCAGTGGTTCCCTCTGTCTCCATGTATAGAGAAGAAACACTGGATCCCATCTGCATAATTGTCCTTCCAGCCAGCTCAGAGAGCTGAACCTGCTCTGCTTCCCTGCTGGATTTTCCTCATGAGTTTTGAATGTAACAGAGAAATTAAAGCCATTACTCTTTTGTACTCCGTTTTCTGATCCAGCTACACCAGGTCCTTGAAAATCATCCAAGGGAATTCAGTCCTTCAGTTTACATGTTGTTGTAATTATCTGAGTTTGAATCTCCTTGCCTCCCTGCATCTCTTCTTCTCTCTTGGGATATTGGATCTATAAATTAGAAAGAAAGGCAGGTGTAACTGTTGCTCAATAGTTTGCTGTGACCTTAAACAAATAAATGAACTTATTATAAAAGATACTAGAGACTTATCTTTTAAAAATAATGGATTTCAGTGAGCCTACCTATGTGCTTCAATATACATGTTTGTGTTTATATATGTGTTTGTATTCACTTTTTTAATTGCAATCCATATGACCCACATGAACTGAGATGATAAATGTTGCCTTCCCAATGTGGCAATTCAGATGGCAATAACATGATCTCTCATTGCTATGTTGATAAGCGTCTGAGAAGAAAATTTATGTCTGGGCTTTGTTATGCCATGCACTACATAAATCACTGTACATGTCGGTACCAGGTAACCCTCCTAAAGACCCAAATTAAAGTTAAACATTTATTCAATCTCATTGTCTTTCATGGGGGTCATTGACCCCCAACCTTTCCATAAAAAGATGTTGCACTCCAGTTGTAATTGCTTCCTTTAAAACAAAAGCATGAATGGCTTGTGCACAGTGCATATTCTCTTTCCTAGGGTGATTATTGCCATGCTTTCATATGAACTCACTTGAATGATGTGCTTACTGAAACTCAAGGCTCCAGTCAAGAATGAAAATCTGATCAGATCTGGCTGCACAAATGTGCTCTGGCACAGCCTGCTTGGAATAATCCAGGATTGAAAGTTTGACCTAAGCTTATTTATCAACTCCAGACTCACTGTGAAATTCCAGCAGATTGGTGAGTTTCCCAAGGCAAAGTTTAAGTTTGATAGATACTGAACTTCCCTTGAAGTCTGAAGAGAATATGGAGTCACACTGGAATAGCTCAAAAAAAGAAAATAGGAAATGAGGGATGCAAAGAACTAGGATGAAACTTCAAAGCTAGTAGTGCAAGCAAGGCTGTAATTTCTTCACAATCCTTAAAACCAATTGATTTATCAAAACAGGCTTAAGACCATCCTACTTACTGGGACTAATAGAAGAATAACCTTTTCTAAACTTAAGAAATTATCAGAAATTTAAATCTATTTCTATAATTTTCCAGTATCTATATTTTTATCAGAAGGAGTGTAGCTGATGATCTTCAGTGCAAGATCTGTTTGGAGACACACAGAATTTATATGCAAATGTAAAAGCAACCTTTCCCAGAAAAGCACACCAATGCCTGTGTCTTCCCTACTTTTTTTTTTGAATGCAGAAGGCTGTAATGTATCAGATCTGAGACAGTTCTAGCCTAGCTGGTAACAAGAAAGTGAATCCACATTCCTTACTTGCTGTGGAAAACCACTCAATGTAGTGCACTCCTGAAGAAACTAAGAACAGAAAAGCTAAACCCCAGTATTTCTAGAGGTGAAAATGCCCAGTTTGTATTATTGTTATGTAGAAACCATTTTCAACAAATGATCACAGCATGGAAATGCTTGAAATTCATTGCATATTCAGAGCTCACCACTGGAGAGTGGAGCTGGAGAACATTCTTAGAAACCCTGAAACAGCTTTTTTGCTTAAAGAGTTTCAGTGGGACTGTGCTCAGAAGACAGGGGTTGTACCCAAACAATTGGTGCTAATATCTCAACTTCATTCATGAGGCAAAAAATTTTAAATGCACACCTTGCCTAGACATAGACATATAGAACATAAAATCCCTTAACTAAAAGCTTTTAATATCTTGAAAAGATACAATTGCAATTCTAGTAGGTGAGGAAAGATTGTTTGCTATCAGATGATAGCATAATAGATAAATTTTCTTCTCATATATTTGCTGTTTATAGCTAAACATCCAACAAATCAGCCAAATATAGCTGCAGAAGTACAAAATTTAAATAAAAAGAATTCTGTGAAGCAAATAGAGAAGCCTTCATATCTGGACTGACAGCTACCCTGGCACCTAATGTTTTGACAGTGGGCAAATTAATAAACATACATTAGGCTTAGAATTTTGCCGTATTTCTTGATAGACCCAAGAAGAAGCCACATAGTAAGCATTTTTTTTCAAGCGAAGCTAATGCAAAGTGCACAACAAAACCTTCTCTAAAGCAGTTTTTGCCACTGTTCTTTAAAATGTTTTGCTGGGAAACTCTGCATGTGTGAGACCTTGCAGCTGTCCAACCAAAGAGTGTTCAGACACAAGACTTTTTCCAGCCAAGGTTCATATGCTACTTACTAGGCCCTGGAGATTCCTTGTCCTCCAAGAGTTGAAGCTGTTGAGTTCCTGAAGAAAAATTTGGAGTATTCAGGGGTCTAGAAAGAGAGAGAGAGAGAGAGAGAGAGGGAGGAAAGGATGCTCAGCTCCCTTACCAGGATGGCTGGGATTTTCACATGGATATGACACCCATCTCCCAGTCCCCAGAGATGCTGCTGCATTCGTTATGCTTAGTGACTGCTTATCAAAAGTCATTGCTTGGGCCAAGCAGTGGCAGGACTCTGTATGCCTTCTCCTAGGACTAGTTTCTGTATTCCAATGCAAGGATGAAAAGAACCTGCCAAAGGCCATGAAGTACCTCAGTGGCTTGAGCCATTGGGCTCCACTCATTGACTGAGTACTTCTGCAAGGCAAGACTAGTACCAGTGTTTTCTTCAGGGCTATGTTACACTCCATAAAGACACTGAGGGAAACTCATCCTGGCCTGTCTGGACAGAGCAAGAGACTGGGGAGGCGCTGAAGTATCTGAGGTGAAACCCATCTACGTCTCTTCCTACGTCTGCCAGAATAAACAAAGGGATGTATGTCAGTTATGTGATTTGTATGTAGGGCAAATACACACTTAATCTTTTAGTGAATCACCTTTTTTCACACAAAGATCATCGGTGATCCCTAGAAGAACAGCTGCTCAGACACATTGGGCTCTGGCCTCAGAAAACTCCCACACCAATGTCATGAGTAAAAAGCTATAAAAGAGCTGGTCTGCCAGATTGGAGGGTCAAATAGCAGCCTGGAAGTGCTTGTAATAGGGAAGAGTGTAGCTACTGATACTCATTCCTCTTTTTCAATGGCCTTGTGCAGACTCAAATAGAAATTTTTTTTTTTATGAAAAAGTAAAAAAAGGTGATCTTCACAAAAAATTAATCATTTCAATCTCACTTTCTCTTTCATATTGCTGGAGTATGTGCTTCAGCTAAGAATTTGCCCAGATTTTATTATTTTTATTACTAAAATATATATATATTGGAAAGTATAATCTCCTGAAACACTGATCTAGAAAGATCTGCCTATTATCACTTTCTCCTACAGAACTTCATTATTTTTATTTCTTTACAAGAGAACCAGGCAGGGGGGAAATGAGAATGATTTCAAATCTCAATAACAAAGAACAGGAATTTACCAGTTTCAAACAACAATCACTAAGCAAAACGAGCTCATTCTTTATTATATGCCATCAATTAATGCATTATCTCAAGCTTTGTCTTCAGCTCATATCTACAGAAGTTTTATTATTACAGTTTTTATTTATAAATTTTAGCAAAACAGTAGGCCCAGAGAAACAGTGTCTTATCTTATAAGAGATAGCAATATTTTTGCAATCATGAAATTTCAGGTGGGCAGGCTCATATTTTTTCTGTTCTTTATAAAGGCCATTTTGATTTCTAAGGGACAAGTCGTTTTGCTTACCAAAACAAAATGTTCTTTTGTATATTCATATGTGCGTGTGTCTGGCAGTTGGGCCCTCCATGTTTGAATCTATTGGCCAAGTTTGACAGAGTAAGAAATTGTCTCAAAGTTCTTCTCTCCTGAAGGTTGCATGGATTAGTCAAGAAGATGGGAGGAGACCCATCCAGGCCCCCTGGGAAGGGCTATGACCTTCCTTGGGTTTGCTGCACAGCCATTTCAAAGACAGGACAGAGCAGTCATTCCCACTGACAGTTCTCACAGGTCATAGCGGCTTCTGAAATTTGTGTGCCATGGATTTTCCCCTGACTCACTGCAAAAGGAATTTCTTACGAATGGCCCAATAGTGTTAGCTTTCATTGGAGATGTACAGAAAGCTAATCAATACCTAAGCAGTACAAAGTGTATAAGGGTTGGCTGGTCACCATGGGCAGCACTGACAAAGTGTTTATCAGTTTGTCTGTCTCTGCTTTTGCCTTTATCATTAAATGGGCACAATAAAGACATGACACTTCAAACTGTATAAACAGGTACCTACCATTTTTCTCCTAGGGTATCTGTGCAAGTATCTCTTCAGCTACTCTTTCTGAAGCTTATAAACTACTTTGGAACTGCAACCTACTTTACCCACTTTTAATAAAGACACTTAGGAATACAATCCTGCATGTCAACTTACTACAGGAGTTATCATTAACAGAGTGAACCAAACTAGTCAATTTAAGTGGAAACTAGATATGTCAAGAGTTCACATCTACTGGCAGCAGTTTGCTTGTTTCATTAAATCCATCAAGGAATTAAAGCAGGAACTTTTCTAATAAGGCACCTTGCAGAAGAAACATGATAGCAAAGGTCAGAGCATCTCAAGCAGGAACAGGACCACTGTTGAAAGGTTCATGAACTTTCAATTAAGTAACTGACTTACCTCCCAGTATTCCAGGTCCAGATACAGTCACTAAAGCAAGTAGCTCCTTCTCAACTGACAGTATTTCTATGTCCTTCTCAGCATTTGAATGGGAAGAAAGAAATAATTTAGAGGTATTTGCAAAACTGGCTAAATGAACTTATGATTTTGAATGTCCCTCCTACATGTTATTTGTGTGGGAATACAGAAGAAAGCAGTGGAAAAGTAAATAAAGGAATAGTAAAGATTCATGCCTTGAAGAGAAGATGATGCCTAAAAATATGATTCTGTACAGTAATGTCAAGTAGTAACATCCTAAAAAGTGTGGTTTGAAGGTGTGGTAAGATTTAGTTCTAGAGAATAATAAAATCTGATCAAAGGATAGGTTGGAACTGCTACAAGAGAAGCTCAAATTGAAAAAACCAAAAAACAACCAAGTCAGAAGGGCAGTTCTAAAATTAAATGGAGCAAAGAACCAAACACTATTCTGCAACAACATTGGTGTTTAGAAAATACTGTGTGCAAAGTCTGTTATTCCAACCAGCCATGTCCTTTCTTCCAGCACCAGCAAACACAACCTTTCCACTGTTTGCTAAATCATTTTCTTGTTCTGTCCTTTGGATTGTGTCACCAGATCTATGACTCCTGTCTTTTTTTGTCACATTAAACACACATAACTTGCTTTGATTTTCAAGGTCCTTCACAGACATCTTTCTCTTGACCAGTTACCTGAAACTGGGAATCTAAGTGCCAGCTCTAGTCTCTGATCAGCAAGTGTGTTCTTAGCCTTTTAAGCAAGCATTTTCAAGCAAAAAAAAAGGCGATTAATGGCCCCAGTGATCTCAGAAAGAAGAATATCTGCTCCAAACTGAGGAGTTCTTTTATTCTTAGAAAAGGAGGGAAAGGGAGCTGTTTCCTCAGCTACTTTATTCTGGAAGACAGATAGGTGTGGCGGGCAGCCAACCAGAGACAGGTTTGGTAAAAGAACACTTCTCTAGAAGGATGCTTTTTCTCCTATGAGTCTGAAATTAGACATAGTTTCAGTCAAAATGCTATCACACATTAACCAAAATCAGCAGCAGAATGTGTATTTATACAGCACATATGTTTTGTGTATATATTGATACACACATACATATACACAGACAGACAGTAAGCTGTAGAAATGGTGGCAAAAAGGCTCTGAGGCGAGGGAACGACACATTTTCCAAAACAAGCCAAACTTCAGCGTGTTCTGTTAGAGGTATGATCTGTCCTGATGACTGTAACTAGGGATTTACTGTGTGCCCTTCTGGAGGGGTGGCTTTCCCCAGCTGGCAGACTGGAGTTCAGCTCCAGTGAGATGCCACACAGCCAGTCAACAGAACAGAGCGTCTGTCCCAATAATCATTTGTGATCCCAAATCTGAAACTCGAGCAAAATAATTCAGAATTCTTCTCATGGTATTAACATCCATGCACATCGTTTGCAAAATACTGTCTTATTTATTATATGAGAAAGGGTCTAAAGATCTGTTCATTTTTGTATAGATGACTCTAACAAAACAGAGAATAGACATAAATTGGGATATAAAATAAATCAGATTTAATTTAGTCCTCATCTAAAGATTTGATGAGTCAAAATTCTTCAGAAATATCCATCACCTGAATTTCAACTCTTCTTCAACTCTAAACCCTATGTCTATTTTAAATAGAATTTTAAATTGATATCTCTATCTACCCCCTCTTGCCTGCCTCAGCTCCACAAAGTGACTGCAGGTTGATCATTTCCTGCCCAGCTGCAGACAGGTAACCCAAGGATAACTCCTCTGATCAACGTGATGTTGGGGCTAGAGAAGAGGTTCCCAATGAGAAACATAAGAAAATGGACTTTCCACATGTTTACCATGGACATATTTTAGTCTGATGAAGTTTTGAAGAGGAGATCTTGTCTAAAGTTGATGCTGAAGAGCTTAATCATATCTCTGGTGCTATTGCAGCTGCCATTTCATTCCACACACCTTCTTGCTCATGTTCAAGACTGCCAGTGACATGGATGCAGGTACAGCCATACCATTAAAATGTTTAAAGTTTCAGGAAGACTCATAGTGCCACAAAGCACGGCCATGTCATTTCTGACCTCTGCAGCAGATGAAATGTAACTTGGAGAAGGGGCTGCCAACGAGCTGTGCAGTGTGGCTGTGTGTCTCATGTCTGCATTTCTGTTTCAGAGGGACTGTTCCTCATTAGCACTGATGTCACCAAGTGTAGTCAGGCATACATGGTATGAAAGTCAAATACAGTAGTAATTCATTGTGTTCTACCCCACCAAGATGAAAACTGCATGTCTTTCCTTTTTACCAGGTAGTTCTGAACCCAGTGCTCCCTGCTCCTGCAGTGCAGAGTTACTCCACATAGTAGGAATGTGCAGATAAGAAGTAAGGTATGACGAATGTTACTACTACATGATCTGAATTCACTCATACCAGTGATTAATTTTTCTTGTACTTGGGGAAGGCTGAAAAGCACAGGGCAACCTCTGCAGAATAACAATGAACACAGCCAGAGAGAGCAGAAAATTGCATGATACATAAGCACATTCTAAACGCTGACTCACAGCACCCCACATTTCCCCCTGCTGCCTTCAAAACTCTCCCTAATCTCCTCGTATGTTCAGCTTACAGCATGATTCACAAGGTCCCTGAAGCACCCCCACCCCCATTCTTTGGCTTTTTGTTTTCCTTCTACTCCTACTCTTTCCATTTTCCCCCCTGATACCTGCTGAACCATTGTTTTCTAGATCTATCGTCATTATTTCCGACAGTCCCTGAACATCAGGATGGGGTCTCTAAAACAATGCCCAAACACTTTTTCACATACTTCCTCCTATGTGCAACTCTCCTGGGCCTAATTTAGTCTACATTTTACTAATTATAAATATGGATAATATGAAATCAACTGCATGAAAGATTCAAATGAAACTTTCTTTTGGGAGATTACTTCAAGTTTTAAGTTTCCAAGCTAATAAACATGGCTCTGGAGGGTGAGGCTTACCTCAACTTCATTTATGGCACCCAGATAGCTCCTTTGCAAAGTGTGACTGGGAAACCACCATATCATTAAATACCCCTCCAGATTTTCAATACCATAAACTGCTAGGGGGAAAAAAAAGCCTACTCTAGGATATGCAACTCAGTTTAATAAAGGACCACATAAAACAACTTACCTTGTAACTCACAGCAAACTAAGAATTTTGGAAAATCAATTTTTGCTTAAATTTTCCTTTCTGTAATGAGAACATAACCCTTCTCTCATCGCCAAGCTCAGCAACATCCTCCTGCCCTAGAACATGGCAGCCAACAATCAAGCCACTGACAGAGCAGCACCTGCTTTGTATACCCTGAGCTCAATGTAAATTACCTTTCAGTTTAATGGGTTTGGATACAGACTGAACTTTTCCACTCTACAATCAACTTGCAAAATTGATTCATATGATTTTGCAAGAAAGCCATTGTCAGAATAGAGATGATCTCACTAAAATAATAGGATGTAGCTACTTAAGATGCCAAGTGAAATCAGTACTCTTGTAGTTCAAACAAACATCTGAAAAAGATACTACGCATCATCAGTTTCCACAAAGATGTAATACAGGGGACATTGACAAGTCTTTCTTTAAAATTCTGTTACTTTTACATATTTCTAAATAGTAAAAAAACTACAGAACAAAAAATCTTAAGTAAATGTATTTATTATTGTTGGATTTTTTAATGCAGAAATAGTGTTGTTTCAATTATAGGCTTACAATCCTGTTTCATTGTTCATGCCGAAACAAGAGACAAGAATACGTTGGTCAATTGCATTTTGATTGAGTCCAACTGTGGTTTCAGATGTTTATGCACACATTTCATTGACAGCAGGATTGATTACATTTGTACATGAAAGGAGAATTTGTCTCAAAAAAAAATTTGAAAAGACTAAGGACTCTTCTTCTTTGAACACCGGTTTTATACAGAAAATCCATTTGCATACATGAAGAAAATATATGCGAAGGATACGAAGACCAACTTCACAAAATTTATGTCACCTTGACTGCTACAACATTAATATGGAAATTAGTCTTTTATTAAAGGGAACCAGTTGTGACACAAACAGAAACAGCTCTTCCCCCTTCCCATAGTTTTAACTACGTATAACTCAGTGAATACGGTTTTCAGAACAGACCTGTTTCACCTGCCCATTGTTTTAAAAGTGAAAGTTTAGCTCTTTATCAATGATTATAACACAATTTCCTACCCTTTCATATTTTATGAGAGTATCAAAGACCAAAAGAGTTTATAAGTTCCAAGAATGCCTTGTGAATTAACTGGTGTGGCTAAGAGCTGGATATGGATAATGCTGAAAACAACTATTGAAAAATATGTCTTTAATGGTGAAAACAATTACTTCTCTTAACTGAAACCTCTTTAGCATGCAATCAGACAAGCATCAAGGAACACGTGCACAATAGGAAATTCTCTTGTAATTATTAGTAGCATCTTCTTTCTTCCTTTGAACTATTAACAAAAGCTAATGTTAAAGCAGTTATGAAGAACCAAACAGAAGCAAAGGACAGAAAACAAAACCAGCCCTTATTTCTAGAGGTTGCATCACTCAGAGCCACCCAACAGGAGCCAGGTCCTAGAGGAACGACGCGCTCACCATCCTGAAATACCGCGGCTGAGTTGGGCGCCAGTTATCAACCAAGGGGTGATCAGGCTCATTCTCGGCATTCTTGGAGAGGCTGCGGAGCTTCGCCATCTGCAGAAGAGCAAAAATTGAAGTGTCCTGATGGAAATCCTTTGGTATCAAATCCACGGCCCAACAATTAAACTAAGGAGGCTGGTCCAGCTGTGGAAAACTGTCTCCTTCAAAGTTGTGAAGATGTCCTTCACCCCACCACCACAAGAACTGTACTATTCATGGTTTTTTTGTAGCAGTGATAGTCTTAAGGAATAGTCAAAACATAAAAATAGGTCCTATTTGAACAGGATTTTGAAAAATAGTGTCTACAGAACCATGTAAAGCCAAAGAAACTGTGGCAAGTACTCAGAAAATGTGAATACAGCAGGGAGTGCTCTATAAACCTCTCCTACTCTAACCCTGCCTTAGTGCCTGATTGTTAAGAATCCTTTAGAATTGCAAGGTTTTAAAGCTGAATTATAAATGAATTGTTCATTTCCATAGCAGGTCTGAGCAGAGGATACATTTTGCTGCAGTGACACAAGAAGTTCATTATTAATAACAGCAATTTAAATCTGGATAAAGACTTGGTCAAGGTTTCAACTTGAAAATGCAGCCCCATGCAGGGCACACATCACCTTTGTTCACCAGGACCTTCAATATGCTGATTTATCTACTTTTCAGTACAGACTTCAAGGCCAGTACAAGCAGAACTTCTGTCTAGGTTGTAAAACCTGGGTTCTCTGTGATTAAACTAGTTCCAGTTTATGGACTGAGCTAGCTCAGGCATCTCAACATTACTCTTCACTGAACAGCTCAGAAAAACCAGCCATCTCAGTCTGCCTGAACAATGATGAGGTCATATTTATAACAAGCATAATATGCATCCGATGGATTCATAGTCTGAAATTAAATTTCAGATTTCAGATGAAGAATAATTTGTATGGGAAGAGATGAAAATTGTTAATCAGTTTTGTTAATACTGATAAACTACTATTGGAGAAGAGTTCTGGGGTTTATTATTTGTGGAAGATCTGCTCTACTCAGTAAAAAACCAACACGTATTCAGGCTACAATTACATAAAGATGAAAAAATTAATCTGCAATTAGACAGTTATTCCACAGTTAAATTCCTGTTCTTTCATTAAAAGCAATCTGAGCAGCTAGGCCACCCACACTGTATCTCACTGGGATTTCTGGTGAATTGATTTTCCTGCAAGCACTGATTTGCAGCGACTGCACTTCCCCTTGTGGCTAATATACAGTTACCATCTGGCTGTAAAAGCATCCAAGAAATCCACCGCAAATGCACACACACTTAAAATAATCACTATTAATGAGGCTGCCATGGTAGTACACTGTCTAGGATTAGAAATAATTGGCAACACAATCCTCTTATGAATACATTATTTAGAGTGCAGGCACTCTGGAGTGAGGGAAGTATTTCTAGACAATAACTCACACACACTGCCAATTCTGCCTGAAAAGCAGCTACCTCAGGGTAAGAGCCAATGTCTCATCTTCATGTAGTAATTTCATCCTTACCTTAAATGCTCCATTTTTTTCTACAGGAAGGATAGTTAAAGAACAGTCTGTATGTTTCCCAAAACTCACTAATTTTAGAACAGCTGAGAAAAAGACCATGACCCAAACACAACAGTACTCAAAAAGTCTTTTCATGAAGCTGGATCACTGATGTGATTAGTTATTTCTTTAAAAATGCATTTTATATCAGAAATGCTCAATAATGACTACACTTTTCCTAGTAAAATCTATAGCTGATCTTCTGTAATATAAACATCTAAGATGATTCATTTTGGGGAAACCAGTCAGACGATATTTGTATTTTTCACACAAGTACCCACTTTAAAATAGCTCCCATATTTTAATTTTCAGATGGGCAAGGAAACAGGAGGCAGAGCAATTCAATAAGCTCTGAAAATTAAGCTGTAAATGACATGAATACATTATCATATTTTGTCTATTGCCAGCTAAGGTTCTCATCGTACCTGAGCTTTATTACTTAAAAGATGAAGAGCCACATAAACACCAAGTACTAGAAAATAAAAATGTTTTCTTTCTGTGATAACATGCACATCAATGAATACACTAAACACATTATCATCTTGAAAACCTAAAATGGAAAGTTATGTGTCTGAATATAATATTACATAATATGTCAGTCCCTTGATTAATATTCCTGTGCTTTGTATCCTGGAGCCTTGAAGTTTGTGGTATCATATCCTTATAGTCTGCTGACTAGAGGAATAAGAATAACCTCAGATGAGAACACTGACTTGTGTGGTAACAGTAGAATCATAGGTTGAAATGTGCTGAAGAGGGCATTCAAATTCCTATAGTGGATTGAGGGGAAATTAGGAGGGGAAATTAACAAGAAATACTTCTTTACAGTAAGTGACCAAAGGAGTTTTTGACATTACCAATAAATTAGAGTTATCTAATGTTGCTCCAGTTTATGAAAATTTAGCTGGTATGCCTTCCAGAAACACGGGTATCAAGCACATGATTCAACACTTCCAATTTACACTGCCATCTGCAATACAGGGCAGGCAGAACCACCATTACATTTGTATAATGATGTTTTTGAAAGAAAACTCTTACCATGTACACTGTGGTATGTTTTTACTGATTTAAAACACTCTCTGATGTCTGTGGGCTTGAACTACCATGGTGTTGGATGTGGGCTAGTTCTTCACTCTCCTTTTAATCCTGTAATTTCTCACAAATCCAGTGAGTGTTTTCCTTGTCAAAAGAATAAATTCAGGTTATGGCATGTAAGTAAAAAGAAGGAGGAAGTTTACCTGGTCTGAACTGACTATGATAGGCTCTCTAAGAATAATCCAGGTAACACACTCTTCACAAGGTGGAGTAGTGAAAGATCCATGGTATGTCCAGTAGTCATGAGATTTAGGGAAAAGAATTGAAGGATCGAAGTTTGGAAAAGGAACCATTTTCCCCTTTAAAATAAAAACAAAAACACAACAAAACCAAACAGAAAACTCCTGAACAAATCTAGTCAAGATTAGTTTGCAGCTCTGTTATTTTAAGAAACAGGAAGTGACTCAGATACTTCAAATGTATGAACTGAGGAAAGTAAGCACAGATCTACATGAGATATAATGATGCAATGTGAAGATAAGTGGACTGAATGACCCTCACAGATGGGCCCAGAGAAGCATGACAAAACATAAAACTTCATGGTGCTACTTCTTGTACCAGAGCTAACTCATGTGAAGTGGTGTCCAGTACCAATGTGTTTCACTCATTTCTGTACAGAAATACTCCTCCTTCTGGCCTCCTTTCTTATGGAAATTGTTTCTATCTATTGAATATTGGATTATGTCACCATATAAAAAAGTGAGACAGGTACTACTTTCATAGTATTTGTGCTAAGAACAAGCAAGACAGCCTATGAAATGTGAGATTTACCACATAATGCTATCTAAGACACAAATGTCTACTCAGTGGCATTTCCAGAGATCCATTAGGCAGCCTATATATTAAGACCAAATGGACTGATTTCCAAAGATGCCTTTTATTTGGCACTGCCCACTGAGGCAATAAGGTTCCATGCCTAGTTTTTAGGTGAGTAAAGATTGGCGAAATGACTCGTTTTCCCAAACTCTTAAGCCCCACTAAAGTCAAAGAAGGCTCATATGTAAATGGAAGAGAAAGGACTTTTCAGGTTAATGAAAAGCTATGCATGGTTTTATTCCCAAATATATTCTGGAAATGTTGCAGAGCAGAATTTGAAAACTAGAAAGTCAGACATCATGATACTGGTTTTTTTTTGTCCCGAGACTTTGAGCAGTCTTCCTATAATGAAAGCCCAACATCATTACCTTTGTTTTGATTGCATTTATTTCTTCAAGAATTCTCTTCATCTCTGGTTTGGGAGTTTCCCCTACCTGTAAAGAAGAGAGCATGAGCTAAGCAAGGAGTTCTGCTTGACCAGCTTTCTTCTTCCTCCTACTTTTCCATATGAGCATCTAAACATATATAAACTATAAAATTATAATGCATTAACCCAACCTATCACACCTACCAGCTTGGTAAGCTATGTCTTCTGTCTGTACCCCAACAGGTATTATAATACAAAGGGGGAAATTGTATCAGTATAGAAATTTTATCATAACAGGTAATTTCACAACACAGATTTCATGGTCAGATATATTGCCTGCAATTGCTGATCTCAAAAAAGACATCCAGGTTTCTATCTCTAGTGCTATCTCTAGTGAATATGAATTAAACAGGAGAGGGCAGCAGGTAATACTTCAGGCTAAGGTTGCATGCCCCCAAAAGGATTTATAAAAAAGAATAAGTTATATGCATTGCCTGTGAGATAGTTCTGTTTGAGAGAAAGTCATGAAGAACCTAGAAGAGATACATGTCCTTGAAATCCGTCCCCAATCAACAAAAACAGCTGACTGCTGTTGGTCAGAGGGCACTTCTGACACGTGTCCCCATTCCATGAGCCACATAGTGACACAATAGCTGCAGGCACAAGTGTGTGTAGTATTGGATACCACTTGACATAATATGACTCATGCTCTCTAACTTGAAAAGTATACATTACAAAGTCAACCCCTTCAATGTGGTAAGATCCCTAGAAAATATACTCAGAGAATTTTGCTTTTTTTCAACCCTCTAAGAATAGAAACTCCATAGTATCAGTGCAAAGAAGGGTTGCATGGTTCTACTTACTTGCAAAAATATGGCCAAAACAGCTATCCCATCAGTTCTTCTCCTAGCATCAAGATAATTACTGTATTTGGGATTCCAGTGTAACAAATGTAGCTGAAAACAAAGAAAAACGTAAAAAAAAACCCATTACTCGACAGCAAGCCATCACAGGCTGAATTTACAGTGATTCACATAACTGCATGAGTTTGAGGCAACAAAGAATGATAATGAGGCCTTGCAAAAAAGAGAAAAGAAAAAGGGACAGCAAAGTCATATATTAGTTATATCTGTCATACATTATTAATTATACTACCATTTGCTTTAAAATAAACTATAAATATCTTAATAAGAAATGGAAAAAAATTAACTGGAATCTCATCTTAAAGCTGAAGAAAAGCTGCTTAAGTAAGCAGGTAGAACATGCAGTTCAGACATCATCTACTGATATGTGATTCATTTCTATTTGGCATTGAAATTACAGCAATTCTGTCAAAGAAACCATATGAATGTCATTCATGTATATTATTAGTCTACATTTCTCATTTTCTTTACAATCATAAAGTGGTAAAGAACCAAGCTAATTCATTCTTCCCCCTTTCTATCACTGCAATTTTACACTTTTACTATAATTCTGTATTTTCAGAATACTGTTTTAGTAAGTTTGGATTGCTTCTGAGTAATTCAGTCTTCCTGTGCTGTATCACACCAAATTGGTTTGAGAACATGGAAACCTTTGTTTCACAAAGTTTTTTTCTTTTCTCGTGCTGTGAGAATTACTTCAACCTGATTCACATTTATAAGAATCGATGAGAGTAAGAATAAAAATGCACAGATAAATAAATAGAAAGGACTCCCTGAAAAGCAGACAAATGACAAATTTTGTCCCACCAGAACAATAGTGACAAATTTTATTTTACACCCTGTTTTAAAGTAAAAAGTGGTGAGCCTTACCTCTCCTGCATACCTCACTCCATTCACAACATGCTCTGAGCCATGGTCGTCAGACGAGCCCCAGTGGAAGTGCAGCTGCCGTAGCCTGTAGACTTGTGGAAGTGGCCCACCTCTCAGCACTGCAATTGATAATCTGCAACAGCATCAGACTGAAGTATCTCCCAATTCTTTAAAATGACATACATATGGATCTACAATATTTACACATGTATTTACGTATTTACTGTACAGATGCTCTGTGTTCTGAAAATCTGCACTGATTTTAGCCACATGTCAGGCAACCATCTTCAGCTATATGCACTTACAGGCAGAGAACTTTAGTATCTAGGCTTCCATTACAGTCACTAGAGATCACTGATTTAATTCAGCTGCATAAATGTACACCTAGTACTTTCTGGAATATTCCAGAGACATCTGGACAGGACTGAGAGATGTGGTCCAGGATCTGTGGAAGAACTGTACATTTCTAAAGCAGTATCTGGAGGCAAGGGGAAATAGATCAGGTTATCAAACATGTCACAGGATGCCTGTGTTTGGGTAACTGAAGTATACCCTCAGCAGAACAGTCAAGCCTCTAGAGTAATTCTGCTTGCCTTAAGGCAGACACTGAACAGACAGTGACCTGGACTCTCTGGACTCCTTGAACTCCAACTCTGTTGCCTCGAACAGCAGTTTAGATATAACCCACCAACTGTTAAAATCCCACAATAATACACCTAAATTTAGATGTCTTAATCTCCCCCTGAATTGAATCTAGGATTTATCTATGCGGAAGTACACAAACATAACCATGATTAAGATCAACTACTAATGTGATGATAAACAAATTTCCACAAAACACAACAAAACTGTGTATCTTACTGCAGGCTATGACTTATTTGTTTAAAAAGTTATGAAATTACTGATGCTGCTTCTGCTCTAATGGCTGCTCCCTCCGGTTATGGAAGAGGAGTAAGAAAGCAGCAAATAAACCAGGAAAGCAATCACTGAGAATGCAAGCTATTTTACCAATGAAAAGTTCAGCCTGTGATGAATGATATCTAGTATTCTAAATAATCTTAACATTTATAAATAAAATTGTAAACGAAGGTGGTCTATTTGAAAGGATCAATAAAATAGAAAGAATGTATTTACATTCACCAAGTATAAAAAGATACTCAATTCTCATTCATGTTTTTTGAGAATAGAATTTACAGCATTCCTATAAAACATTCAGCAGTTCTCAAGAACAGGTCTTTATATGCCAGAGAAAAATATTCTTCAATATGAAAAGAAAATAATTAAATCCATTATCGTCTCAAAAAATATAGCACTGAGTAGAGCAAGCTGTTATTCTCAACAAATTCCTTTTACTTCTTCCCACAGACATTCTGAACTGTAGTCAACACAGTCAGGTAAGAGTAGTAGCTGATGAGGCCATCAATTTTCCATCAAAATAGATCTGTAAGGCTAAATAATCCTCTTTAGGCAAAAACATGTCATTATTTCCACTGATAGGCCATCAGCAGACATTTTTGATTGGGCATTAGGTGAAGCTCTGCATCATCTCCTGCCAACACATTCCAGCTTCACTCATCTATAAATAGACAGTAACTTTTACCTAGCACACTTTAAGCAGACAGAATGATGCCAGCCACATCTTCTGAAGGACAAAAAGGTGTTTCCTTTCTTTTAATTACAAGTGTGTAGTATTAAACATATAAATACATGAAATGACAATGTAAGTAAATGAAGTTTTCCTGCATTTTAAAAAAGGAAAAGTAAACAAAACCATTACAAGAATAAAGTTCTTCAATATTTAAAACATTGAAAATCCCAAAGTATGTCTGCATAGCTCAAAATTAGTAAGATTTTTTTTTTTTAAAGCATGTGCTTTGGAACCTAAATTCTAAACATATCTTTATCCTCTTGGGCTTTTGTTTTCAATACTACACTAATAAAAATGCGCAAACACATAACAGAAAAAGAATATATAAAACAAAAGTTTATAAAACAAGAGATGGTATCTTGACATTATTTTTCAGCAATGTTAGTATATAATATTTACATGTAATGGGGAACTTTTTTGACAATTATTACACAGGAAATGTTCACCTTATCTGAGTCACAGCAGAATTACCAAAATGTAACTCCCTTAAACTTGCTGTCATTAAAGTAACATGGCCCAGGTGCAGGAATATACAAACCAGCTCATTCCTTTTTTGGTGCCTTATTGTCGCAAACTTTAATCCCACTGCTCACTGACTGACTCTAAATGGGTTTGTACACCACCATTAGTGCCTGATACCAGACAGAAAAATGTCACGTCAGTCCTGCCTAAATTCTGTGCCCCTCACACATCCACACTTGAAGAATGATCTATCACAGAACAATCCTACATGGACACACACGTAGACATCTGTTCTGGAAAAAAGCTCACCTTTTATTTGATCTGTCATCAGTTGAGCAGCATGAGACAAAACAGGCTAATAAAAGAATGGGCTTTTTTTCACTTTTAATGTAATCTCTAGGGCCAGTGTTGCACAGAAGGATGTCACTAAGGCAAGAAAACCCTGTCTCTCATTCTGTGACACAGCAAAATGAAGCTGTCATGCAGTTGAGTGAAGATGGCTGCTCCAGTCACTTTACTTTAGCTAGCTGGGTGTCCTTGACAACAGAAAAGTGACAAGAAGCTTTTCGAATATGTGCATCCACTTGCTGAGCAGCTTCTGTAGGGGTCTGGTTGTTAATCTGTGCTAGTCAATTGTCATTTGCACTCACTAAGGAAAAACTGGCATGGTTATGCCTACACAAATGCCTTCCCTGTTTGCAGTAAAGGCACATCATGAAAGCCAGGTGGAAAAACCCACGGAGAACAAAACAGACTCATGAGATGAGTCGTGTTTATGAACATGAGAAGGAATGACTGTTATAGGAAGATTTATGATCTCGCATCCTGTCAAATCCATAAAATGAAATGGCAAACCACAATGAAATTAAATTAGTAATGTACTACTGTATGACAACTGAAAAGACATATTACCTTTGTTATACTGCTTCATCATAGAATCTAACAGTGCAGTACAGAAATCACAGCTGCTTCACATCAGTGTCACATTTTAAAAGTCATAAAAAGCCTCTGCTCACAAGAGGATCTCTGTACTGAAACTGTCTGGCTAACTGCAGGGATATAATGTGTTTCTGAAAAGCTTTTGGAACTCAAATTTCAGTTCTCAATGAAATTTTCTTTAAGCAAGCACTGAATAGATATGCAGAAGGATTACTTTTGTTTCTGTCTGTAGTCTTTTAGGGACAGAGTGGGAAAGAAAAGTGTCAGATAGAAGCCTGTCAGCCTGCCACTCACCCTCACCTACACTGTAACTCATCTTTGCCAGTTTTGTGCCCATTGATCACAGCCTGTTCATCAGGGAGCTCCCAAATCATCTTTGTTTGTGATCTGTGTAGGGCTGAATAGGTGGCCGCCCCACCTCCAGGGATGGAAAACACAATCCTCTGTGCAACTGTAGCCTCAGCAGGCCCTTGACTAGAAATAAAAGTCAAGCACTTTGAATTCTAACAATGGAAATTGAAAGTTAATAGAAGCTCAAATCCTAAATTCCCTGTACCCAAGTACAGGAGTCCTCAATATCTTCATGTAGACAGATGTGTTGTTACAGTGAAGGAAGAATTTAACTTTGCTGCCTTTTGTCTTATGCACTACAGCCATTGAGTGGTATGTAAGTACCACAGCTACAAAAGTACTGGGATTTAGTGGTGCTATTCTTGTAACAGCTACTGGTTTTCTCCAGTGTAAATTCAGCAGACAAAATGTTAAGTAATACTTTGCAGGAATCAACCAAAACTGGAATGTCTATGGACAGACTTCCCCCTGGTTTAATTAAAGTTACTGGGGTCTGTACTCTCTCTTTAATAACCAGTCAACAAATAAATATTTTATTTACCAAAAGTTGATAATCAAAAATTCATTTGCAAAAATAAATGAGATTTCCCACAAAGGGTTATTTGAGGAAATGCTGGCCACAAGCCCTAGTCATGCTGAAAGAATTGATTAGCAACAAGCTCCAACTTCTTACAGTAACTGTCTCTAATTTTTTTTTTTTCATCATCCACTTTCAGAGCCACACATTTCTTTGATAGGAAAGATTCTGAAAACAGCATCAAGGTAACCCTGTAAGAATGTATGCTTGCACTGAGGTACTCCAAGCCCTTAAATATCATCCATCTGAAAGCCAGTAAAAGAAGTAGGAATTTGTTTGGTTGATGAACGCCCATAGAAAGTGCCAACAAAAACAACAGACAAAGACAGAAGATGAAGGAAGGCATTCATTTGATGTAGCCTTAGGGTATCTCTCCTCAGCTGCTCTGTCCGAGTTCCATTACCAGACTTTTGTATCTTTACTGTTTCTCAAACAATCAAACATCTTGGTGTAAGCATTTAACCAAGCTATTACAACAAAAGCCAAAGAGTCATTAATTGTAAAGAAGTTATATATCTCACACAGCATCATGACAATAGTCCCACCAGTTAGAAGCTCTCAGGACATTTCTCTGACATGAATTTTTTTAAATTTTAGAAATAAATGGATTCTGCTAGTGGAAATAAGATTTCAGCCCTAATTCAAACCAAAACTTGGTCACTGCTGGATCTAAAAGAGTATCTGAATTGCCAGTCAGGCCAAAAAACCACAGAAGTGGCAGGCTGCCAAAGTACCCAAGTTCAGGTCTGCGTTTTACTGGGCCCAGCCACCTAGAAGGTTTGACTTCAGCTCCCAGTCCTTTCCTGCATTTTGAGACTCCAGCGTCCACCTGCAATCATTTTATAGTGCATAAGGTCCATCTACATCGGTGCGGTAAGGCAGGGAACTGAGTCCGCAAGAATCCATTTACTTGTATGGACAGGCAGCAGAGGCATGATACTGCTCCTGTAGCAGCTTTATGTGCCAGCAAAGCTCTCAATTCTATAGCAGATTCTCAAAGTCAACCAGACTTTATAAGTAGCTGTAATTCTCAAAGTCCTTCCACTAGGCTAACACCAAACATAAAAGTAATAAGGCCTTTTTCAACATAATACCTGAATTACATTGGATGGCACTCTAATTGCTTGAATTTAAGAAACTGTCCCAAACTGTGAATGCTCCAGGTGTTCTTGGCAGAATAAACAATGGATGTAAAACTTGGAGACATCCAAAGTAATTAATTTTATCACTCACCTTGGCAATTTGTTCAGCAATCTATTTTATCCAAACAAATGAAGACAGAAGTACAGATATGGGTATGACCACTATAACTGAAAAGAGTCAGGAAAATAAATGAAGCCCTTAGTTTTCAGGTTAACTCAGAAATAATTCAGATAGACAGAGTGACAGATACATAGATAGATATAGAGAGAATTAATGTCTTTGTTCCAAAGGAATAAAAGCTTCATTCCTATATGATTGCTATTGCATATGTATGTTTTGTGCAGCTGGTGGTTCTTTTACATACAAAATAAGCCACTGTACATATCCTAAAAAACTTAAAATGTATTCAAGTCAGTAGGAGTATGCACAGTGGAATTCGTCCTGCAATTAGCATTATATTAGAGAAAGAACACCACCCACAGACTCTGCAGGCAATGGTATAACAAAGGAGACATAACAACAAACACTGAATGTTTCTTGACTTCAAAGAGCTGAGATATACACCTACTTTTTTTGCAGTGAGTCACTTTTTATTTCTGAGATCAAAACACAAGTTACTGAGCAGTTCATCTGAAAAAATATTCAGAACATTCTGAAACTTTCTGCTCTTTGTGGCAAGTATTGCATCCATGCTGTAGATTGCTCTGCCTGGATACTCCCTCCCATTCAAAATCTGAGTTATTCTAACAATAATACTTTTATTTTTATGCAGAAGATGCAACTATTGGTATATCTGATGCTGTTCTAACAAATACATCAGATGGTAAAAAATGATAATAGTCATGGAGATCTCACATGCCACAGGTACATCTCTTTACTTGTGTACCATTTTATCTGACACTAATAACATTTTTGTTCAAATGACTTTAAAAATTCCCACTTTGCTAGAAAAGCAACAAAACTCTTGACTGCATAGTAATTTGTTTTGATAGTATATTAACAAGTCCATCTTTCATACATTTTGATCCTCAGTTTTCATGAAACCCAAGTAATTTGTTAAAAATCCATTAAATTAAATCTATGTCCAGATAATAGTTAACTTGAAACAATCTATTAGTAAAATTTCTCTTAGTAATTATGCTGTCAGTCCTACTTATATTGTAATGGGAAGTGGAAGTTTTAATGCATGTGAGAAATAAGTCTGTACACTGTATGCTCTCAGAGCTGCAAGTGGATAAAAGATTTTGGACATTAAACCTGGCAAAATTAAATTTATCAGCCCCATAATCTTCATTAAGACAAAACTTCATGAATGCCAAGAAGAGCTTTAACTGATTAAATACCGTGACATTGTGGCAACATCTGGTTTGTTACTTCATTTATCAGAAATTACATGGATAGAATTTTTAAATATTGTAACTTAAGATGTTCTGCTGGGCATCTCAAGTAGCTAAAATGGAGTTCAGTTCTCACAGATAAAGCCTGGACTCCTTCCTCCTGGAAAGCAACACAACTGCAATGGCTTTTTACAACCCCAGAAATTTATCTTATACCTTAATTCACCCTGTACCAAGTTTCTTTGCGGCTCTCTCCATTCCCCAGGATTTTACCTATGGACTTTAGAAGGAGTCCCACACCTTTCCCAGCAGCAGCCTAGGGTAGCAGTCACAGAAACCTGTACATCACACACAGGCAGTACACAGAGACCTTCTAACAGCCTGAACAGTCAAAGTAGGCTCTTCCACACAAATTGAGAAACAGTCACTTATATATGATGCAATGAGAGATGAAAACAAAACCGACCTGATCTATCAAATGAATCATCAAATACAACTCTGCAGGTTTTTCCATTATTGAGGATGGTCTTAGCTGAACCAGGATCATAACTAGCAAACCATGGTAGTAGAGAACTGTCATAATGCACCTCTTTATTATTGATTTCAATCGGTGACTGATGGCGTCCTTTTGCAAAAGGGTAATTTTTGTGCCACTGATCTGGTCCTAGAAAAAAGTAAAGAGAAGTATCATGAAAATCTTTTCCAGACAGGTATGAATTATACTTGTTACAATTAACACAAGCATGGCTTTGCTTGAGTACAGAACATCATTTAAGTGTATTAATAAGTAGGTTACTAATTGCATGGTTGTTATTCATGCCTTACCAAGAGTTTGACTGTATTAAAAACGATTGATTGAAGATTGGTTGATTTCTAGCTGGAATACTGGATACTTCAAGTCATTCAACTGAACCTAAACTCTTACAGCAACCTCAAGACTGACTACTAGGAGACTGATAATATGCCAAGGAAGAAAACCAGAGGTATATACTCCAAGTCCAGCAGTGGCTAGAAATATGATGGGATATACCCAAACGATTAAAACGTGGCACCATGTACTCATATGGAATGAGAAAAGGCCACTGATCCCTGGACATGCCAGGAATTTGAAACATGGATTTAATTATCATCACGGTTTTACCAAGAAGTTCATGTGGAAAACGCCTGACCAATACTGAGCTGTTCTTCCTGCAGCAGAGGAGAGAGCAGGAACAAGAGACCACCAATATCCCCAACCTCTGCAGGCAGGAGGGGCCTGCAGCCCAGCGCTGCTCTTCCTGCATTAGGGCTAGCTTAAAGCCGGATTTTATTGCTATGTCAAATTTTAATTTACATCAACAGTAGGAAATCTGACTTTATTTAACTTAGAGACCCCCTGCCATTGACCTCTCCTTCCACCAGCTTCGCCTCTTCCGCGCCTGTGAGCGACAACCAAGCGGCCTCGGCCACGCCACCTGCGCAGCCCCGGGCCCGCCTGAAGCCCGCATCCCCCGCCATGCTCCCTCGGGAAGCGGGGCCCCCGTTCTGCCCGGGCTTCGGTGCCAGCAGGAGCGGGCCGGGCGCGGCCCCGCGCTCACCGTTGTCGCTGTCGTAGCCCCAGGGATAGTAGTTGGGGTTGATCATGGTGCGGTGCCGGCGGCTCTGGCAGGACGGTGGCCTCGTCTCACGGCGGCTTTTTATAGACTCCCGCCAAATCCATGCCCGTCCCCGCCGCGCGAGGGCCGGGACGGCCCCGGGAGCCGGGGGCGGGGAGAGCCGCGCTGCTTCGCACCGCCCGCCCGGCTCCCGCTGTCCCCCCGGGAATGCGGGGGAAGGAGCCGGCCCGGGACCGTGCCGGGAATGCCCAGGGAGGGCAAAGGGCTGCCACCGCCTGCCCCGGCGCCGAGGAGATGGGAATGTAGAAAAGCACGGATGTCCAGCACTAGGCACAGGCAGTGTAGGAATAGTTTTCGAATTCAAGTGAGATGTGTGCGCATGCATTTGCGGACACACAGCCGGATCAACCAGGAAGCCTTAGCCTGGCTGGCCGCTGAAATGAAATGTGCAGGTCACAGGCAGGCTGGCGGGGCTTTTATGGCTGTTTGCAGAAAGCCTCTTTGGCGTAAGGCCTGTCCGGTTCGGAGAGGCTGAGTCCCTCCCCAGGACACCGTGTTGGAGACGTGTTTCCCTCCTGGGCGTGTGACATAGCCCTGATCCAGGGGCCAGCAGGGGGTGAGAGGACGAGTCCAACAGCTCCGTTCAAATGGCTATCACAGGTTCGCACCCTTCCCTATGAAATTCCCCTGTATTCACTTGGGTTCCCGCGCTGCTCCCTGCTGTGCAGTTTCCCGTCGCCTTCATAAACAGCTTCCCTGCAAAACTTCGGTGGCATTAATTGCTGCAGCCTTTAAAAAGGTGCTGCTTCCTCTACCCCAAGGTTTCTTGGAAAATGGAAATCATTACACTAGCTGAAGATCCAGCTCCTGCCAGCTCCAGATAAAATCGTTATTATCAAATTAAGCATAGGATTTGTTTGTTTTGCTTCAGCTCTAATTCTCCTTTCATTTAGCAGGATGTCATGCATCAGATTGCACTTAAAATTGTAAGCATGTTTGCTAGCAGGCATGTGTTCCTTATGTGACACACAGAAATCAAATTACTTCTAAAAATATTTGTTATTCTGACACACACGGAATTGCCAGATAAAATAGAGCAGACAGAGGTTAGCACCAATGGTGTAAAAGTGAGGGATTGACTAAGTAGAAGACAAAACACTGGACTGAAAGGTGGATTACTGATTTAAATTTTAGAAGACTTTCTGTATAAGAAGGAGTGATCTTATTTTACTTGCTAGTAATGAAGTGGGGGGAAAAAAGTACAAGTTGATTGAAGGAAAATGCAAGTGACACAGGATGGAAGTGTGGAGTCATCATTCAGAAAAATTCAGATTCCCAAATGTCGTATGAACTACAGTGGGAGAATTTAGTAGCAGAAAGTGCAACATGGTGGTCTTGAATCATAGTCCTGGCTGATAGATTTTTTCTGATGTGAAGAAGAAGTGAAAGAGAAGGAAGAAGAGTGGGCCTGCTGGTGATAACACATCAGTAAGCATCACCAGGCAGGAAATGCTCACAGAAAAACCCAGGAATGAACCAAAGACATGTCACTGGAGCTGGAGATGACCTCCTCTGAGACAGGTCTGTTGGCCTCACGAAGCTGAATTATGACGAATTGCAACAGGTGCAGGGGAGACAAGGCCATTAAAGAGCCTCTTTTATAAGATGAGACTATAAAAGCTTAGTGTGCTTTGCATAGCAAACAAATGGCAAGAGGATAAGTGACAGCTGTCTTTATATATGCTTCATCAGAGAGGTAAACACCAACAAATTATAAGAGTTATTGAAGCTTTAGAGCACTGTTAGGCAATGAACAGTTACGTATAACTTTGCCATGAACAATTTGAGGCAAGATAACAGATCAAGGTTTGGAACCACCCAAAGTATTCCAGTGACTTTGCAATATTAAAAGTGGAGACGTGAACAAGGTACACAGGAGCTTTGTATTTATGCCTGACAGGGCACATACTATTTCCCACCTCTTCCTGAATTTTCACTTCCATTTCTGAGCATCTTCTCACTGCCATGACCCACAGACAAATTTCCAGATCATGAGCATGTGAGATAAAAGCACTGTGTCTTTTAAACCTACTTTAATGGACAGATTTGAGGTTGTACTTTACTGCCTCGGTAGGAAGACTCAGTAGATACTGAAATTTCTGTCCTGAGCTCTCAGGCACATAGCAATTTTTCAGAGTCAGTGTTTGTTCTGAACTCCTTGGCATTTAGATAACCTAAAAATGACTGTGGAAAGAAGGAAGAAGCAATCTAATAAAACATTTTAACATTAGACACTTCAATTTAGACCTTTAAGTCAAATAAATAAGATATTTCTGAGGGGGAAAAAAAAGTCTTTTGTGTATCTGCTTTCACTGAGCTCTTTTTCTCTAGGACTTGAGGGTCATCAAGAGGACAGAGTGAGACTGGAGGCTTTCTTCTGGCTATTTCCACTTTGATCTTCTTCCTTATCCAAGACAGCGTTCTTACCCCTTCCCTCTGGATTTCACTCCTTTCCCTAAGCCTGAGTATGCTGTGTCCATCAACACCTCTCTCCAGATGAAATAGTCACTCACTTCATTCTACAAAAGGCCTGTGTAGAATCCCTTAAAAACATTGTTCTTCTCTGCCAGTAAAAGAAAGCCTTTAAAAGTTCTTTTATGGGATCTTCATTGTTGAACATGGTCTGGACAAGAGAAGCGTTCTAAGAAGGTGTGCAGATGATGTAGAAGACAACTGTCAAGATTGAATTTGGTCTCAAGCAGAGGCGGTCTAAAAAGACAAGGGAAGCAGATAGGTAGTCAGGAACACTGGGAGTAGTTCATGATTACAAAGCAGAATAATGAGAGAGTTAGAAATAGGATTCCGGGATTCTTATGGTTCACCCCATGCACAAAAATCCCTAGAACTGTGACTTCCAACAAGTTTTGTTGTTTTTGTATCTTGATGAGATACAGAAAGTTATTTCAGGGCAGACCACAGGTCACAATTTGGTGGGTCCCCTCTCTGTGTTGTAACTAATAAATCTACTGCTGTTTTAGATAATGTTAAAGTCAGATTTCTATAAAAAAATAAGACATGCTTGGTATCTATTTTTAAATTGATTTAAAGGATAATCATTGAGTTCAGAAATTAAAAGCATTCAGGAAGTGAGATTAAAATTCACCAGACAGCATCTATCCATGAAAAAATAAACACAAAAATTCAATACACAGAACCCTAGGACGTTTCTAGTTAGCCATTGTGGTGTTGCTGTGAGCATTACCCACATGGCTTATATGCTGAAAGGTAAATCTCCATTTAAGAGTGGATCAATTTGCTCATGTGTGCTCTTGGCACTGAGGCTTACAACAGTAAGAATGATGTCATCACTTCATAAAAGCAAAATCTGCATGTCTGCTATGAAAATCCCACAATTTGGTCCCACAATCCTGTTCACTTAGGTATAGTTTATATTAATTTGCATTGAATTTAAACTGTGAGTTGGAAGTGAAAAGGACTAGTCCAGTGTTAAACAGGTGATTAAATTTACCAGGATGATTTTCTAAAGCTTATATAAACCTTAGCTCTCAATCTTTGGTAGTAACTGATGTGATAAAATTCTTAATCTTAAGATCCAAACACACAAAAGGAAGGTCTGGAAGAGAAACCCACAATCTTTATAAACTTAAACAGCAGTCCCACTTCCCAGTCTAAAATGCCCCAGCTCTTGCTCTTCCTCTGACCATATTCACTGTAGCATGTCTTTATCAGAAGACGTTTATGGTTCAAAGGCCGTTAAATATTCCATGAAATGGTTTTGATGTAAGATGAACCCCAGCACTTTAAGATTATGGTCCAGATCCTGCATGTTACCTACCTTTATTAGAAGGGCTGAAATACATCAGAACTTAAATAGTTCTGCAGTGTAGCTAGTGAGAGACAAGGTCCTAGGACTGAAAGTGCACCGTGAATCCCCTTTCCTTACACGTCATGGAGAAGTGCTCACAAAAGCTTCTTCTGTGTCAGTAAACTAAAAACTCTGAGGAACATGGTGGGAGGGTAGATTTGCAATTGTGAGGATCCATCAGCCAAAGCCTTGATACTACTGATGGTGTGGGGACAAAGATACAAAAATTACTTCCAGAAATAGATGAAGAGGTTGTGTTTGGTCGTGTTTCATAACTCACTTCCAGAGGGTGGAGGAGGTTGCTATTTCTAGCAATCCTGACATAGCGATTCCTCCCAAATGACTTTATTTAGGCTTTGCTCAAGGGACCATGAATTAATGCAAGATCCTTGACTGATTAGCAGACTATCACCTCTATATATTGTTTCCATCCCTTATGATTATTCACTTCTTGTTTCAGAGGCATAAAACAAAAGATCATTAACCCAAGAGCCTGTAGTCTCATTTTGAACAAGTACAAGGATAATTCCTGTTCAAAGAGGCAAAGGCACATAGTTGGCCAGGAGGTTTAGGGTGGGCAGTTATATTTACTTCTCAGACATATGCTTGGACTTTACAGTTCAGATAGATATTTTTCCACATAATACTAATCACCTTTAAAACTAGGGATTTGTCAGTGGGGATGGAGAAATGTTTTGAAGCTTATTCTGAATTTAGGTACAGGGCATAGACAAATATGTTTTAATAATAGGCTATTCATTCAAATCAGATTGATGCATTCATCAGTATAAGAACAACTGTATTTCTCTGTAGTGCAATTGTGTCATCATTCCTGGATTTAGACATGGGCAATTCCAAAACTCGTCAGATCAGAATGTGTAAATTTTCCTTTTATCATACATATAAAGGTAAATTTATTCTTTCAAGTTATCTCTGTATTTCCCAGAGATCTCAGCAACTACGATACTTTCATCTCTATCTACAAAAATTCCACATACTATCATTTTGCTGAGAAAATGAGAAAAAAAGAGACAAGCTCTGACACAAGCCAGCTACACAGGGGGTCAAGTTATAGAGTCAGTGAAAAGACTTTTAGTGTGTGACCATAGAGGTTAATGCAAATGCCAGCCACCTTCTTGCATAACAAAGAGTAAAGTTTAGGAAAGTCCTGTGGTACTTTTGTAATTTCTGTTATGAGGTCTAGGAAGAATCAGCTCCTGCTGCATTAGGTTATTACAGGATTCTCATCCAAAGAATCTTGTTCCTTGCATGTTTTTTATTTAGAACTAAGTGAAGATTGAAAAAGTCCACTTTTAAAACAGAAAAATTCCTTGTTCCATTACAAGGCAGATCAATAGCAATTGCAAGTAAGATCAGACCTATTTCTCATCACATGCTGCCATTCATGTAGCACACCCCAACCCCAGTTTTGGCTTATTCATAAAAACACTCATCCAAACTGTTTCATTAATTCAAGCGTTCTCTCCCAAACAGTATTTTTTTTCTTTGCCTCTTCCTCCTCATCCTACATTGTTTGTACAAGGGAGAACAAAGCAGTGGAAAAGCATTGATCTCAGAGGATGAGCCTTTGCCAAAAGGCTCTGCTTACTAAGGCCATGCTTGCTTCTTTAGACTTATTTCTGCAAGAAATGGAGAATGCCAGCTCACCCTTTTACATCTGTTTCAGCCTCATAATAAGCTCTTAATATAGTATTAACAAAATGGAACACAGAGTAGAAGGAACAGAGAACTGTGGGAAAATTATCCAACCTACTTGTGGTTCCCAAATTGCAAATAATGAGGCTACAGCAGGGATTTCACACTATCCTCAGAGATTGCATCCAGAGCCCTTCAATGTTAAGTTTGGGGATTAATACATATAACAGCTTAAGTAGAGGGAATTTAGGAGCCAAAAGTCCTTTGGATATTTTGTGGATCACCAAGAGATAGCAATAAAGTCATAATTAATATATCACCAGGAGAAAGGAATGAAGTCCCACTTCACAAGATTGGCTATCAGCTGCTTCTAAAGGAAGCTGGCAAAGTTATCTATAGTTTTACTCAAAGAAAGGAAGGTGCAGAAATTCTTCAATTGTTTGGCCATTATTGAATATAAACCCACAAAAACTTGAAAATCAGCTGGTCACAGCCAGAAGAGCAGTTGGCTTAAAAAATACTAAGCAGACATTTGTCATTTCATTATTATGAGCCAACACATTGGAATATCGCTGCTGACAATTACATGATCTTTCAAGGAGGTGAATGAAACACCACTTTTCAAAAGGATGTACTCAGAAAGTGATGTTTTAGTCTTGCATCTATATGTGAAAGGCAACCAGTGAGAATAAAATCCCATTATTGTTAGTTCTTACTGAACTGGTGGTCAGTTGCAGTGCTACAGTAGATGTGCTATTCAATCTGAGAAATATGCATATGCAATAGAGTAAAAATATGAGGTAAATGTTGTGCTGACAAATGGGAGGCATTTTAGTACATGCAATGCACTTGCAATAAGCTTACCTAAAACTAACCTAGAAAGATCCAACCTCAGAACTGTAGCATATTTCAAAAATGTGTTAGGATCAGCATCACATAAGCCAGTTGGCTGAGTGTTATGACATCATGTTGATGACATTTCTCTCTGCTTGGAAGTAATGTGATAACGGTGGAATGGGCAGCACCATAGCACTCCAGTAGCCTAAATAACTCTGCAGTTTTCTGCAGATCAAATAAACAGCCAGCTGGTCACACCAGTTATTATTGTTCTGCCCAGCTACAAGCTGAGTGTCTTCCCTATTCATCTTCCCAGTTAGGCATATTTACTGATAAATCACTGAGTGATTTCTTGGCCAAGCGGTAAGACAGAAGAAGTAAATGAAGGGAGGAAGAGGGACATGAAGCCTCTATTGTGTCATAAGGAGAATAGCCTGGACAAGGGACATATGGAGCTCTTCCTGTAAGGAGAATGGAAACCAAGCATGGTAAGGGGATTACTGAGACTGGTATAAATCCTTGGGGCAGGCAGAAAAGAGAAAGGGGCCAAGTGGTAAGGAACAGCAGTGAATTAAAAAAAATGGAAAAAGGTTTGTGGTGCAAGAATTGTTTACATGATAGAAGATAGACTGGTTGCCAGGAGTCAATAAAACAGAGAGGAGAAAATGAAGGCAGATTACGATGTCTGTGAGTGGAGAAGTGACGAGACCAGATGGCGACATCAATAAATACATCCTGTAAAAGCAGTGATGCATTGGTAAAATGTTCCAGTATAAACTGAGTCCCCATCCTTGAAATTTTGTACACCTATGATCAAAAAGAGACAAGTCAAAGAGGTAATGACAATTGAGATTAACGTTATTCAGATATGATGAACAAGATTTGGTCCACCAGAGTATTCATTATTATTATCATGACTCATTTGTCTTATTACTGGCCGAACTTTAATGACCTGAACAATGGCACAAAATATACCCTCAGCAAGTTCAAGGATGAAATCACAATCTGCTATCCAGAGGAGCCCAGACAGGCTGAAGAAATGGGCTGACAGGAGCCTGAAGCAGTTCAACAAAGGCAGTGCAAAGTCCTGCACCTGGGGAGGATGGGCTGGGGCTGTCTGGCCAGCAGGCACCTTTGCACAAAAAGACATGGAGATCCTGGTGGACAACAAATGAGTCGAGTCAGCAGTGTGCCCTTGCTGTGGTGCACACTGAGCTGCACTAACAAGAGCATAGCCAGCAGGTTGGCAGGAATAATAATTTCCATCTTCAACACTTGTGCAAGTGGTTCTAGAATCCAATTTTGAGCCTGCTATTGCAAGAAAGATGTTGAATAAGCATTGCCGGTGCAGTGGAGGGCCGGCAAGACAGTGGGCTGGAGCACCACAGGCAAGAAGCAGAGCTTGCTAGATTTGCTCTGTTGGTAGAGCAGGCTATATGCCTGCTTTAACTCTGTTTCAGGGCAGTGCCAGACTGCAGAGCAGTTGCACCAAATTACAGAACTGTTTTGGAATTATTGTTTTGTGCCTATTAAATGCAAATATTAATATAATCTACCTTCTATTTTAATAAGGAATTTGTGGAAAAAAATAAACCAAAAGAAGAAGCTGCAGAAAGCACCATATTGTTTTGCAGCGGGTTGTGCATAGCGTGCCTGGCACTGTGCAAAAGACATTCACACAGTGCTTTTCATTGGGCATGCTGTAGTTGGTGTGGCATGTTACAGCCAAGAAGCCAGTTTGTCATATGCCTTCCACCTCACTGAAATTTGTGCCAGGCTATGGAAAACATGGTTGGCATGAATGGAAACCTATCAACAGTGAGATCTTTGTCTGCCAAAATAAGAAAAACAACATACTGAGTTGAATTATTTTGCTGTTATGTCACAATCCCCAATTTCCCCCACAGTTTCTGTTGTCAAGGAACTGATACTTACAGACAAGGAGTTGATAGATCTATAAAATATCTTTCTGCCAGGATCTATTATGGTTTTATTGCTACTCATCTACAAAATCAAAGAGCTGCTATGGCATACTCTGCTCCCCCACTTACATTATTAAAATGTCCACATGGACAAAAATCTATACTGAAACAAGAAAAAAAAAGAGCATATTTTGTTAGTATTGGTAATTTTTGTAACATTTTTAGGTAGAAATTTTTATACAGGGATAAGCTAGAAATAAAAGTCCAAGTAAATCTATCCAGGTGAATGTTAAAAATGTGTTGGCACTCTTGGCTGGAATGTGGGTAAAATACTTGGCCTATTTCAGCATGTGTTCCCATCTACCCACTTTGCAATGCAGTGCAGCTACAACACATAATTGTGAGCTCATTTGGATACTTTCTGAATGCCATCCAGGCATTTCTGTCAACTGCATTGCTTTGCCTGCTACCTTTCAATTCCTTTCAAAGCCCTGGAAAATGCTTGCTTCTTCATGCACACGCACACACATCACCCATGTTTAATTGTGGAGCCAGCAGGTTTACTGCACTGACTCTACAGCAGTTTAGGTGGAACAACTGCAACATGCTCAAGAAGCGTGTTACTAGATGGGTGGGTAACCATTTTAGGAATAACAGCGTGCACCATTGGTACAGGGGAGATGGCAGTGCAGGATAAACCAGAAACATGCACTTCTGTAGAAAGATGGCACCTGCAAAAGTCTATCTGATGCTGATGAGATGGGTCAACCAGAGAGATGCCTAGTGCAGGGAACTCCTTGTCTTGGGGTGACTTTATGATGTGTATCCCCTATTGCTGCTCTATGCCCAGAAATTAATTTTGTGCCTTTCTGTGCCTTTAAACTGAGCCTGAGAGGGGGAAGAGGGAAAAAACCGAGCGAACTTTTCAAAGCAGTTGCTCAAGGACACAGACACACACTCCTCTGCATTCTTCTGCTGCGGTAGCAAGAGCGGAGGAAGCACCCTTCGTGCTTTCCAGCCAGCTTTCGGCTCCTTTTCTCCGGAGGGAGATGGAGAGTTGAACTTTGTTTCCCTGGGACTTTGGTGTTTCCCTGGGACTTCGGTTTTTCCCTTCTTCTCCTCTGGACTGTTTCAACATCAGAACACATTGGGAGAATTTTCCACCAAGGCCCTGGAGGTGGGCCCACGACTGAGCTCTGAGGAGGAGGAGGAGAGAGACCACACCTACAGAAGGACTCTGAAATCTTCCCAGGTTTCTTTCCACAGCGAGAGGTTTTATTATTTAGCATTATTATCCTTTTCCTGTGTGTTTGTTAAATAAACAGGTTTTTTATCTCTTTCACTTTCCTCCGAGTAAAATTTCTTTTTTCCCGAACCTGGTGGGGGAGGGATGGTTGTAACCTGCCTTCTATCAGAGGGTATTTTCCTCCAAATTTGTCCAAGCCAGCACACTCCTAAAGAACTCCAGGAAGTTTTGCAACTCTGCCTGCTAGGACAAAAAAATCCTGGAAGTCCACATTGGCTATTCCAGTTCAGTTTGCAGCCTGCAGTGACCATCTCCCACACAAAGAGAAGCAGTCTGTTCTGGAGACCGGATATGGATAAGCAAGAAAGCATCACCAGGAGAAACGTAGAAGGGTCCCCCCAGAATCCTGCATCCATGAGGTGAATTCTAGAAGAGACCCTGCTGCTGGAGACAGCCCTGGCTGTATATGTATATGAAGATGGGTTTAGCTTTATGGTGAAGACTATGCCATTGCCTTCCCCAGCTGCAACTAGGGGTGTTTTCCAAGTGAAATAAGTGTAAATAAATAATTTTCATGCTTTAATTAAGTGTCCATGCAGTGATGGGAAAATTACAACCAGATCGTAAATTGCAGCAACTGCTAACAGGATAGATGGATTACACAGAGATTCCCTGTGACAAGGCACAGACGGGAAAGCTTCTGCAGGTAATTCTGCCTTGTGCCCTCTCCATCTGGGCTGTTTGGCAAAACTCCACATCCTACTTTAAGATTATGTGAATGTTCTCACACATTTCTTTCACCAGTTCAGACTGGGGAAGCTTGACATTTTTGTGCATGAGATAGACCACACAGTGAATCAGAAGCTGGGGCAAAGAGATGTTCAACAGCTTGTCTTCTTCTGTCTGGTTATAACCAGGCACTGCTATGATGCTTATTTACTGGTCATAAATATTTCTCCATACTTGCATAAAGGGAATTCATCTACTCCTTGAGTTCCCTCGCTGACATGGAAATATGTGCACCCACATTCATGTAGTCTATCCGGGCAACAAATTTTAGTGCGTGCATGTCTTTTATTCAACAGCTCAGTCTCAGTATATATTGGCAAGTGAGGAGATCACTCACTTGAACAGGTGCATCAGGAACTGGACCCTACATCCTGTGATGTGAAGATACAAATACAAGTAATGGATTCCCTGTCTAACTTGAAGTTTTATGGTTCTATGCATAGTCTTGCCTAGATGGTACTGTGAAGTTCTGGGCAGATCTTTTCCAAATCATGGGACTTTATTTCCCGATTAAAGACATTTTAATACAGTAAGAAAAAAAAAAAAAATCTCTAGTGTTGCTTTTGGTTCAGCATTTGGAGCAAGTGAACACCAAAAACTTAGGTAAGAATGGCAAACCCTTCAAGTCAGATCCTGTGAAAAGGTGAACACTGTGCTTCCAGCAAGGATGACAGAGACTAAATAGGACAGCCAAGCTCAGCACAGTAGCATAAGCAGCAGATTTTGTCAGGATTCCAAAAATGACTGTTGAATGTCAATGCTTACTTTTATTAAATTTAACTAATACAATTTTAATTGTTGTATACTATTAAATATTAACCATTAAAAGATCAAATTGATTGAAACATAAACCAGAAAGCAAACCTCACTATAACCCAGATCATATCCAGGGTAAAAGATCACAATCAGAGTCCAGCAAGGAGATGCTTTTACAGAGAACGGCCAATCAAGATTGTTTGCAGTGGATTTTTACTCCCCATCACCTTTAAGATGAGGAGAAGATACCTGTATACACAGCAAGTATTATGAATTTGGAGTTTTGAGGCTATGGAAAGAACATATGGGAAATCTCATTGGAAATGTTCAAAATATTTTATGGGACTTCTTAAAGTGGCATTAAAATAGTATGATGATGTTAATCAGTACAAGAACATAATTATTTTCACTGTTAATTAATACTATACCATATTTATTGCATGTAATTTAATGTAAGTCCTGGCACAATTATTACCTTAAAGGCAGAAGAAATATTCCATAGCCTCAGCTTTATTTAGATTACACTGACTCTATTCCTTTTGCATAATTTTTCAGTGGTGGAAGTTACAGCAAAATGCTCTAAGACATTAGGCATGGAAAGTATTGTTTCTAAACTTATATTCCCTACCTTTCCCAAAAGGAGACAATGAAATCAGTGTTTCAGTTATAGGTCTTACACACTACTGGGCAACAAATCAACTTTCATTTGTTTATTCAAGGATCAGTAGCATTTGTTTAGCTATAAATTTAGATAGGCTGCTGACACTGTTGCCATTTGTTTCTCAATGATGTCTGACAAGAAAAAATATTTCATGATTATACTCTTTCTCCAGCAGAGATTTATTACACAGACAATTCACAACATTGTGGGAGCTCTTAAATTAGGGCTTAATGGCTGGCAGACTGCAGTGTTAAGAAAAAAAAGTCACTGTTCTCTGAAATAAGCAAACGTTAATGGAAATGTCTTTGTTTTTTAATTCAGTGTAGAAATTATCATAACCTCGAAGGATGACTGAGACATGTGCAGAGAGAAAAGGGCTATGTAGACTGAAATTGCTATCCAGCCAGGGCATTGCTAGTTGGCAGGGTAACGTGTCCTGCAGTCCTGGTCTCATAAGTACTCAAATCAGCAACCAGCTCAGAACATACCAGTGGGAGATTTTCACGTGTAACTCCTTCTGCCTTGCGATGGGGTTCTTTGGAGCTTTAGAAATGGAATTATCTAGACTATTCTCAACCTTTAGAAGCAAAAGCACTTACATACTTAGACTTTGTATGAATAAACATGCAGAAAAAATACGGAAGTTTTTTAGCTAGAAATGAATACCAGTCCATTACTATCAATATTTATTTAAACATCGTTTCTTATTGCTTAAGGACATCTTGCATAAACTGCATTTGTTTCAATGCTTAGTTACTTGTGTTGGACTAGAGGAATCTGCACTGCTCAGGCCTCCTGTTAGCTGAAAGTCGTGTCAGGAAGGTGACTGTTGAAGAACTGGCTCCACCGTGTGGGCTCTGGAAAATGACCATTACAAGCCTAGCAAGAAGCAGCATTCTTCACTTTAGTTTTCAGCAAGGATGTTTGTGTTGTCTGTGGGATGAAGGTAGGATGAACAGTGGGAATGTCATTAAAAAAAAAAACAAAAACATGGGAATTGGAAAAATTAAAAATCTTAGTCTAGTAAAGGTCTGTTATTTGTTATCAAGGTCTGAGACAACTGGCCCATGGTCTTGCTGGTCTAGTGCAGCAAGGAAGCTGCTCTAACTCCAGGAAGCAGTCTCAAGTTCTTCAACAGTTTTCTGACAGATCTTTCGCAAGATAGTAAAAGAGTGACAGTGTGCTATTCAAATTTACCAAAGGCATGTTTTTATCCTAACACCTACTGCATATTCTACTTACTGAACTGCAAAAGCATGAGTTAATGTCAGCCTCTGACTTAAAGAATTAGTGGCAGAATCAATGAGACTTACTGTGAGAATTCCCACGCAGATAACATTCTGTGTCAATGCTCCTGCTTGTGCTAAGTACAGGTGTGGTTCAGTAGTGACTGAAACCTTTCTTCTGCATACCTGATGGCATCATTGCTTTCAACCTTCCTGTTGGATTTTCCCATAGAGAGGCAGGGTGCTGTCTCCAGGGAGATTGTTAAAGAGAGTTCTCAACAGAAGTGTTGCAATTTATTATGCCAATCCTTTTGTTTTCTGAAACAGAGACAACTCCATCTGCATGAAGTTTGCTCTACTGTCCTACTCAATTTACCATCTCACTTAATGATAATTTTTATTCTCCCATATATATATATATCCTTCTTCACTTGCACACATTCTTCACAGTCATCCTTATTGAAAGCGAGGTATTAATTTAGACTGTGGACTTTTATCTTCATCAGTTTGCGGTACAAACTGCATTTCTTTCTTCTCCATCCTCCTGTTTTACAGAAATTTTCCACCTACTACATATTTTTTTCCCAAATAATGGTGTAGTGGAAGGTGTGTGTCCCTGCCCATGGCATGGGGGTTGGAACTAGATGATCTTTAAGGTCCCTTCCAACTCAGGCCTATGATTCTACAAGTGCTTTGCTTATTTAAGTGCATGAACATTCTTGCAAGTATTGTGCTATCCAGTCCAAATATAGAAAGTTAAAATTTTCTGTAATAGCAGTACTCCGTTGGTGTTTATTTTCCCAGTAACATCACAAGTTCTCCATCTGTATTCAAATCTGTTTGTGTGTTTTAATGAACACAAAACTCTATAGTTTTTCTGTCTCTCCCTCACAAATGACTCTGAATATTTTAATTTTATTGCACTTTTTTGAAAATCAACATGTACAGCAGCTGTAAACTGAAAAGAAGATGCTTTAAAAAATACATTCTTAAAAAAGAATGTGAGTTTGATTTGATCTCTAATTTATCATTGGTTGTACACTACCTTTTGGGGGAGTGAGGAATGTTATAAAAGTTCTATTAAATTCCTGGGCTTGGAAATAAGATAATTCCTGAATACATGCTTTGTGCTCCAGTATTGACAAAGATAAATGCCAGAATTCATTGAGATGAAAGGTAGATAGACGAGGTGGAACACACACCGTACAGCTGCTCCCTTTGCTGAGGCACGGGACAAAATGCCTCAGGAAGAAACAGATACTGTTCGATTTTGTTGAACTCTATGACAGTATGAACGTTCTTCAGCACTGATTACTGAAAAGAAAAACATCAGCAAAGACATCCAGGAGCATCTTTCTTTAAGATACAGAAAAAAAAAGATACATGTTCTTTTCATTTTGTAGTAGAAATGCAGAATCATAGCTGGTTGTACACTGAGGGTCATACCTGGAATTCACAGTTGTTACAAATTTACACGACTGAAAGATGGTGACACCAGTTTCAGTTAATAAAGAAAAGCTTTGAAACTATAGGAATAAGATTTTGATTTTCTAGTACTTTCTCTTGTGAGGTGTGGGAAACTGGGAAGCTTCAAGTGTTTGTCAAAACCTAATAGGCGGTAATTACTTGAATCATGTGGCTGCCCTGCTGTAATTAATATATACATTATATGCACTAAATTCATAAGGATTTAGGGCCCCAGAAAGATTAGGGTAATTTTTACTGTTTTTGTTTTTTTTCTCTAAGATACATGAGGCAGCAGGATTAGAATCCACATATTTGGAGTTTGTTACCAAGGTAATCAATGCTGAGCTACACTATTCATCAAAGGAAGAAAGGCAGTGGAACAAAACTGTGTGCACTTTATTCTTCAAGGGAAAACCAAAACTTTAAAGCATATTTGCCCTGAGGTTGATGCTTTTGTGTAATAATAGTCCGAAAACTGAATGGAATCAGAGGAGATGCATGAGGAAGCAATATAAATTTCAGACTGTTATTTTCCTTTTGCCAACACACAAATCATGTGTTTGGTGTTGGAACCAAACCAGCTATTTTCAGTAGTTCGTAAACTTCTGTCTATTTTACCTTTCAAAAGCAGTAGAGGAAACATGCAAACAAAGCAAAGTGCACTCATTGTCTGATTTCCAGGCAATTATTCTTTAATAAGTTTGTCTCCTTCAAAAGTATAAACTAATCAGGAATTTTCAGAGTTATGCAGCATTTCAGCTAACTGATCAATGTGCTTCGTGCAAGAAAAAAAAATCCTGTCCAAATTAGAGATACTCAAGACCAGATAGGCATGTATGAACTTTGGGAAGCTAGAATTTTTGTGTGCAGGCAAGAAATGAACACCTTTTTTTTGTACCTGAAAACAGAGAATAAGTGATTCTGTATGATCCTCAAATTTTTGAGGATCTATTTGACCGGCAAACGGAAACCTGGATGAGCTATTAAACTAAACTCCAGCACCTAAAAAGTACTCAAGTGTCTTTCCCCCTTGTATTACAAGCATATGTATCAAAGAAAGGAGCAGCAAGGTTTTCTAGTAAGTTCTTGGTACTTTCAATCATCACTTTGCATAAAAACAGCAATCAATTTATTTTTTATGCAAGTCAATTTATTGGTTCTCTGAAGACATAAAAGCAGTTATTTCAAGTGCAGACAACTAATCTTGTTTTACTGCCCCAGTAACAAGAGATTAAAACATCACAGTCAATAGCTTTTAGGTAGAAAGACTCAAACCCTCGTCTCAGTTATTTGTGTTAAAATTTTCTCCTCACCAAGACCAACTGCATATGCATATGAGAAGAAATTTTACACGTAAGACATAGTACAGTAGAAAAAAATGGTTGCTTATGAGCTTTCTGTAGTAACATTTTTATGTGTTGAAGATGAACAGATTCAGGATTTTAAAGAAGATCTAAGGGACTCCTAAAATCAATACCCTTGCAAGTTCTGCACTCCTGGTATCAAAAGCTGATCTTCTGATAAAATTAAGCCAGTGCTGAAACATTTGTAAACAGAATTCAATCAATAGTTTAGCTTCTACTCACATGAACTCAGTTTTAAAAAAGCCTTATACTGAGCCAAATACATTCCTAATAGACTAAAACACTAACTTTCAATGGAGATTCAGCAATCCTTAGAACATTTCTAAATTAATAAAAAGGATCAAAATCTGCCCTCAGTTTCATTTCTGAATTCTCACTGAATTTTGCTGGTAATAACAGCAGAATTTGTCCAGTGTCACCCATTTATTGCTTCCCTGTTGGAGCACCATTTTTCTAGTAAGGGTGGAAAGTGAAATAGTTAACGAGAACTTGGAAATACCTATTTGTAACCCTGCTTTTCTCAGACGTTGACATATCCCTTATAAATGCTGCTGTGAACACGTTTGTGGCAACATCTGCAGAAGAACACCCACTGCTACCCACTGATGAGTTACAGGAACACAGAGAGCCCAGAAGCTTCCTGTGCAGCAGGATTTATTCACCACCTTTGACCAATCTCCTCTATGTCCAATACTGAATAATCACCTAGGTGTTGAATATAATGTAGATCTTTATTCACATGATCTGTATGTGGGCTCAACCTACATGGTACTTGTGTTACACTGAAATGACAAAGTTTACATGGTGAAGGACAGGGGAAGTTGATTTAGAAGTTTCTGTCTGCCAGTGATTCCTTGCTTGGATCATATTTGAAAGCTGATGTGTCTCCCCAGAAAGGAACAGAGCCAAACAGAATCCACGTATATTCTCCAGCTACAGAGTCAAATAAACACACACTTAGGTGACTTAGCCTGGATTTTTCAGTAGTGGGAATGACAAATGACACATATGAATCATCCAGAAAGATCCTTTCCATATGCAACAAAATCCCTAATAGGTGAAACCATTAAGGTGTCAAAAATAAAAAGCAGGCAGAGCATCAAAAATCCATCATTCTGGGAGATAACATAGTCAGAGCAGCAGAAGAAAGGCACTTCCCCCTCAGCAATACTAAAGCTGCTATACTAAATACAAGGCAATATGATACCAGCGGGACTCTACACTGGATGGGAGAAGTAACAGCAGCAGTGAAAGAAGAAAAGATCAACAATGGCAGCAGCAGGATATGGCAAAGACAGCAAATGCTGAAATGACAGCAAGGTATCTTTTCTTCTTCACACAGAAACTGAGTATGCCTGATTTTACCCTCAGAACACTAATGTAATCTTGGACAAAAAACTATGAACAAGACGGGGAAGGGAAAATCTGGTATGTTAAAGGGGTACTTATTCTTTGGATGTCTCCTCTGAGGGTGGGGTGTCTGAGCAATCACAGTGTAGAGACAGGCATTTCCCTCCTGTTCATCTACTGTTACTTCTGCTTTCCTGAACTACTGGTTCATTTTTCTGCCTTACTATATGTCCTTTGAAATTAATTTTAAATATTGAAACTGAGCCTATTTTTCTTACAAGACCACAAGGCAGAGAAGTGATCATAAATGCTAAGGCATTTGTGGTCAAGAATCATAACATCTCACATTTGCTTATTGTGCTTAATATTTGCATACAGTATTTTTCTGCTTTTCAAAACAGATTCACTTTTACCATTCAGAATTCCAAACTGAGAAACACAGACCTGGATCCAGAGGAAAAGCAGTAGACAGCAAAAACTAACTACACTTTGGGATGCAGGGATTTTCTCACTCAGGTTCAGCAGAGTGAGACTTGAGATTTCACTTGAATGAGGCTCTCACTATCCTGCCCTTCAGAGGCTGAGGCGGGCGCCAGTTGTCAACAAGAGGGCTCACGGGTTCATTCTCATCGTTCTTGGAAAGGCTGCGGAGCTTTGCCATCTGCAAGGAAGAAAAATTAAAGTGTCCATGTGGAAGCACTGTGGACCTTACTGCCTAGAACAAACTCTGAGATGAAAAAGGAACTTTCTTATATAATGATAAGCACAGAATGACAATGACAGTCTCTAACAATACTGGTAGAGCCCAGCAGCTAGCACTGTTTCTATGGATCTCCCCACTCTTCATCCACAGAACAGTGCATCATCTGACCCTTGCATGGACTTCTTCTGGATTTTTCTCTGATTCACATCCACAGTGTAGAAAAAGAACAGGGCCTTACTTGTGACCCTGCTGGAGCTGGACTACAGGCTCTTGTGAAAATACATCTGTGAAGGAGGATGCACCTGTGTCGGTGCAAGGCAGTCTGATAGAAAAAGCTGGTGTAGAAGTTTGTAATTTTGCTGTAAGGCAGAGATCCGCCAACTGGATTATTAAGCTGAATCATGAATTCAGCACTCAGCTGCTGTTCTTCAAATCAACTTAATTTCAATGTTGCTTTATTAAT
The DNA here is from genome assembly GCF_041296385.1 of Aphelocoma coerulescens. Classification (NCBI taxonomy): domain Eukaryota; kingdom Metazoa; phylum Chordata; class Aves; order Passeriformes; family Corvidae; genus Aphelocoma; species Aphelocoma coerulescens. Next base: position 140,574,577 of record NC_091015.1, on the reverse strand, counting down.
TGTTAACCTTTCATCCAAATGAAAAATAAATCTATTCTGAAAACAGCCATTTCAGTAAAAAGGATATACCCTGACTTTTATTGCTGAACCAGAATGTGGAATAAATAGCCAAAATTTTTGACACAAGAACTAAAAAAGTCACTTTATCCAGACTGGCTCTTTTTTTCCCCTCTGTAAATGCACATTTGAGCTATGTGAATACAAGTGGTACATTAATTTGTATGAACATTCAGATTTTCAGGTTCTAGGTAGTTTGATTTTTCTCACTGACAGCTTTTAAGAAGTCAAGATCTGGACCAGCAATTTCTTAAACCAGGAAACCATCAAAATATTAGTCACACTTGCCACTTAATGGTGAAACACACAGAATGAACAGAGGCTGCTGTGATGGCTGAATTTTGTGGCTCGGGGGCACTTCTGCCTCAGCAGGTTTTCAGGATCCCAAGAACACCCCTGCTGAGGCTGTTCCAGGGTGTGTCATACAAGAGGGCCTGATTCTCAGGGTCAGTTTTACAGCCCATTCCAGCAGTCCATTCTGCAGGCAATTTCTCACTGTCCACAGCTAAAGCTTGCCCTACCAAAAAGTGCAAGGTAACACAGGGCTTGCAAATCATCACACTGACATACTGAGACACTGCTGACAACTGGTAAAGGAGTAGCAGAACTGGCTGGAGTTTACCTGGTCTGAGCTGACTTCAATAGGCTCCCTTAGGAGAATCCAAGTGATGCACTCCTCACAGGGGGGTGTGGTGAACGAACCGTGGTAGGTCCAGTAGTCCCGAGATTTGGGGAAAAGAATTGAAGGATCAAAGTGCTGAAAAGGAGCCTCTTTCCCCTTAGGGAAACAAAAAAAAATTCTCTGCAGTAACTCTAGAGATATGCATCTTAAAAGACAGCAGTATCTATGTTATTATAAAGGAACTAATTAAATACCAAGATTCATGCAAGAAATCAATCTCCTTTTCTTCCTGTCAAGCACATTCCCAGCAATTAATAATACCTGACATTTTGATTACATTAATAAATTAAAAGAAATTACAAACTGAATTGTGTGGGATCAAAGCAAATTCATTTTTGCATTTTTCTATTCTGGAATTATCAAGATTGGGTTTTATTTTGGGCCACTTGGGATAAAAGTTGAAGCCTGTGGCACTGCTGGTACTGTTACCCTTTTTATCCAATAGGATAGTGACCAAGCATTTATCCCAGATTCATTACAGTCTTCTCTTCTATCTGAAGGAATTGAAATCTGCACCTCTCTCCTACCAAGATTGTGCTCTAATTATATATTCATGATGGCACTCTCAGTCTTTTTGTCTATTACACTTATTGTAAAAAATTAAAATATTTCCTGTAAGAGGACTAGGTCCTAAGTATCTTACAATTAGAGGTGATTATCACAAGACAAGGGAGAAAGGGGACACCAGACATTTCCTGATTAGTCTGCCACTGAATAGGATAGTATCTCCACAGGACTGTGATGAGTATTCCTTGTGCCCTCTGGGCAACAAAAACTAACCAAGGAAATTCAGTTCACTTCTCTATTGGGTATTTTGGTTGCAGTTCTGGAAAGCAAGATATATTATTCCTATTTCCTTTTTCTATCATGGAGAATCTTCTCTAGATTAGAACAAAGTGAGTGGCAGGAGCTGAAATCGCTTCCAAGCATCCTTGCACAGATTAAGAATAGAAAGAGTAACATCAAGACTCCAATTATATCTTCCTGAAAATACTGTTCTGTAAGTTCAATATGAGCTTGGAAATAACTTCACAAAATTGTGCTTTTTCAGTAAACACAGTATGGTGTCCAAGAAACTCAGAGCAATTGAAACTGCATGTGTGATAAATACACCAGTGATGCCACCCACTAATCTTTCCGAAAAATAAGTAATCTTGGGAAAATGTATGTGATGACAGAAAAGAAGTAAGAGATAATATACAATATGTGGTTTATTGCATATGCACCTATCTTTCTCTGCTTTACTTCAACTGTTGCTTTTTCCAGAACTGCTATATGTAAATGGCCAAAAAAATGATATAGGCATTATGAGAAAAAGCCATTAAAACAGATACCACTGACACAGCAGGTTGGGGCATGGATTGGGTGAAAAAATAACCTTCAGTTCCCTCAGCAGAAAGAACTTAATTGCCTTTGAAGAATGAGTTGAAAAAATAAAATTAGTATGAGTCTTACAAAGGTACAAAGGAGAGAAGAGCTTTCAGGCTCAGACCTGCACATCAGTGGCAGTACTAACACATACATACATTAAATGCAAGGAATTTTGCTAAATTTGCAAGAAAATGCCTACAAATTTGGTGATCTGGTGGCATTTCAAGGTGAAATAAAGAAAAGGACTTTTAGCATTATTAGAATCATAAAGTTTATCATGAAGTAGAATCCCTAAAGTATACCTAGAGATTAAGTTTATGTTAAATATTAATGCTAAATGACAATAGATGCAATATTGCAGTTCTCTGGAAATAGCTCCCTTCAGCAGCTGCATCTATGCAGTAGGTATGGACTGGTGCCTTAGATCATTAATTAAACTGAAAAACAGTTTAGAACGTATTTGCAATGCTATTTGTGCTAGTATCATAGGAAGAGAGAACTTAGGACTGGTGCAGAAACTGCACCATGTAATTCCTTTTATAAATAAATATAGTTCCTTCTTAAAGCTAGCAACATTTTTAATCTCCCTTACACTGACTGGGAGCCTGCTCCATCACTCCTACTAATGTCTTCTCATTTTAGGCTAACTAAATTTCTGACTCTGCTACATGTATCTGTTTTGGCCACTGTTGTCCTCAAATTCAAAAAGCTTTTCATTTCTTCTTGGTATTGGCCCACTTGCATATTTTTTACAGAGCAGTATCAATAAGACTATCAATTGTGTATGCAAGGATTAATAAAAAAATCCTCTTTAACAAGAATACTTGCAGAAGTGAGGAGTTAAGTATTTAATTAAGCAAAAGAAAGTATCCTGCTCCACAGTCCAATGTATCATCTCTGGTGCTACTGTTTGGCATCAAAATGATGCCAAAATGTGAATCTGAACTACTGATTCCTGCTTCTGCAGCTTTCCAGCTATGTGAGGTCAAAAAAATTGTTTTGATACCTTGGTCTTAATGTTTTCAATTTCTTCAAGAATTCTCTTCATCTCTGGTTTGGGAGTTTTTCCAACCTGTAATGCAAAGCACAAATAACTGTATCTTTTTCATCATGTTCCACAGTATTTTAAAGAAACTCAGCACATCCCATCTGTCACATTAGGCAACAGCAGTCTCAGAGAATCCAGTAGAGACTGACAGAAAATTATGTGTGTTTAAAAAACATCCAAAATAGCAGACTCCAGTAACTGGCTTTGCAATTTGAACATGCGTTGAAGGACCCTACAAGGCATCACACCTGTCTGAGGAATAAACTGCACACTCAAGAGTCACTACCCAGGGCCTAACCCTTGGCTCCTGCTTCAAAAGCAACCCACAGCCCCTGTGAGCTGTCTGAGCACTTGGCACTTGGCACTTGGCAAAGTCTTGATGGCCTGAAGGGCTGTAGCTCTGCAGACACTTCATTCTGCAGCACATATGCAGTCAGGTCAGACTTGATGTGAGACGTGATGAATTCATGTCTAGATGACCTCAAACTATGGGGTCACTTTATTGCTTGTGTCCATGACATTCAGCACTTCCAAAAGCTTTGACATCCCAGAAGAATAAAGACAGTATGGATAAAGATGTACTGTTATTGCCATGTTTTGTTCCAGAATAGATTAACTTCAATTCCTCAGAAGATAATTCAATCCTGTTTTAGTAGTATCCCAAAACCCAGTAATGGAACATGACAAATTCAGAGAATAAACAATAGCTCCTTCACCAAAAAGCAAGAAGGAAGCAGGGAAAGAGGGCCAGAGAAGATATAATGATACTACTTACTTTTCTAGACCTTTTAGCTGACCTTAGCATGGTTAATAGGAACATAGTAGTGTACTTTGTAAGTTGTGTTTTACAACATAAAATTTTAGCCTAAAACAGACCAAAAGGAATGAAAAAGGAAGAATAATTGAAGGACAGAGTCATAGGAGAGAATCTGGACAGGTGCTGACCTTCAGTTTAAACTAACCACAAGAGAAAAGGTCAGGTTGGCTCACGGTGTAATAGAATTAAAATGACACTGGATCTAGTCTGTCCAGGGACACTAGCAAAATTAATTACATCCACTTGCTCTTGCTTGTACAAAAGCCACTTCCTAGTGATAAAACAATAAAAGGATATCTATTCCCTGATGGTGTGTTCAAGCTGAAATGCCCACCTGCAGCTAAAAGGACTGAAGTTTGTGTAATTTATCACTATTAGGCTGTGTGCCTGTTACCATTTCTCAATGTCCTAGACCACATACAGGTTTGGTACTAGGATTGCTTTCTTTCTGTTAAGTTTACAAAAAAATCAATCTGAAAATACTGGTACAGTATTATTTTGTTAAAAAGTTTCTGTATTCCAATGTTAAAATGTTGAGTGATATTTTACCATGAATTCTTTCTTTTTGGAGTAGGTTCATTGAACTCATTTTGATTCCCAGCTTGTGTGGGAATCAACAGGAGACCAGAGAAGGCAATCAGTCAACATAACCTTGCTGACAGGCAGATACAACACCTGCTAGCAGACAACAGACAAGAGGAAACACTCAGCCTATGCAGACCCTCCTCCTCACCCAGTGCACACCACAGGAAAGGACTGCAGTGCAGGAAAAACCAATGGTAACTTTTCCCCTGGCACTAACGAAAGATGAAAAATACAGAAAATTATAAAGACTGAATATTTGCCACTTACTTTCAGAAAAATGCCCACAACAGCTACACCATCAGGTTGTTTTAAAGCTCCAGCAAAATTACCGTGTTTTGGATTCCAGTGCACCATATGTAACTAAAAAATCAATTAAACCTCAGTTATAAATACAAGAAATTGCCAACAGCACAGTCTTCACTTTAAATTAAATTGAGTAAAGATTCCAGTACACAGTAAGTAAAGGAATGGATATCAAAAAGAAAACTGTATGTAAGTATTTCCTACTGCTGTTCCCATGCTTTTCTATGCTCACATTTTCCAAAAAGCATTGCTTTGCATTTAACTGAAGCATAGGACAAAGAAAATGGTGTTTACCACACAATATCAGACAATACAACTATAAATAGTTTAATCCAAACACATGACATGCACTCATGCAGTGCATAAAACACCTACTGATATGCACTTCATCTCAAGTACATTTTTAGATCTTCAGATTATGCAAATGTCAGCCCAAGGATTTACACTGGGTTGTATGTAGTTCATACATTATTGGTTTGTATCTCGTTACTCTCGGCACATTGCACCAGATGGGAGTGGGGATATAATCTGACATTTCCTTCTCTTATCTACTGTGGGATATAATCTGACATTTCTTTCTCATATCTACTTTCAGCAACGCTGTATTTTCAGGATATATTTCAAATTTTTTTATCTCTATCCAGAAAATCTCTAGCTCATGCAAAATCTCTACAAATGCTGCAACCAGCAGTGTGCAGTCTCAGGTTAAGTAGCATCTAGAACACAGTCATACAGGGGGAAATAAAAGTCTTCTTTTTTAAAGATTACATAAAATAACAAAAAAAATTTTGTCCTGAATATAAATGACTCTATTGTTCTGTTTCTTTTCTCTTGAGGGTAAGGGTTTTATTGCTAAGGATAAAGTTGGAGCAACCATAAATCTTTGGTTGCAATGCAGCAAAAGTACATATATTCCAGGCTTTCTTCTCCTGTCCATAAATACATGAGTATTGCCAACAAAAGTAACATAAAAAGTCTGTGCTTGAACTAGCCAAGAAATTGTTTGAGGAAGCAGATTTTTCCTGTTCAGTTGGCCACAGAAAGCAGAACACTAGCAAAGACTGGCTGTGGTTAAGGAATGGGGAAAAAAATTTCTAAGCCATCACCCACAGTCATCTCTGCAATGTTTGTGCACCTTGACCCTGAAAATGTCTGCCTTGGTTTTGTCCTGGGAGAGGTGGGCAAACTCCTCCAAGCTCTGGGCCCTGAGAGTTTAGGTGGAAGACAGGAAAATACTACTACAGGATTTTTGTGGGCATAGGTATGTATTTTGAACTTATTCTCAAATAAGATGGAGGAAGGAGGTAACCTCTCCTAGCAATTTTCTAGCATCAATAGTTAATTCACTTATATTTAGGACCTGAAGAAGTCTTCAAGGCCTAAAGCATTCATGAATTTTAGCAAACTAGGACAACAGTCCTGCAGTAGTTTACATTAAAAAAACCAAACAAAACCCAAACATCATATTTTCCATGGTTCCTGAAAACAAACCCAGCTATTTTGAAGCAGAGATGTTCAGAAACTAAAACATACTCTGAATCAGTTTTAAGATGGATCTAATTTGGAACGTCAGCTTATCAAATGTGCTTTTAGTGAGTTTTTCTGTTCTTCCTGAATTAACTTGGTAACTCAAGACACACCAGAAATGACTAAAAGCCAAAAAACATCAGTAGATCTTCCTATTTGGAAATAACAGATTGCTTTGTCACAAATATTTTTAAAACAGTCCAAGATACCAGCAAAAACTCTGGCATGAAGAAAAGAAATCCATGTTAGTAATATACTTGCAGGGACACATTTGTTGGCAGATGCAACTTATCCCACTGCATGTTAACCGATGCTCACAAGTTTCACAGACAGACAAAAATTGATAGCTAAATACTTTCAAGAGGGAGAACGGTTAATCTGTTCAGATGGAAAATCAGTCAAACTCCAGTTATCACTGAATGCCACCATTCAACATCCGTCCTACCTCTGCCGCGTGTTTCACGCCGTCTATGACGTGCTCGGAGCCGTGGTCGTCGGAGGAGCCCCAGTGCAGGTGCAGCTGGCGCAGGCGGTAGGCGCCGGTGAGCGGCCCCCCTCTCAGCACTGCAAGGACACTGCATCAGCACCCGCCACCACACCCACACACGCCTTCCCCCCGTGGGGACCCACCACAGCTCCTCTCCTAAAGCCAGCTCATCGCAAGGAGCCCACAACACTCGCCCGTTTACATGGCTGGGGCTGAATTGTGTTGTCAGGAGTTCCGTTTGATGTGAAAACTGTGGAAGCTGCTGTGAGTCAAGCACGGAATCAAACCCCAGTTGCCCAACAAGCCTCTTTTCTCCTGGCAAGTGGACACACTACAGTTCCTAGTATGGAGAGAGAAGAGAGGTGTTCACAGGTGATTCTTGTCAAGAAAGGGTCTGTTTTACCAAGATGGGAGTTAGGGCTGTTAAATTAACTCTAGTCCATGACTAGCATACTTTTTACAGGTCAGACAACTAAACAATGGTTACAGATAGTTAGCTGCTTCTAAAAAAAAAAAAAAATTTAAAAAAAAATCTATTTCTTGGAAGTGAGGGAAGACAATAAAGTTTAGGTCAAATGAGTTAGAAAATTGTTCTTGAGCCACCAACAAAAGAAATTACGATGCTGTTACTTCTGCTGTGCTTAGCCAAATAATGCTGACCATGCATCAGTCTGACGCTTGACATCAACTCTGACTTTCAAAACATCACACCTCCTCTTTCAGCCTGGAGATTCTTTGGAGCAGGGACTGCTTAGAGGATAAGCTCTCAAATGTATTTTTCATTCATTACCTAAGGTTGGAATGAGTCGTGTTTCCTTACACAGAAAGCTGATAATGTAGTTCACAACTGCAGTGCCAGAAGACCTTGTTTAAATAGCATTCAATTTTGAACTTCTACCAATAGCTTTAAAGTTCAAAGTTAACATTGAAATAATAAATCCTCTTTTGCCCAATGGTCTCAAATGAATTCTTGATATCATATATGTTGGAATACTTCCACAGAGCAAGAGGTTTAACTTTGCAGTTTCTCTTTTTAGGTGGTAGGTGTCACAACCACCAAGGGGAGAGCCAGAAAAACAGCACTGTTGAGACTTACGCATGTAGTTCCTCTTACTTTTCTTACTTTGTTCATACATAAATAATCATAATTCAGTATACTACTGAGTAATATTGAGTAAACCTTCTGTAGAAGCCTTCAATGCAAAATATTTATTATGGTTATTAATATTATTTCACTTTCAAATATAGGACAAAAAAGGCATAGACTCTAAGGCTCAACTCATCTGAAGTATTTGCTTGCCATTTCCCATGGGAATCAATGGGAGGCAGGAACTTGCAGGAGCTGAATTTATGTGACCTGTCTACATTTAGAAGCTAAGTCAGTGTCAAAGTTGGAGACTCCTTCAGCACTCGTTTCTTACAGGTGGTCCTTTACAAAACTCAAATACTGTGAAGCACTTGAAAACAGCACTTCATAACAGTATACAAATCTCTCTAGCATAAAACAAAATCATTTTAATATTCAAAATTTTCCATGTCATTGGAAAAAAAATTATCTTCAACTATATTTATTTTTCCAGTTAAAATGGAATCTGTGGCTACTACTTATCCTCATCTCTTAGCACTGCAGAAGCCAATAAATGAAGGAAATAAAATATCTATGAAATTCTTTCTCATGTGGTCTTTCAGAGCTGTCAAACATTGTATTTGATTCTGAACAGACACATGCCTATGAAACACTCGAGTCCTAAATTACTGTCCAGCAACCTGCAAAAAGTAAGGGCAGCCAGGATTGAATGTACACTCTGGATGCCTAAAGGAACAACAGAGGTGATGGGGAGGGGAGAGACAGAGAGGGAATGGAGGGAAGATGATTAAAGGAAGGGCTGCACTAAGGGCTGCACCCAGGGCTGCATTTTGCTTGGGCAAATCAGAGTCTTTCTCCAACACTCTTCCCTGGGCAGACAACTTCTTGAGCAGCTTGTCTAAAATATTTCAGCCTTTAGGAAGCTGTGAAGAAGACAGAACAGAACAACCATGTGAAAATGTTCATTACCAATTTACTTCCCATGCTTTCAGTCATGGCACTGATTTTATGCAGTGCTTTTGGAAGACCATTCTGGCCTATAAATGGGACCTGTTACAAGGGCAGGTAGTGATAAGGCAAGGAAGAAGTCTTCAAACTGAAAGGGAGTACGGTTACATTGGATATTAGGAAGAAATTTTTTACTGTCAGGTTGGTGAGGCACTGGAACAGGTTCCCTGGAGAGGCTGTGGATGCCCCATCCCTGGAAACGTTCAAGGCCAGGTTGGATGCATCTTTAGTAACCCAGTAGAATGGAAGGTGGTGATGAGGGTGTGGTTGGAACTAGGTCATCTTTAAGGCTGCTTCCAATCCAGACCATTCTGTGTTTCTATGGTAATAAAAGTGCAATTTATGAGACCACTGTGTAGAAACTGTGGTAATAAATACTAAAGGACCGTAAAAATACGTAACTTAGAGACAGTCCCCGTCCTAAATAGCTGAGATTCCATCTGAGAGACATGGAACAATAACAAATAGCTGTAGTGGTAAATGAAGAAATCCAAGGAAACAAGGGCCTCATCAAGATAAACAAGCAGGAGAGTGATCTTTCAATGTACTATGAATATATTTGATTAGTGATATAGCTTACTAAGAACAAAATCCCAATACAAATGCCATCAAAGCAGATACAGAAAAATACGAAGAAAAGTAACTGTTTTCCATTAATTAGCTTTCCTTCTTGATGAAGGACCAATCAATACTGCATGCTTTTGAGATGTCTTTGCATTATATGATATTGGGAATTTATTATTCATTTTGACAGTTGTTGCCTATCTGCATCCAGAGCTACACAGATGCAGCTCTGCAACCAAGTTTTGAACAATTTAATTTAGCAATATGAGATTGCTCACTCTCAGTTAATTAACAAAGCCATTTCGTAGCTTTCCAGAAACTATAAAATGTTATTTACATAAATGCTATTTTCATTGCTTTTTCAGGCTGTGAAGTACCTGAAGAGCTACCATGCAGAAGCAACCAAGATCACAGTCAGTAGCAATGTATATACAAGTTTTTTGTTTACAAAGTGCCTCAGAGCGCTCTAAACCCTCTGGGCACCACTTTATTCCCTTACACAAAACCTGAAAATGTGGTGTCTCTGTTGAAGGAGGTGAGATAGGGAGAAGTCCACCATCCAGCTGAGTTTGTATTTCAGGGTGCTCCTGCAGCTACGGCCTTTCTGTCCCACCACAGATCCACCAGAATAAACTCCAGGAGCACCTTTCTTACGTTCCCAAGTGACTTTTCTCTGCTGGCCTGCACAGACTGGACACTAAAGGATGCTTTTTGATACCCGGTGCTTTGAAAACCTTGATTCCTAACAACCATCAAAAAAATCCAAACCAGAAACCGACCTGATCGATCAAAAGTGTCGTCGAAGACGACGCGGCAGGTGCGCCCGTTGTTCAGGATGGTTTTCGCTGCCCCGGGGTCATAGCTGGCGTGCCAGGAGGAGAGAGAGGAGTCGTGCTGCACATCCTTGCTGTTGATCTCAATGGGCGACTGCTTGTCGCCCTTGGCCAGGGGGTAGTTTTCGTGCCAGCGCTCGGGTCCTGAGGGACAAAGAGAAAGAAAGGTCGGCCCTGCTCAGCCGGGCTCATCCCGGCCCCCCCGGCGGCCCCGAGCCCGCTCACCGTTGTCGCTGTCGTAGCCCCACACGGACTGGGCCATGGTGCCCGCGCCCCGTCCCGCTCGCTGCGCGTGGTCCCCTCCCTCCCGGCCCGGGGGGCTTTTTATAGACCGCCGCGGCTTCGCGTCCTCCCCGCAGGGCTGGGCAGGGCTGGGCGGGGGGCGGCCGCCGGGCAGAGCCGTGTTCTTCCCCAGAGGAGGCAGAGGGATGCGGGCGGGACCCGGCGGCTCCCTTCATCCCCGGCCCACGGGCAGGGTCCGAGGGCGCGGCCGGGCCGGTGCTGCGGGGGTGGCGGGAGCCCCCGGGGGCCGTGGGTCCCGGCTCGGGTGAGGAGCGGCTGCCTGGAGCGCCCAGCAGCTGCACCAGTGCTGGGAGCGGAGGGAGGGAACGCAACTCTCCCCTCTGCGGGAAGCACACCCGGAGATTCTGGACGAGCTCCCAGGGCGGACAGGCTTCCCCACTCCCGCTTCCCTGCTTTCACAAATGCTCCCATGCAACACCTCAGAAAGGCCCTGTGTCTGCCTGAAAATGATATCTCATAGCCTGCAAAACCATTGTGCAAAGGGAGACTCTGTCAGCCTCAGAGGAGGCCATTCCTGACCATTAGCTCAAGTCTGGGTTTGATGTCCAGTCAGTTCTCCTTCATGCAGGGAGCTTTACACGAAATATTTGCCTCGTGTTAGGCACCTTAGCAGTGGGTATTTTGGTCAGGAAAGCATCTGGTTTTCAGATGATGGGGAGTTAGTGACCGTATGGTTGTGTTAGTGGGCTTTGTCTGCACATCTATTTTGAATACTCAGAGCTTTTCTCTCAAATGCCAGCTTTGCTGCGATCTCCCATAGCTTTGTCCATCCATGCTAACACTGCTGCAACTCTGTCTACCTTGAGCTAAATACTACCTCAAACTGCATAACTCAAACTAAATACTACTCCAAGATAAATATTTGGGAGTCAGTCAAGAAGCATCACAAACCATGGAGATTTCAAGCACAGTTGCAGCAAACTTGTACCCATCAGCACTGTAATGCAGCATGGAAATAAACCTGCAGCTTTGAGAGGTTCTACCTTTCGTGTTGGTGAGGTACAGGAAAAAGGTTGAGAAGCTGCAATATACAGAGCCTAGGACTAATTTGGTGCTATTTGATGTCCCAAAACCAGCTGGAAGATAAAGGTTCCCCTTCTAGGTGGCCAGTGTAGCTAGGCTAATGAAGATCTAAATATAGCCTTTGTTTAGCATAACTAAAATGACTTTATTTAACTTGTTTAGTAAATTTGTCTTGCTCTGAGTTTAATCATAAGTAGATATCCTGCATCCTTTGAGACAAAGGTAGGACAAGATCTCTCACTTAGGAATCTGCATTTGAGAAAATTTCTGTAGTCATGTAGATAGTATTTTTACATGGAGAATATACGTCAAATTGAAACTCAATAAACCTTAGGAACTTACACAATATTTTAAGGGGCATCCTTTTACTATCTTTAAAGGAACAGAGGTATGTTCATCATCAAAGTGTCCTTCAAAACATGTAGTTCCTCATATCTTTTTAGGCAGAATTCAATTAAGAAAATACTAGGAGGTGATTTAGGTACAATGGTATGGAAAATTACATCTTTTTGCTTTCAAAAGAGAACTCTTGAGACAAAAAATTTTCTTTGTCATCAATCAAATTGATAATGTCACATCTCTTGAAAGGGCAGGGATGTAAAATTGACACCTGTTGCAATTTTAATTCAGAAAGCTTAGGCAGTAATCCTTTTGAATTGGTTTCTACCTTATCTGTCTAGAGAGAAAAATTTGTGAGCTCATGAAATTCTAATTGGAGCAGCTCGTTTTCTGTCTGTATAAACTGACAGGTTTAGTGGCCTTGTTCATGGAAGTCTCAGAGAGACTTTTAATCAACTTCATACATACAAAGAATGCTTATTGTAGCCCTTTGTGGAGGCAAGGAACATGATTTGTGGTACACAGAAAAAGGTGCAAGTCAGTTCTTCCCCATGTGTTTAAATTCATTGCTCTATGTGAGAATTTTTACATTCTTCTCTGTTAAAGAGCCCCATCCAATGGCAAAAGTCTTTGTACTTTAGCTTTCCAGTGAGCTGGTCCTGTTGCATCCAGAGGAGCATCTTTTTGTCAGCTTCTGCACATTGTGCCTTCCAGCAGTAACTTACACACAAGTGACAAATGTAGATTCTTGGAGTCAGCCCCAGGTGCTGAGTCATTACACAGTGTCTCACTGACTGCTTTCTTTTCCTGTTGCTTTCCTCATCAAAGGTAGATCAAAAAGCAAATGGAGTAGCTTCACCTGCATTAAGAGATAATCAGAATAACATTATTTTTGCATTCCTTAGGATCTACCTTTATCCTTTTCTTTTGATTTTGTCTCAGAAATTCATTATCATCTAACTTGCAAAAACTTGGTTTTTCTGGAAAGTAAACACTTCCATCACAGAAATGCCATTATAATTAAAAGGTCACAGCTTCAAACATTTAAGAGGAGTGGTGCTACATAGTACATTCACAACTTTATTACTGTGATTTCTTTCTATTTTGTAAACCTTGGACGTGTTTTGAAAGCCACCAGCCATCTGAAACAGCAAAGGCAAGAGCATGACAAGATCAACTTATTCATGAAAAAGTTCAGGATTTCAGCAATTGCAGACGTGCTCATGCCCAAAACTGTTGGGCACCTGATGACAACAGTTTATTCAAAAGATTATCAAAATAAATAAAACATGGTGGTCCTGTTGGATACCTATCACATAAGGTGCTCTTCATCCAAAAGAGGGGTTTGTCCATTTGTCACCTACATGAAAGATTGAAACAGAGGTGCCAGTACAAACAACATACTGTAGCTATGGAACACCGTCTGTTGGACATGCAGTTCAGATGCTGCATTTGCTTCTGCTAAACAACCAAGAAGCATTATCTTCCTCATCTTGCTAACAAAAATACCTTACCTGAAGTCATAGAGACTTTCTTTTTTGAGAATGGAAAGAAGGAATAAGCAGAGTGTGGAAAATGGCTCAGAGCCATGGCCTTACCCAGAGCACACAAAACATGTGCAGGAGAATGATGCATGGAAAAGTGACTGGCAGCAGTTTTGAGCTCTGCCAGCCATGACTGACTTGGCATATACCTTGAAATAATTAGAACAACCAAAATACTCTTTCACCTCAACATGCCAATTTCCAGCTGTCTCCAGGAGCCAGCATGACAGCTAGGAATGGCTGACTGTGTGGCGACACACAGAGGCAAATATGCCAGCAGGATGTAATTCAAGAATGCCTCTGCTTGAAGCTAAGGTTTTACAGGTTTCACCATGCTCAGAGATATTTCCCATGGGTGATTTCATGCAAAGGGCTTTGCTGGAGCGCAGAGTGTGCCCACATTGAATACACGGTTAAATGAGCAAAGGCATTTACTCAGTGCCTGTGGGCAATCTAAATATAAAATATGTTCTACTATATTTGATAGCTTGTGGAAGAAAACAGTACAACAGAAAGGAATCTGATAATATGGAAGGGGCAGCAGTGTTTTTTGACATACTGCACACTGCATGCCAGGCAGTGCAAGAAAAGCATGCCACTCAGTGCTTTGGATTGAGGGATGCCATGGTGGCATGCCATAGCCAAAAAGCCAAATTGTCATATGCCTTCACTGAGATGCCATGCTGTGGAAAATATTGTAGGAATGAATGGAAACCCCCATTGACAGCCAGATCTTATTGGCATATCTGCCAAAGGAAAATGAGAAGCATATTGGGTTGATTTTGCTGGTTTTCTACACAGTGAGTTTTTTAGCTACATTAACACTTTTATTTGTGTAGTACATCTAGAGAAATATTAGGCAGACTTTTAATGCATCTTTCCAGTTCAGAAGATGTGTAACTCAGCAGTCTGCAGTTTAGACTTTAGGAACTTGCTTACAAAATCCCATCCTCCTTCTGTTGTATCTTAAAGCCTACATTACCATTTGCAAAACTTAATATTTAGTCAGTGAGATACAATAAACATAGAAACAATAAGCCAGACTGTAGATTTAGCAAAAGGAACAAAAAGGTGAACAAGCTTTCCTTGTAGCAGTCTAGTAAAATGAGCATAAATTGAAGAACTAGTGCTAGCATTAAAAAAAAAAAAAAAAAGAAGAAAGTAAATTTATTATTTATCACATACAAATCTGATACAACAAAAATACGCTGCCTATTTCAGACACTTTTTCCAGATCTGAAAAACTAACCAGATAAACTCTGCAGGAATATGACTCTTCTCTTTATTCCCATAGGGCTTTTCTTGTATGGCACTCACACTGAAATCCAAATCTGAGCTGGGCTATCTACTTTTATATGCATTGGCACAGTCTGACTTGAAATAATCCAAGTACGAGAATTTGACCTATACTGTTTGCTTTTATAAGGTCTGTATGTGCTTGTTTGGAAATTCTGGCAGATTGGCAACTCTTCTATATTGAGGTAGAGTTTTATGTATGACCTTTATCTTGCTTGATACTCTGGCAGTAGCATTTTCCTGGGAACAGTCCTGACCATATCACAGAAATGCAAACATGGCTGGAGGAGTTCATAAGAGTTCTGTAAGGGGCATCTCAATTAAATATATCATATAATTAATGATGCAGCAAATCAGAAATACTTCATGCATATTTTCCAGCGAGATACATCCTCCTGAAAGAGAATCTTATAAGAAAATAATGTGTTTCCAGTCCTTGAAATATGATCTCTGCAGGCAGAAAAGTTTTTATCTCATAGACATTTTCCAGAAATTCCTTGAGATGTGCGTTTCCCAAAGTTCTAAGAAAGCCACTCCTTTGGAATCCATGCCATTTGTACACTTTGAAAGGTCAGAGCATAACATCCCATTTCTATCAATATCTGTGCCTCACTTCAATGGACTCAAAATTTCACTCTGACACCACAAAGCAACTTTGGAAGAATCATCTTGAATATTGAAAAGGTATTGATATTGAAAAGGTAACTGGATATGTGTAAGTGTAAACATTTACATGTGCATTGCAAGTGTAAGTAGTATGTAAGAAAAAGGAATCAGTATTGGGAACCCCATGCTTGTCACACATCCTGAACAGCAGGTATTACCAGAAGAGAGTGGAAATAAAACTGTAACAAAGAGCCTTTAGTAACTTAGATACAGTATTGGCTGGGAATGTTAATGTTCTTCTCAGAGCAAATTAACAGTCTAATTAATTAAGAAATTAACAGTCTATCATAAGTTGAGGGTGTTTTTAATAAATCCTACAGAAACAGACTGAAAGAATTATGTGCAGTGACCCTAAGATCTAATATTTAAAAATCTGTCTGAGGATACAGTAATAGAGCAGTACCTCATTTTGTAATTGGTAGTACATTACAGTCTTATGGACAAAATCCTCAGATTCCATCTTCTGCATTCTAAGTCTCATTTATCTGAATTTATACTGATGAACCTTGAAGGGCTCCAATTCAATATTCAGCTTTCTCTAACACAACCACATACAGGCTTGGGCTATGGATTCTAAAATGCATCCGCGCTTTAAAGATGCCAGTGCAGCTAACAGAAATGCTGTTGGTCTCACAGTTTAGCATGACTCAGCACAGTGGTTTGTCAGTGCAAAAAAAGGTTTTGCTAGTTCATTTCTCGCTATTCCTACTTTTCTGTGTCTTCATCCTCCTCAGTCTCTTTTTTAAAATTTCTCTGTGGTGCTACTCTCCCATTCTCTACAAATGCGTTGGTTGCTTAATGCATCTTTACATTCTGTATTTTGAAAAGGAAAACACAACCCTGCTCTTTTTTTTTATTCACCTGAAGAGATGTCAAGATTTCATGGCTGGTTTAAGATTGATGCCAGACATATTTTAAGTGATCCAATCAAACTCTTCCATTCTCACAGTAATTTCAGTGAACTTACTCACATACCCACAGTAGTGCTGAGGTACAGAAATATGAAGTATGGGGACAAAGTACTCAGACTTTTTCAGAACTAAGCTCTTTACTCTTGACCTTAAGGATGCTTCAGGGCTATCTATAGAAGCAGTCAAATGTAATAGGCCAGTTTGAATATTCTGATTGAGGGGGTTTTTTTATTAATAAGCCTTTTATGTCATTGTGGAACTGCTCTTCCTAGGCAAGGACGGAATATCTTCCAGCACAAATTCCCCAATCTTTCTAACTTGTCTGCAAAGAAGATTAGTAAAGGGCTTTGATGTGAAAAGCTAGAGGTAAATAAGGAAATTATGCTTCATCCTTGTGAGGAGGATATTGACTACTGTTGCACTGTGCTGCACTTCAGGCTTTTTTTGGAAGCACTATCTGCATCATACCAAGGAGTGACGCTGAGAGGTGCCCTCTGAAATTTGCTATTTCTGCCACTGCAGTAATGGTCATGGCTTGTAACCCAACACATAAAGAGTTCAGTAATAGTGAACAATGAAGTGCTTTTTATTATCCTAGCTTGGAACTCCTAACCCCAGAGCATGCTGGATCTACAGACTTTGGCCCTCCCAGCAGTGGTGGTTGTACATCCTCCCCAGCTTGTCACAGGCACAGGTCCTAGTCACTGTCATTGGAGGAGAACATGTTTTTAACTATGGGAAGCGGTTGAGAATATAAATAATTCTCTTTGATTCTTCACGTTTGCCTGGTGCTGGGTTGATGTCATTCCCTCAATTTTAGTGATGCCAAGAAACTATATAGTCAACCAATCATTCTAGACTTGTGAAATGTTTTTGGTTTCCTCAGAATTGAGATCAATGTAGCCTTTGTGATCACTGTTCACACAGGTGCATTCTCTGAGGACATGAATAATGCACTAGTTCACTGCTGCACAACTTAGACACAAAATGAAACAGACCTAATTAGTCGGTAGATCTTCCTGATTAATTTTAGGAAATATGCTGGGCTGAAATGGAGTAATAAGGATTAAATACATGATAATGAAGAATCACAGATCAGGAAATGCCTGTAAGAATTCTCAAGCCCATCAATCCTGGCAGCTTGTATAGTCAATTAGCATCTGCCAGTTTCTCAAACATCCCACATGGACAGAGCAAAGGTTTCCCAGCTATTCAAAAACCAAATTCCTCCAGGCAAAACAACTGTAATGAAAGAGATATGACAAAAAATGTGAAGCTGTTAAATCAAGTCCCATCTCAAACAGTGATGTCCTCTGAGGAGCTGTGGGTGTCACTCCCTGGCCAGTGTTCAGATTGCTGTAGCCATGCAGAGAGCACAGCACCCTATTCTCTACCTCACAGGACTGTGCTAAAGATGAATAATATGATTCTTGCAAACTCTGTTATTTATCAAAGCAGCCACACAAATGCTAAATGTTAGGTAACTACTTGTTACAGGAACACCTTTACTGAAGGGGTAAATCTGGCCTGTTCTGGGTGTCCCCACTGCAGAACATCACCAATCTATTTCAGTATTTTCTTGCAGAGTTATAGTCAGCAAGCAGCATGATGGATGGAACAAACAGCAGATCAAGTGCCCACAACAACCTGAAATTCATGTTAATACTTCTCAGTTTGTGTCCCTAAACAGTGGTGTTTGTAAAGTTAGTTTCAATATTTAGTCTTCTTCCTTGTGCTTCTGGATGGGCATTCCAGCTTTAACCACGTGCTTTTTGCAAAGGTTCTCTACAGAAATTATAGCAAAGTATTTTAAGGCATTAGACACGGAAAATATTTTTCTAACCTTGCATCACAATACCTTTTTTGAGAGAGGCAGTGAACCCAGTGTTTCAATTATAGGTCTTACACACACAATTGGGCAACAGGCCAACAATTTTCATCTGTGTATTCCAAGACCAATACCATTTGTTTAGCTATAAATTCAGAGATGATGAGTGCATTGTATTTCTACTTCTCTGAGTTTATGAAAGGTCTGTGTTTGACAACATCGTTGAGTGTAATAAAATAATAAATTGTAATCTTGTAGAAAAACCCCAACAATTATTTAGTATGGTAAAATAACAGATAATCTACTCAAACAGCATGCAAATACAAAGAATTTCACTTCAACAGCTGAATGCATAGTCAAGTAATCCTTACCCAACACAGTTTCTGAGAGTTTAAGCAATCTCATGTAGACTAGCAATAATCTAATCCCCAAAAGTTGTTTTTTTTAAATACATCTTAAATCTCGTTGTTTCATCATAGACACACAACATCTTCATTAAGCCCTTCTGGATTTACCAGCTTTGGCAGCAGTCTTTTGCTTTTGACGATGTTATAACTTTAATTTTCTGGGTGGTAGTACATGGACTAACATCTAATAACACTGGTTACTAAGCATCCTGTAATACTGAAAAACAGACATTCTGGATGCGTTTGTCCACAAAAAAAATTATATTTTAATAGTCAGTCATGCTTACATACAGAACACACCTTCAAGAGTGATGATAAATATGAGTCATTTTGTATTACAAAAGTTCTGCTGGTTTTCAAAAAAAGATGCATTAGAAACTGATGTCTTTCCTTCAACAGTCACCACTACAGCTTTAGTGCCTCAATGAAGGCAAGACATATGACCTGTGGAGAAAACCTTCTTATGGATCACAGATATAAGCTGTATTTATCAATCATTCAAACAGAAAATAGCTCTTAGCACTGACTCAGAAAGACTAAGACTTGCTGTTACTAGACAGACAAATATTCAGTGAGTCATTTGCTTCTATGGCATAATAACTAAAGCTTTTGTTTATTTAGTGCAATGAGGGAGAAAAGAGGAGCTCAAGATACACTGTTACAGTGACAGATTTGTGCTGTGTAGGACAAAATGGTTGCAAGACTTTCCTCTGCTTCCAAAATTAGAGAAAAGCACTGCTGCTGGACAGCTAAGTCATCTAGCACACAAGCCCAACCTAGCAGAGAATTTAAGCACATGAAGAATTTAAAGTTCATAACCAGTTCCTTTGTTTTCAGCTGGAGTGCTCACACTTGTACCCTTTATAGACTCAATTCAGGTAAATAACATTTTTTGTTACTCTAGATATTGGAGGTTTATCTTAAATAGCAGTCATCTGTTTTTAAAGTCACATAAAATTTTGCATTTGAAAAAACTATGAATTTATTTTAAAAATTAATGTAACTTGATCTTGTTACTGAATTCGCTTACCAGATGTTCTTTGGGTGTGCTGAGGGGGACTTGGGAGAATGAAGACTGAGCTTCCCTGTTAAGCCAATGTATGTCTCACCAAGCCACTTTTTGTTCTCTTGCATCTCTAGCAGATGGTACAAACTGCCTGTCCTTTGTGAGACAGCATTAACCACACTTCTGAAAAGCCTTGGCATTGCTTGTAGTCCTCCTTCTTCTCTGGTGCTTCCCTCTGTTATCCATGTGTCGACAGTAAAGGGTAAGACACATTTGCTGGTCCTCTGTGAAAAGGAAGATCTCCCAATTCCCCTTCACTTATTCTCAGTCAGGGTTTGTACTCTTGCATATTTGCACACTGTGAAAACTCTCTGGGGACAGAGAATAAGATTCATGCAGAACAGACACAGCCATCCTTCCTCAGGTTTTTATGTTAACATGTGAATGCTTGTAAACAAATAAAACAGCACTGAAACCATTCCTGAATAGTAAACTTGCTTTTACAACACAAGGGATTCTGGTTTTTTCACTGACCCATCTGCTTTCTTCAGAATTGACAGCACGAATTAGAGATTAAAGCATCACCTATAAGCATGTAAGTAAAATCAATATAACTTGATGACATTTAATTATATTTGTTATATCCCAATATAATAAGTAAACAGTCCTTCAGCAATCACAGCATTGTTAAAGGAAAAGTATCTGTTCCAGAAAGTTTAAAAGATTGCCCTGAAATAATGGAAGACAATACTTTTTATATAAGATTTGTTTTTCTTTCTGCACTTACTACATGATATGTGATCTCTGTATGGTATTGCACTTTGGAATGGAAAAAACTCAACAGTTTAGGTTAGACTTTTAGGAAGCATTAGCTAATTATAGCTTTTATAATCCCCTTCATTTAGATCTAGTCTCCTGTTTGTAATAGCTGAGATCATCCCCATCTTGCAACATCCCACACTGTCACTTACTGGATACTCTGTTTTTCCTATAAATACACATACCTGAACTCTCAATTTTATTAGTTTATCTTAACAAAGTGATTAGTTCTGAACTGTTGGCTGTTTTACTTTATTCACATGATGATTTTCACCACAGATGTAAATTAAGAGAACAGCCATTATCTATGTATGTACTAATCCAAAAGTAATTAATTATAAAAATCATTGCACATCCAGGTTCGAAATTCCCAAGGCGATGCCCACATCTCTGACTCATTCTTCTTGTCTTTAATTGTGGACATATTCTCTATACAGCACAATCTATGATTCCTGTATCTGTTCATAGAAAATAAATGGAATAAACCAGGGACTCAATATTCTTATCTAGTGTTCCAATATTTTTTATAGTGATAGAGAAATGTTTTATAACATTCCAGTCACAGAAACATAGAAAGACTCAGGCTGGAAGGGACCTGAGACAGTCATCTAGTCCAACCTCCTGCAGAAATAACAACCTCAAAATATCACATAGACATTTCAGAAAATATAATAATATATATTAATTTTACTTTGCATAAGAGCTGCTTTCATAATTCATTCTTAAAATGCTTGTTAAAATTCAATTTCACTTACTGGTATAAATTTGGGAATGAAGTATAAGAACCAGTGTTCTCAGTAGACTCTGGAAGAAATAAATGCACTTTCAGAATGGTTGGCCATGTAACAAGAAATGTGTAGGGTTAATGTACACGAACCATTGATGTACACCATATGATGATGTTCAATAAGATAAGAGTGAAATGATAGGGAAAATAACATATCTGAGGTCCAAAGTCTTGCATTAGATGAGATTAACCTTCCTACAAGGATAGCAAGTTTTAGTGCAAAGGCAACAATAGCATCATATGGCCAATTAAAAAAACATCCACAGCAATACTTCTGTAAGAAAAATAGTGAACTGAAATTCAGTGATTTCTGTATACAAAGATGAGGAAAAGAAGGACCGTCCTTCACTGAAAATTACTATCTCCATCAAAGTACAGATTGATTATTGTAAAGGACAGAAACACTTTATTTCTACCATCAAGTGAAGCTAAGGTAGCCTTGTTCTGTGTATCTGCATTAGAGGTACTCAAGGTGTGTAAGTAAGGCAGCCACAGCCTAGAACTCTTATCACACCAGGTTGTCCTAACATACATTTCCTTTCCATCTTCCCACATCTTCCGATCCAGTCTGGTCCCATATTGTTCTACACATCTTAGATATTTTTCTGTGAGTCCTCCATTTCTTGTTTGCGTCTTACAGCCTCCTCTTCATACTTTTTTTGTTCAGTTTCTAACACACAGAAGCCAAAATATCTTTATTTAGAACTGTTTTCTTGTCACTTCAAGAAGCTGTCAAAGACTGATGTTATTGAGATCATCTGAGTGGTTTTAATCTTCCACTAAAGAAACACAAGGGTATAGTCCTTTCAAATAAAAGTAGGCATTTTTCAAGACACTGTTACTGGGAAGCATGAAATTGGGGTAAACTGCAAAGAAACAGACAGAATGTGAATTCCTTACAAAAGTAATAATTCAAATTTTTTAACTATCTGTCCTGACAGGTAAAGATGATCTTCAGAGCTGAAATGAAATAGCTGGGAGAGTCCTTCATGGTCTCCCACATCCCTGCTCTGTCAGCCTGCAATGGGATGGACAATGGCCAGGGAGATAGTAAGGGATAGGGAGATTTCTTCAGGCTTTCTTCTTTTCTGAAAAGGTAGGAACATGAATGCATGGGTGTGCCATCATGCACTTGTCTCCTCCATTCAGCAACACTCTTGCTTTCTGTCTGTTGTCAAGCTGAGATCAACTCCTTGGTTTCTTGCCGGTCTGTTTACATTCTTTCAGGTTTTCAAGGCCATCTCTGGGAAGAAAATGGATGAAAAAACTTACTTTAAA
This sequence comes from Aphelocoma coerulescens, assembly GCF_041296385.1. Classification (NCBI taxonomy): domain Eukaryota; kingdom Metazoa; phylum Chordata; class Aves; order Passeriformes; family Corvidae; genus Aphelocoma; species Aphelocoma coerulescens. The sequence continues at coordinate 140,552,001 of NC_091015.1, read as the reverse complement.
CTGAAAGGAGGCCTGCAGCCTGCTCTGTTGACCTGGGACTCACACAATTCTCTCTGATGCTTTGGCAGTATACCAGAGTTTATTTTTTTGTATACTATGTGAGAAGAGTAGCATAACTAGGTAGGACAAAGTGTGATTTCATGGTAGCAGGGAGCATGGAATGTGCTAAACTTCAACAGGAACTAACAGAAACAGAGTGAGCAAGCCATATTTTTGACATTTTGAGGCTCATCGTATTTTCATCAGAAATTTGTAAAAGCAGATGTTCATTTAAGAATAGAAAATATATCAGTATTTATCTACTAAAAACAACTAATTCCCCCCTCCTGTTTAGCATCACAAAGCCTGCTCATGTCCCAGTGGGATGCCCACTATTGAAGACGGTTATGGAATACGTATGATTTCTTGCAAAAACCTTTCTCAATTTCTCTACAATTCACATTAAATCTTGATCATTCCTCACATTCCCATACTTCAGTTAACCCACTAGAATTTCCCACTTGGGATGCCTGTTAATTGCTCATCCATAAGAAGTCTACACAGAGCCAAGGTGCATTTTTTTTAGTGCAAATACAGAAATAAAGTGTCTGTAGGTGACAGAGTTGGTCTAATGGCTCTGAGGCACTTGTGAGTTCTGTGGCATTCCTGAAATTGTTTCTGGTTCTTAACAAATATGATTCTTAGGTTGCATATGTGGGAGGTGTCAAACATGCCCTGGTGAAAAAGGAAAGGTACCAACAAGTCACACTGTGCCAGGCTGTCCATGCACCACCAAGCAAGGGAATACACTTATCAAAGAATCATAAAATCATAGAATGGTTTTTGGGTTGGAAAGGAGCCTTAAAACTCATCTAGTTCCAACCCCTGTGCAATGAGCAGGGATATTTTCAACTAGATCATGTTTCTCAGAGCTCTGTCCAAACTTAAGTTGAATGTTTCCAGGGATGAGGCATCTACCACCTCTCTGGGCAATCTGTGCCAGTGTTTCAACACTTTCATTGTAAAGAACTTCTTCCTTTTATCTAATCTGAATCTACCATCTTTTAGTTATAACCATTGCATCTTGTCCTATCGCTACATACCATACTAAAAAGTTTATCCCCATCTTTCATATAGGCCTCCTTAAAGTACTGAAAAGCTGTGGTGAGGTCTCCTTGGAGAGACCATCTCTTCTCCCAGCTGAAAAAGCACAACTCTCTCAGCCTTTCCTCATAGGAGAGGTGTTCCAGCCCTCTACTCATTTTTGTGGCTCTCCTGTGTAAGACTTGCCTGCACAGCTCTGTGTTCTCCCTGTGCTGGGGACCCTAGAGCTGGCACAGTACTCCAGGAGGGATCTCACGAGAACAGAGGGGTAGAATCACCTCCCTTGACCCGGTGGCCACTCTTCTGATGCAGCACAGGATATGGTTGGTTTTCTGGGATTGCCTGGCCATTTCCAGCTTCTTACCCACGAGCAGCCCTAAGTCTCTCTTGGCAAGGCTGCTTTCAATCCCTTCATATCTGAGTTTATATAGTACCAGGGTTTGCCCTGACTCAGGTACAGGACCTTGCCCTTGGCCTTGTTGAACCTCTTGAGGCTCTTGTGGGCTGGCTTCTCAAGCTTGTCCATCTATGTCACTGATAAAAAACATTAAACTGTACTGTCCCAGTACAGACCCCTGGGGGACACCACCTGTCACTGATGTACATCAGGACATTGAACCCTTGACCATTGCCCTCTGGTTGGTACCATGGTCCAACCAGCTCCTCATTCACCAAACAGTCCACCCATCAAATCCATATCTCTTCAATTGAGAGAGAAGGATGTTATAGGGGACTGTGTCAAAGGTCTTACGGAAGTCCAGATAGATGACATCCATGGCTCTTCCCTTGTCCACTGATGTAGTCAGTGCTATCACAGAAGGCCACTATGTTTGTTGGGCAGGACTTGCCCTTGGTGAAGCCATGCTGACTGTTCTGACACCTCTCTGTCTGCCTTAGCATAGCTTCCATGAAGATCTGTTCCATTATATTCCCAGGTAGTAGGGCTGAAAAGACAGTAGTTCTCAAGATCCTCCTTTATATCCTTTAGAAAAATGAGTGCAATGTTTCCATTTTTCCAGTCACTTAGGACTTCACCTGACTGTCATGATTTTTCAAATGTCATGGAGAGTGGCTTGGTAACTACATCAGGACTTTGGGATTTATTTCAACATCCCATAGACTACAGTATGTTCAGGTTCCTCAAGCGGTCACAAACCTGATCTCTTACCATGAGAGGGATTTTTCTCCCCTAGTCCCCATCTTGCAGTTTGGATACTTCTACAACTTGCACTTGCATATGGAGCTTAATGTGGAACATAACAAGAGAGAACACCGCCTGTCTAATAAAGCCTTTAGAATGGAAATCAGCTAAACTTCTGCTGTGGTGCATAAATATGCTTATTTGCACAGCTACATATCTGCATTTTACATTTGTAACAAAACTTTAATGTGTTGCTTGTGTAGGCACGTTTCCAGCAGCTCAGTAGATCAAAAAGAAAAATAGTTTAGAATAGCAGCAAAACAGTTGAAACTGAAATCATGATTTTTTTTTTTTGTGTCCCTTTGGTATTAAGAACTCTGTTTGACAAACTGTGAGAGAAGCACTGTATCCCTCACTGGCTCATAGGAATTATTCTTTGTGACTATCACCAATGTGGACAGTAAAATTAAAAGGTATGGTAAATTACAGGCAGAATAGCTGCCATTAATATAGACAAATAAGCTTTGAATTGGGTTTTAAGCAGTATTTGATGAAAAGAAAGTTCAGCAATAATAAAAAGAACAATAACCTTTCCAGTAACCATAACTTTGTGGTTTTTTACTTCTGTTTTGATAGAAGAGTTAGCACTTTTTTACTCATTGTTTCAGAAGAAATCATGGATCATGAATTTTAATGCTTCATCTCTGAGAAAAGAAAAAAAAAGGTCTGTGTCAAAACTTCTGTTGCTCCTGTTTTCCACTAATGAGTCTCTCAGGCAACTTAGAAGCAAGCAAAAAATATTATTAGCCACCAGAGGCAACCTACAATTAAACTTGAATGAAATATGCTGTAGCATTTTCACAAAATTCCTAATATCACAAACAGGTTTTGGACAAGAACCTTAAAAAAAAAAAAAAATAGTTATGTTAGAAGTTATCTTTGAACTGTCCCATTTTACCCCTGTTTCAGGTCAAAAGTATTCAGGCTGGTGCTTATTGCTATGCCTTCACTGTGCTCAAACCAACAGTAGAGGGCACAGCTCCCTGCTGAAAGTCCCAAGCAGGAGGCGGTGCGACTGTGCCTCATTCTGATTAAAATGTTTTCAGTCAGGAACGACGTTTTGATTAAAACAATGCAGTTTCAACAGTCAGTGACACCTCTGAAATGCTATTTATTCAACAGTCAATTCTGTACAAAAATCATGAGATGTAGTTATGCCTAATTCAACTTCCAGAATAAAGGTGCTGTCACGTATCACTGAAGAATCATGGAATGCGTTGGAAAGAACTTTAAAGATCATCCAATTCCCTGCCACGGGCATGGGCAGGGAACTTTTCTTTAGACCAGATTGCTCAGGGCCACATCCAGCCTGGCCTTGAACACTTCCAGAGATGGGGCATTCACAGCCTTTTTGGACAACCTGTTCCAGTGCCTCACCACCCTCACAGTAAAAAGTTTTCTCCTAGTATCTAATATAAAACCACCCTCTCCTAGATTAAAGCCATTCCCCTTTGTCCTATCACATCACACCCTTGTAAAAAAGAACTAAAATTTTTGGAACTCCAAAAATTGAATACATTTGGTTACCTTGGACAAACATCTGCTCCATACATACAGCTCCACAGATATGGCTCAAATTGATTCTCAAGCAATAGCAGTGATATATATATATATACATACACACACACACACACACACACACACACATATATATATATATATATATACCTGGCAAAGCTACATTCAAACTGATCAGCAGCTCCAGCTGAAGGGTGCAAATCCTGACAATGTATCATTCAAATAACAATTTTCAGCTATCTCCTGACACACAAATATGATTTTCAGCTTCTGGTCCTAAACTCTGGAGTCTGTGGATTCTTTTAAACATGAAAGACAAACAAGAAGAGCAAGCCTGCTTGGTGAAAACCCATAATGTACAGAAAGTAAAACGCACCAACATAGCAGTCTGTCTTTGTCTTTTGTATATTGTATCTATAAATCTGTGAGTTTGTTGCCACTATATAGGCTGTTTTCATAATAAGATACAAGAGTTAAAAGGAAAAGACAAAAACAGAACTACCCCATCATTTTTAATACCGATTGTTTAATGTTGTGTCAGTATAACTGCAAAGCATATAATTTGTTTTTATTATCATTCAGTGTCTACCTACAAATCCCTTCTGGTATCTAAACATATTAGTGAAATTAAATACATTCCCTGAATATGAAGTACAAAATGACAAATATAAAGTTTTGTTGGTATTTGCTAGAAAATATGGATTACATATTCCTACTAGCCAGTTACAAGAAATTATTATGAGTACTTCATTATTTGGACACAAGTTTTTCCCTTTCTTCAGGGTTTGGCTGTTCTTTTAACTGGGACAGGGAGTTATAGGACAGACAGTTCTATACTTTTTATGTAGATGGATGTACTATATTTCACAACTTAAAATAAAGGCTCAGTTAGAATTAAAAGCCTAAAACTGTAGGCCATAGCAGATAAAATTCCCCAGATAAGAAGTCATTTTTTCCCTCACACAGAGGAGCCAGGTTTGATCCTATCCACAATACCCAGCTGTGCACGCACAAACTGAGCTGTCTCTGACATTAGCAAAGCCCAGTGCATGAAGCAGGTGTGAGGTAATATGAGACAACAGCTCTTGCATAACCATCGGGGTCCTACTCTCTCACACCTTTATGCCATAGGCCAATGTTTACTATGACTGATTTTATTTTTGAGGTGATCTTTATCTCTTGCACCCTGTGCAATACTTTGCACAAGGATGGCCAGAGCTTCCTCAGATCAAGGAATGCCTGGTGGTTTGGAAGCGCCCTCCTATTTCACTCCAGAACTTTTATGACTTTGCAAGATTCCCCCCACTGGTTTACTTATAATACCTGTATGGGAAGATTATCTAATACATTATTTCCTTATTCCATTTTGAGCAGATCATTACAATATCTCAATTCTTTGTTAACATTAAAATAAAAAGGTCACCATGAGAGCTAGTGAAATATTTGGTAAGAGTATTTGCATTTTTCTTTTTCACAAATCAATTCATTATTGAGATATGTCATATTTGGAACTTACAAAATGAAAAAAATAATTTCAATGTTTTTATAATATTTTTCAGAAGAGCTTTCTGGTTTTTTTCTGACTAGCGTCCTTAAAATAAGACTATTTTACATGCATTCCTATCCTATGTTCATTTTTCACTTCAAAATCTCAAATAAGGTCAGTAAGTGTCCTGCTATGCATAAAGTTAAACACATCTATAATGTTTTATATACATTTTAAACACATTTATAATGTAGGTTCAGAGCTTTAGATGTTAAAACTTTGAACGCATTCATCCAGAAAGCCAGGGATTCACTTCTATTTATACTATGAAGGTTTTGCCAAGGATATCACATTTCATTAATCCCAGTTTCCTGGAAGGGTGCTAACACTTTCCCTGCAGAGTGGGGTAGCCTAAAATGTGTAGACAATAATCAGTCGTTGATGGAATACAGGGCTGTGTTTTAAGAAGTGTATTACCATCCATTATCCTCAGCCTTCCTATGCCCTGTGATGCTGGGACTTTTTTTGTGGTTGCTGTCTCAGCAACTTAGTCCCATTGTTTTAATGCATTGGAAAAACATGACAACATCTGGACCACAAGTACAATGGAGGAATGCACAAGAGCCACAAAATTAATTATAAACTGCTTAAAATAGTATTATTTTAACTTAAATTTTAAAATAATTTATTTCCATCCCTATTGCAATTTACAAAAAGCTCTTACTTTGGAAAAAAGATTTCAGTGCTCTTTGAGTTCAGTTATTTCCTCCTAGCATGAAGACGCTGCAAAAAAAGCCTTGAAATGGGTTTTGTCACCTAGATAAGGGATCTGCAAGAAGTTGCCCAAATGGAAAGAGCTGTGCAACAAGCAGTAAGCTTTCAGCCACCCTTTCTAAGCTACATTTCCTAGCACTTTGTTTTAAAGTGAAACCTAATTTCTTTGCCATCTGGAGAAAGGCTGATTGCACAGCCACACTATAACTTCAACAATTTAAAAAATTGGGAAGTCTATTCAGAAAAACACTAGACTCTTTTCCTTTGAATCCTGGCTCACAGGCTTTGCATGAGGTCAAGAGCTCCATAACATTAACCTTACTCTTTGTATTCAAGCAGAAGGAAGGGCTCGGCAGGTTTTTATCTGAAGTTGTAAGAACTAGCAGGTTAGACTTTAATTAAGAAATACTAGTAAGTAATTATTTTAACAACAGTGATAGGATCATAGCTAAAAGCTGAAGTACACTTTGGAATGTAGAAACAGCAGTAATGGGAGGAATCATAAGCCAGTTGTGTTGGGTTTCAAGAAGCAAACCAGTTGTTGTGTCAGTCACACAGTCTGCTGCATTAAACCAGAGTCTAGAATTACTTTATAGCCAGGCTGATGAGACAGTGAAAAGGTCACAGTTCTGAAATCTGGGCTCCTCTTCCAAGAGATCATTTTACCAAATCTCTGCCATGCTCACCTTGTGCAGAAAAAACATTTTTCATAGTCATAAAATTGACATTGATTATCTGATCAAGCAAAAGAAACTATGGTAATATTTCCAAATTATATTCCCATTGCATCTGTATAATAGGGTAAGATTTATATTTCCTTTGGTGTTATTCCTATTCATTCTTTTCTTAGAAAATTCAAAATTATCTTGCCCCACTCTTCTGTATTCTTTGTCACTGAATTTCTTTATGTGATATTGTCCCTATATCATGCTGCAATACACCATCTGTTTCACACAAACCATAAACACATTTTCAAATCTCTCTGCATTAATCCCATCGAACTAGTCACTTTCTTTTTCAGTGGTTCAGCTGAAAGTTCTTGACCACAGGTCTTTGATATTATCTATATAAGTAATTCACAGTAACCAACACAGACTACAGATGTAGATGGCAGACAAGGAACTGACAGGTCTCTTTCACCTTGCTGTGAGTGCAAACAACTGCAGATGATTTGGTGCTCTGGCTCATATAGGAGTGAAGGAACTTATGTCCTACATTATTCCAAAGGAACAATGATAATTGACATCAGATCTGTTCAAAAGTCAAAATTTCTGTTCTGCAAGAGGCACATTCTGAAACAAAATGGCTGATATCATTTTAGTAATCTGACTGGGATCAGAGACTAACCAGGTGAAGCTGTCTCTCAGCCAGAAGTTTGTGATGGTAATTTTCCTTTGAACACTTTCTATTCTGATAAAACATAATTTCTGAACAACCAGAAAAAATTAACAAAAAATTGCAATCCACCTATGTCAGGGATGTACCTAAAAGCTGTAATATCCCTCATCATCACTGCAACGAGTTTTACAGGTTAGAACACTACTTGCACAATGGTGTCTGAAATTCCTGACGTCAGCTGTGGACATCTGCAAAGGCAGATATCAGTAGTTTCCTATTACTGAGGATAGCCTGTAAGAAAAACAGGAAAATGTCAACAGGTTCCAGTTTTGCAACGCAGGATGACAAGGCAAGACTTACATAATGTATGATAAACCTTATTTTATATAGAATTAATTAGTCTGTACACTCAGTTCAAATGTATACAGATATAGGTAACACCACAGCTATTTAACTATGCTGCAGTACTTGTCAAGCATAAGGTCCTAAAAATGCAACCCTGCTTATAAGTATGTATGAGACAGAGTTTAAGCCAAGCAAAATCCCGTATGTGTTAGCAGAATTTAGCTTCAAAAGAGTCAGGTATCAATCCCCAAAAGATTGCCTTGAAGATTCCTGGCAGTACAAAAATGGCCTGAGATCATTCCCAAAACATCTGAAGCTGGTAGGACTTAGCAGGTTTTGGACGTCCTTTCTTGTTGAGAGCATTGCTACTTGTATTAATGAAGTATTTAATAATATATTGACCATTTTCATGAACACTGATATGGTTTTCCACCACTAAAAGCTCCTGAGATTGACTATTTCTTAGAGATTGTCAAAATCAATGTTCTAAAATCCACATATAAATTTCTTAAATCAGTGACAAGGATTTTAAAAAAGGCTGAGCATCCATTGCTTTCTGTGTAGTCTTCATTTTTATACCATAATTATCCTCTGGGTTATTTAATGTAACCTTGTAGTATCTTTAGTGTAGTACAACTTCAGTGTATCTTTGGACAACATTTGAACAGTTAGAATAATTTATATTTTAATTTGGCATCCAACTCACATCTGTCTTAATATATGTACTGAACCAAAAAATAAACACTTTTTGATTGTGCAAACCATAGTTTCCTTATTACAACCCTTTCTCTTAGCACAGTTTCTCATGCCATTCTGAAGTCATATGGAATCAATAAAGGTTGGTTAGAAAATGTTAATGTATTTACTGTTCAAGCAGGCATATAAAAGCCCATACGTAAGTTAGAAATTCAGAAGAAATTCAAATCAGAGATCTTTTCTTAACAGTTTTCATCAGTAGGGTTTTTTTAAAGAAGACAGCACCTTGCAAGGACAAAAAAAGGGAAAGTTTGAGCTGCAGTTATCAAGGCAACAATGGTAAAAACAATCCGTAACAGAAATACAGATTTTTTAATAATATATTTATTTCTTTTAATTATAAAAATAATCAGCTACGGGTATTATTAACGTATCAAGTGTCTTTATTATGTATACAATTCCATGGGAAAGTGACATCAATTTACTACTGGTACAGAATTAGAAGCAGAAAACTTCAATTATTTATTTTACCTGGGACCTGACCACTGGACAAAACAGATCAGTTTCTGGGTCTTCTCTGAGTGAATTGGAAACCTTCCAGATGCAAACAGATAATCAATGTTGGACTTCCATTCCATATGAAATTTAAGCATAAGGATAAATAAAACCCATCAGGTTAGTAAAAAAGGGGCCTGAAGAAGGGGATGTGAGACATTTATTTTTTCATTCTCTTTTAAAAAAACTATATATAAAGACTACTTGCTTTTCAGGAGTATTTATATAGATTATGATATGCTTGCTAATTCTGTTATACTAATTGGCAGCATCCTTTAAATGGCAGAGAAGATCCAAATTACGTTCTTTAAAATTAGGACTTGTTGGCAAGTATTCTTGTGTTAATGATAAAAAGGTAATTTCCCAGTAGGAAACCTCCAGGATACTCACTGATTTGAGGAGGAGAATGTAGGAGACCTTCCAAACACAGTTACTCAATTGTGCTTTTTTATTTTTTAATCTTGAGTGGGAGATTTATACATATGCAAAAATTACACTATTACTCCCAATGAAAACACTCTGGACTTGGGGTTTTTTTCCCTCGGAGAGTCTTATTACCTTGATAGCAAAGGAGATTTCTTTCTGCTGATGTGTAATGTTGTAAATGCTGTAAGAACTCCAGCATCATGCACAATTAGAGGTGTCTATCACTACAATGGAAGTCAATACAATTTTATGTGATTGTAAGCAAGGAATTAATGATAATGACCAATAAGCAATGTGTCAATAACATCTGAGTACACCTGGGGCAGCTCTAAATTCAGAAAACATCAAATACCCATAACTGTTACCTCTGTGAAGAAATAGACCTTTAAAATACTGTCATACTCTCTGGAGTAGAAGATGCATTCACATATATTTCACTGGAATTTTGTAACTGTGTCAAAGAGAGACATGCAGGTTTACTATGACTGATGCACTTATATACATACCTAGAATTAAAACCTTCAATGACTTTGGCTTAACTGTTTAAACTGTCAGGTTTTTTCTCTAGATGCTTAAAAATAATCTCATATAAAAAGATGTGAATATGGAGAAAACTGCTTGCCCAGTATAAAAATCTTTGAAATCTATAACTTGGATGTCAGAAAGACTTTACTGATTGATAAAGTTTTTACCATACTTCGTGCATTTTCAGGGCTGGCTGGAGGACCCCTCTCTGGAACATAAACGTTGCAGCAGTTTCATTTCCATCGAGGCCAAACTAATGAGCAAGGCACAGAGCACACAGTGGGTGGAACGAAATATGCCTCAGAGGCAGAGTCAATGAAAGAAAAGCCAAAGTCAAGTTTTTAAGGTCTGTTCACATGTATCATCCCTAGGAAAATAAAAAAAAAAGCGTATGTAGATAGCATTGGGAGTTATTTTATTTTACAAAAACAATACCATCCCTGCATGTGTAAACTTGAATTTGCAAGACCAAATTGGGTTATGTTGACAGCTCTTATTGAGCTAAATTTAGATAATCTAAATCCATATTTAAATAATGAAATAAGGCTGTAAGGTACAGGTATAAAAGTAAATAACCTCTGGTAAATGTTTAAAAGGTCAGCTGTACAAGTACATTGAGCTTGATACTACATCATGTGCTTTTTAGAGAGCCTGATCACCCGATGCCCCACTATAATTGTAGCTGGAGCTCCTCAAAGCTACAAGCATGGTGATGACTGCAAAGTGGTTGGGTTTGTTGGTTTTGTTCCTCCTGGCTTTTCAAGGACAGCAAAGAGGAAGGAAACCCAAAAGAAATTAAGGAAGCAAAGAGAGAAAAAAGTTACCTAGTAAGGGCCCCAGCAGCTGTCCAGTACATTAAAGGTCTCCAGATAATGAAGCATGGTCTGATTTACAAAAATTTAAAACCATCTCTAAAATAACAGATTTTATTTGTTTTCCAGTGCCTTAAAGTCCTGCTAATAGTCATCAGCATGCTACAAACTATTCATGTTCAATCCATGTAATGTTATCTTTGGCACCTTTTTAGATTTCATGAACATTCCAACATGATAAACTGTGGAGATGGATTATACATTTTTAATCCAGGCATTAGGAACACACAGCCAGAACTATCTTCCTCTTCTCTGTCAGTGATGAAGTTATCTCACTTGATACAGCCAAGATGAGAAAGGGGTGTCCCCTTAGAATTGCTTTTAGTTGTAAAATGCACTTCAGCTGTGTTTATGCAGCACATGATTAAGTGTTTAATAGTTTGCTTTGAATCAATAGTTTAAAATATGTTGAAATAGTAAAGATATTAAGTTGAAAATACAGCAATTCAGATTTAAAATTAAAAGGAATTAGAAACAAAAAGGGATTGAAATCGGAATTTTAAGATTATGTGTATTACATTATTACATTATCATTTCCATGTTCTGTTTCTATATTTTAGAATCTCCTCCTTGTATTTTAAGATGCTGTTGTTTGTGTTTAAGATATTTTTGTTTTTGATGTTGCTGAAACATCATAGAAGTAAGCCAGGACTAGTCTTTTGCCGTAGACTTACTTAGTTCCTACAGAATTGCTAAGCATATTCATAGGAGACATGGCATTTAAAGAAATTCTTATGATTTTCAAATTGGAAGTTTATATTCCACAGGAAAAAACAAAAAACGAAAAAAAAGCTCAAGATAAAATATGCAACACTAGACTAAACAAAAGTTCCTTAAAACTCTATGACATTCATGGCCATACCATCAAAGTTTTGCAGTAAATGGGACTATTGTGGGTAAATATTGCACCATGTGTAACAAAGTGGTTACACTCCTCAAAATGCTATTTAATATACTACATTTCTAAAGACATGGAAATAAAGGCATGCACTGGAAACTGTTAGCAGCAGAGTTAGAAAAATGTATGTCCTTTGCAAGCTGTGCTTGTGCACGTCTGTGTACTTACCCCTAAATGGCTTTCAGGAATCCGTGCAGTTCTGCCCACCCAAGGTAAAGCCTGAGGGAGTCCTCACAATGCCAGGGCAATTCAGCTGATCACCATAAATCTGCAAGCGTTCACAAGCACGTTCTCAGTTTCATCGTCAGACCCTAAGAGTGCAGAGTGGCTTTACTATTTCTCACTAATTGTGCCATTTCTTTGTAATAGAACCAGCAAAATTGATCCTGTCCATTGGTTTTTAGCTTTATCTCATTCACTGGAAGGCAGACAGGATTTTGAATGCAGCTGAGGCTTTCAACAAGCAGGATAGCTTGGCAATTGTCACTGTTTGACAATTGCAGGTCGGTTACTGATGTACTGAAAACACGTATCTCTCTTCCCTTTCCTCATCAAAACTGCAATGATGAGGACTAGAAAAAATAGGCCTTTGTGTAAAGTAGGTGGAGATGATTTCCTCTTATCCTGATATAGCAAATATTTCCAACTTTGCCCATGCTTCTAGATGGATGTTTTACCCAAATGCCCATTTAAACCACAGACCCTTCAAGAAGAGCTGTGTTTTAAAACGTGTGCTAGTGAGCTTGTGTTTTCATTCACTTTTTGTAACAGGAAATGTTCAAAGCTTTTGTGTTTGTTTTCCACTTCATTTACAACATGGACTTTCTCAGACAGACTGAGTTATGTGTGGCACTTGTGTCTTATCAATCAGAAAAGAAAATTCTAGATCAGAACTCCAAGAAATCTTGAATCCATGAATAACATACTCAGACTTTCAAACCCAACTGGGGCAGGAAAAATAATTCCTTATTACTACAGAACGTTTTATATTAAGGAACCATTATAACACAGTACTACACATTATTAAATACTCCTAAAATGTAATTACTCATAGTTCACATTGAAAAAAAGATACCAGCAAAATGTTTTCAAAGAGAATTTCAAGGATAAGCACATATGATCAATGCAATCATATACTTCTGAACACAGATTATTTTTGCACCACTATTTGTACTACTCTGCAAAGCAGAAGGAAAAATTCCTGTTATTTTCTCAAAAGTTCTAAATTTTGTCTTGTTGATAATGGGTTTGCAAAATTCAACTAATCAATACTTATAAAGTATGTTTTTATTTACAGGTTGGCTTATGCAATGAAAGCCTGAATGGTATCTTGACAGTCTTTAATTCAGTAAAGACTAGGGTAAACATAATCACAGCCTGATTATAATAATACACAGAGAAATTAAATTAAAATCTATGCTGTCTCTCATCTGCCTTTTTGAAGACTTCGAAGTAATGCAGGAATTCATTTGAATGAGGCTGTTGAGATTTGAGAGCGTGATCCTAGGTATGAGTTTATGGGATCCCATAAGAAATTCTGTATTGTTAGGGCTCCGTTCTGTAGATAGATATGGGCTTTTTGTGTAGAAGTAAGAGTTCACTGTTACTGGTTCCTACCTAATCCTGTGCTTCCATCTGTCTGTCTGTTTAAAATCAACCCTAGTGTTTATCACCAGCACAGTCTCACAATAACCATACTGAAATTTCACTCAGTTAAAGGAAGGAAAAAACAGAGAAATAACACCAGAAATGCACTTTTCTTATGTTTTCTTGTGAAGCAGTGACTATTCACACTAACTCCCTCATAAAGGCACAAGATAACCAGAGATAGAATCTGAAATGAAACAGTATTGTAACAGAGCTATGCTATCAGTGTTTTAAAAGGAATTGTGTGATAGTTGCTGTTTTATTTCACTTGCACATCTAATACATAATTATTTGGCATATGTCCATGGAAAAATAAATGACCTTGGTCTGACTGTACATTTAAGTCACACACTTACAGCACCAATTTCACTATTTCTCAAGCACTGGAATTCTCAGCTTTACAAATGGCTCCAGCCAGGACAACTGAATTACTTAATAGTGGCAAATATCTGAAGAAGATAAAATCAGGCTCCACAAGGAACAACATAAAGCAGTAGAATGGAAATCAGGTTTCCAGTTGACCCCCACTCTGTAACTTACATGGCTTTTGTCTGAAATGAATACCTGCCTTAAATTATGTCAGCAAACATTAACATTTATCTGTTAGGGTTTTGCAGCACATGTTGCTACAGATAGAGCTGCTTCTTTTAGATTTGCATGCCTCTGACTCTACAGTGTTTACAGCAGTGCTGTAAACATTGACAGGTCTTCACACTTCCACTATAAAATACAGAGAAATTTCAAATTCCTGTTCCAAACATACTTGAAAACTGAATTGTTTTAAATACAAAATACCACCTCCGCGGCAATAAGCTTTATTCAGCGGGACATACTCCTAGGACCACCTTTTCAGCTAACCAATGTGTGTATCCAGAAACTGGATCACCAAGGCCTTGGTGAGTGTCTTGCCACCACAATGTAGTAGCAAAAAGTATATCAGAACCTGTGAAATGAATGAAATGATGTTATACGTGGTTGGCTTGTGCAGCATTGCTGCCTTGTGCTGTTAGCCTGTTAAGCATGATGACAGAAGTCAGTAGTCTAACTTAATTCCATGTAAGCAATTGTAAGAAACTCAATGAAATCATACCAAGACCTGTCTTTATTCCATTCCAAAACAGGCACTACATTTATGGATAATTTTTCATATGAAACAGGTTTTGAGATATCACAAGCAATTTACACCTGAAAAAAAAAAAGGAGAGATCATTTAGTCTCATTCTCCTTACTTGGAATTAAAGGAAAAAATTGTTCATTTTTAACAGAAGTGCAGAAGAGAGAGCATGAACTGCAGATAAGCATATAACAGCTAAAATGCAATACTTCAGCTTAGTCTTAGACCTCTACCTTGATGGAGAAAAATTTCCCTTTTCTCAAAAAAAAGCGTGTTTTCCAAATAATATCAATCTCTGATGCAGAATCATGAATGAAATGGGAGCTCATCCATGAACATGGGAATGAGAAACTCAATATTCATAAATGTTCTCCACTTCTATGCTAATTAAAAGGCAGACAAATTACATTCAGTCAGATATTCCTGCAATCCTCATCCTATTACCTTATTAAGCAAAGCTCGTAAAAGACTTCTTTCTGTTCATAAGAATGCAAAAACAGTTATGAAGAGGCCAGTAATCCTCTCAGGTAATTGATATCTTCTTAATGAGCAATCCTGAATCCACAGCACTCTTCTCTGCCTTAGTGATTATCCCTTTAACTGCCATGAGCAGAATAATAATTTTCACTCCTTGCAATTCTTCAGAAAAAAGCTGATGGTGCTTGTGGGAAAAGAGAGAACAGAGACACAGATACATCACTTTGACTGGTTTCAAAGGAATTACCTTCCTTGTGATGGCAAAAAAAATAAATTTTGCAAAGAGATCACAAGTGGAACATCATTGAGAAATGGGAACAAATCTGTTAAGGTAGAACAACAGCTTCCTCTACAGAACTGTTTCATTCAGAATCCCTTTAAAAATCTCTCTAACTGGCTGGGTCCTGTAATTTCTCAGATTTAGAGTGGGCCTGAGCTGCAGAGCTGTGGGTTCAATCAGTTGAAGACCTTTGCATGTGTGCACAAAGTGGGCAACTGCATCTACTGGTTTGTCTCAAGTTCATTTCCAGCATAAAGACTTCACCCTTCTTCCTTTAGAGTAACTCCTTCAGAAATTAATTTTAATCAAGTATAAGTAAAAACATTAGGTAGAAATAACTTTGAAAATCAAAGAGACCTGATTATGACAACCAAGAAAATGAATAAGTTATTCATAGCGTAGGAAATGGTAAGGAAAAGGAAATGTCCTTAACTTGATCAAGGAAAGGCAAGCTCGTTTCACAGAATGTCTAGACTTTGACTACCAGTAAAGAAGAGTTCTCTTATCTTTCTAGCAAAGAAAGATAACAAAATACAAACAGGATTGCAGTTTAGGACATAAAGCTATCACTATATTGACATCCAATAGGACTTGCTGGCAATATAAAAGAGATGGAAAGGAAAATCGCCGTGTAGTAATATGAATGGGTGATTTCTCAACAAGAAAAAGAAAAGAAAAAGAAAAAAAGAAATGAAAAAGAAAAAGAAAAAGAAAAAGAAAAAGAAAAAGAAAAAGAAAAAGAAAAAGAAAAAGAAAAAGAAAAAGAAAAAGAAAAAGAAAAAGAAAAAGGAAAAAAGAGAGAAAAAAAAGAAAAAAAGACCACCAGGATTCCCAGTATACTGCTGCCTATGTTATGATAATGCGCTCTAACTTCCTTATAGGCCTTATTCAAGGTCTTCTGCAGTATCAGAGAGCTCAAATAAAATGCATTTATATTTTGACTGTTTAAGTCTTTGCATGTTTTCAATGCTCTGATGCAACCAAGAGATCACACTGTAAAAGCTGCAGCCTGAAATTAGCACTTCCCTCACCACGAATCTACTGCCACCTGATGATCCCCTTTTAGATATCCATTATCTTCACTTCCCATTTTATCTTTGGGGAGTTACTTCTCACATTTGACAAATCCGTGAAATCGAGAAGCTGGGATGTCTTAGAATCATAGAATCATAGAATCATAGAATGGCCTGGGTTGGAAGGGATCATAAAGATCATCTACATCCAATGCCCCTGCCATGAGCAGGGACACCTTCCACTAGACCAGGTTCCACAGAGCCCCATTCAACCTGGCCTTAAACAATTCCAGGGAAATCCATTATGTCCCTGATATTCACTGTATTGGGTGATGTGTAACTTGTGCTTTAATTTTCTCATAAATATATACATATACACACCAGAGCGGGAATTTAAGACTGAGCTGGGAAAAGCCCCAAACCAGATACAACGGGGCAGGGGAGTAGCATGTGTCTGCCAAAACTCTGCCACACAGCCATGGTGAGCCAGGCCAGGCCCACACCACTGAATTCAGCCACAGCTGAGCCTGCTGGGCCCACCCTGCTGACTTTGTCAGCACCAGGTAAGACAGTTTCTTTAGCACCATTTTTGACCCTTTAGTCACAAAAACATCAGCTCTTCACAGGAAACCTGGTGGCACAAAGGCATGCTTTTCTGAGGCCACAGATCTGATGTGTGGTGGTGATTCAGCCTGCTCTTATTGTCACTGGAATCTTTAGCAAACTGCTTGCTAACTGCAGCTGAACAGGATAAAACAGTGAATGGGGCCAAAAGACTGCAAAAGTTAGTGTCTGGCATGACAATCTAATGCGATTGAATCCCATGTGTATTTGGGACATTCAGTATCCAGAGCAATGCAATAATGTGAATCGCTAATGGTTGGACTTGATGGTCTTAGAGGACTTTTCCAAGCCAAAAAATTTCTGTAATTCTAATATAAAAGAGCAAGACATGCACTGCCAGTATTTTTAGAAATGGTATCTCAGAGCATAGCCTCTCCTGCCCTGCTGTAAGCTCGATCCTACAGCTGGAGGGTGTTAACCAGGAGGCAGCTGAGGCCTGGGGCAATCTGGTCATCTGGGCTGTCCCTTGAAACCAAACTGCTTCCTCATGATAAGGAGACACTAACCCTTGGCTCCCCAGCAATGTGACATCAGGAAATGTTTAGATTTACCCTTTAAAAATGTGTTAGGACAGATTTGGTAGCAGTGGCGCAAAAAGCTGTCAGCAACTGATGCAATAGAACCACCCCTGTCTTATCAGGAGGTTCCCCATGAGGAAGAGCAAGGAGGGGGACATCCACAGCCCCTTCTGTGCAAGTGATTGGGCTTCCCTGCACTCCTCAGGGGAGGCCAGATCTGTATGTCCCCCTCTGTCCCTCACCAAACTGTGTGCTCTTGCATTGATCTGCACCATTGTGAAGTGTGGTCTAATATCCTCTCAAGACCATTCTTAATTATCTTCATGGAATCATACAGGTTGTTTCTGCTACATATTTTGGAGTCATGGTCCCATGGATCCATTGTGTCTTCTCTATGTGAAAATGCATGTATTTAAGAGAAATGCTTGAAACAGCCACAGTCCAGCTATTCAGAGTGCTTTCAGCCCTTGCACAAGTCCTGCAGGACTAACGTTAAGGCAGAATTTCCCAAGGCTGTCAGCTAAGAGCTAACAGTTTGTAACACAGATTCTTTTGTTATTGGGTCAAGAGAGAGAAAGGCTCCAGGGAAAACCTCCAGACATCTTTAGATAATTATTGCAAAGGAAAGCTCTGCCAAGACCTACAGAATTGTTTCCTATTTCACTCATTGTACCTTGCCTCCCCTCCTAGGTTCCCCTGGCATGAATGTTGCTGTCCTATCCTGTGATCTTTTAGCTCTGCTTCCAAGAATTTGCTGTAGACCTATTTCTTTCCTCAACTGACATTTTAACTCATTTGAGAATATCTGATTGATGAGAGGGAGGTGGAGAACAGATATTTGGCTCAAGTAGTTGCAAGACCAGACACTTATGTATTGGAGATCAAGCTCTAGATCTGCTTCTGAAATCTCGTTTCTGTGATACTACAGCAAGTTGTGTCAGTTGTGAAAGGAACACAGATGGAATTCAAATAAATTATTCAACAGAACAAGATTGTAAGTATAAAGGACCACATATTAAAACTTAATTTTGTTCAAGGCTGCGACATACATTGTGCTCTTAATCATGTTCTTCTGTATATCTGCAAACACACAGGGATGTAGTTATTCCAATGAGATAGTTGGACTAATAATAAGACTCGGCAGCTACTCCTGAGCTCTTGCTCCTAAAGGTTATGCTTTAAAATCTCTAAACACCACAACAGAAGTGATCCACTTGCCACAGGGCTGGAGCTTCTGTTAACTAGGAGATCTTTTAGGCAGTCAGTATTTCAAGGAAATTAAAAGCTTATTTTTAAATGGCTGAACAAGGAGTTAAGTACCATTTGAAAATACTGATGTAATGTGACTCCTGCAAAGCCACAAAGAAAAGCGGTGCAAAGTTAGGAACAGAAATGAGTTTCTGCACAATGCTCCCATTCTAGACATGTCTCAGTTCCCTAGAGCAGACCTACTATTAAAACACAGCATTCTAAAAACACCTTCCACTGCTCTCTTAAACAGATGTGTGACCTGTCCTGGCATAGAGTCAACTCCTTCTACACATCCAGTTTTCTAGGCTGCAAACCTTTGCCCAAAGAGAAAGAAGAGGGGACTCAATTTCTAATCCTTGATCCCACCCTCATGCTCCTGGCTCAGAGTACAGGACCAGTTGGTTCTAATTTGACTGCATACCTAACAAAGACAGTGGTTAAACAGCATTCACTTAAGTGTTGGCTTCTGTGACATAAAAGTCACAAAAATCTTGAATTTCTGCTGAAAGACAACATGAATGACCACAAATAAGACAACAGTGAATGAAACAAACATTAATGCACCACTTTTCAAATAAGGGGAGGCACAAAAAAACTTAAAACAGGTTCCAGAAGATGCATTTTGGCACCTGTAATGAAACTTAGGATGAATGCCAGGGGCTAAATTCAGTAGAGAACTCCAGAAAGCAGACACCAGGCTGCCTCTCATTTATGAGACATCTAAATACCACCGTTGTGCAGGAATGCCATGTGCAGTAGTGCCCACACAGCAGCCAGCTTATGGAGACCTAAGTGTCCAGACAGACTGGGGACAAGGTGTCACACAGCCACTCCAGGGGTTTTAGAAAGAAGAGAGGTGGTGGTGAAGCCCTGGGTCACACTGCCGTCCATGGCACTCTAAGCACACACCAGAAGTGTTAGTCGTGCCCATACTAACAGCTGGAGAAGGAAGGTTTTGGCCATGACCAAGTGGAGGCTCCCCAGTGTGGTTTTGGCAAATATCAGCTAGAACCCTGCAAGAGAGCCTAAATTCACTAAACCAAGTGAAATGATGGCTTCCAATAGACTGTATGGAATAAAAGATGCAAGAAGTTCAGCTATGCAGACTCAGGACATGTTATGGCCCTTATTCCAGGACCAGAAAGTGAGTCCTGGCTTGTTTTATTTACCCCAAGAGGCACAGATAGTAAATTCACTGCAAGGCACAGCAGACATGCTTAATTCCCCTCTGGAAAAGCAGGGGGTGTTGGTAGCTAGCACATTAATTCAAGAAGTAGGTGGCTCCTCCCTGCTCAGCCTGAGGCATCCCTGTCACCTCTGCAAGTGCCTTGATGGGCAGCCTTTGAACCAGCTACACTGTTTTTAAACAGGAACTCTTCACTGATCTAACTTGGTAGCACGCACATGGTGAGTGTGATAACATGCCTCTCTGTAAACTCTGAAAACAAAGTGGCAGCAAACAAGAATATGCAATTAAATTATTTTTAGCCATCTAGCCTCTCTTGGTTAGTGCTTTTATTCTTTGTTTGGGTAGCTTTTTCTCTGCCAAATGAGAATGGTAACAGTGCCAGTAAGAAGCATTAGCTCATGTTTGTTCAATGGCTACCACTGTGAGAGCACTAGGTACTAGAAGTGAAGCACATCTTAGCAGTCAAAAATGTGCAGGCTGAAGAGTTGCCCCAGTGCCCAGGCTGGGATGGCTACTGATTCTGAAGAGTCTAAAGCCATAATAGGAAACAAGTCTACTATTGGCATATAAATAACAGCATGTAAAGCACAACTAAACAGGAATACACACTCTCCAGAAAACTAAATGAAGCTTTCTCTATTTCAATAAAAAGCAGTTCAGTCAGTCATATGTTTTCCTCCTGCATGACTTACTGGATGCAAGATGCAAGAGAAAGTCCCTAGTTTAATCTTTTTTTTTTTTTTTAATCTCAACCCAGTTTAGCAGGAACTTAGTGTGAATGCCTCTAGAAGCACCTCTGAACACAATGTTGTGATGCAATGTGCCAGTCACTAGGGAAAAGTGATGCACAATCATGAGACTTCTGTATTATTTATGTAATATCACACCTAAGCAGGATGTTTACCCAAGTGCTGTTCAGCTCTGATATCCTGGGTGTTCCCACTCAGCTATGGCTGCTCTGCAGGGGTAGATTACTAGATTACATCCTGATCGCCATAACCCAGAGGTGGGGGCCATGTGTATGGCCATGTGTATGGCCTCTGTATGCTGACACGAAGGAGGAAATCCAGAGCAGTAAAAATGACAGATATGCAAATAAATTTTTAAAAAAAACCAAAGAGATGCAGCCCAGGACACAACTGGCTTTCTGGGCTGTGAGTGCACATTGCTGGCTCATGTCCAGCCTCTCATCCACCAGCACCCCTAAGTCCTTTTCAGCCAGGCTGCTCTTGATCTGTTCATCCCCAGCCTGTGTTGATACTGAGGGCTGCCCTGACCCAGGTGCAGCACCTTGCACTCGATCTTATTGAGCCTCATAAGATTCCTATGGGCCCACTTCTCCAGCTTCTTCAGCTCCCTCTGGGTGGCATCCCATGCCCCAGGTGTGTCAATTGCACCACTCAGCTTGGTGTCATTCGCAAACTTACTGAGGGTGCACTTGATGCCACTGTCTGTGTCAATGATGAAGACACCAAACAGGAATGGTCCCAGTGTAGACACCTGAGGGACACCACTTGTCACCGATGTCCATCAGGACATTGAGCCACTGACCAGTACCCTCTGCATGATATGTGGCCCATTCTTCATCCACTGAACAGTCCACCCATCCCATCAATCTCTCTCCAATTCAGAGTGAAGGATGTTGGGGGGACTGTGTCAAAGGTCTTACAGAAGTCCAGATAGATGACATCCATGGCTGTCCCTCATCCACTGATGTAGTCACTTCAACCTAGAAGACCACTAGTTCAGTGAGGCAGGATTTGCCCTTGGTGAAGCCATGCTGGCCATCTCAAATTTCCTCCCTGTCCTCCATGTGCCTTAGCATAGCTTCTAAGAGGATCTCTTCCATGATCTTCCCAGAACAGAGGTGAGGCTGACAGGTCAGTAGTTCCTGGGGTGCTCCTTTGTACCCTTTTTAAAAATGGGTGCAATCTTTCCTTTTTTCCAGACACCAAGGACTTCACCTGACTGACATGACTTTTGAAATATCACAAAGGTCTTTTAACAGGCATTTATATTTACAATGTGCCTGTGTGAACCAAGGAACCTGCCTTGAGTCCTTACAGTGATATTTAAGTATCTCATAACTGAGAAAGACAGGTAGAGAAGACCTTTCTGGAACCTGACACAGAGAGTGAGGTGACAGTGGTGCCATGGCTGAAATGAGCACCACCATTCATCTGACTCAGAAAAGTGATGCAGAAACTGGTTTAAATAACTGATCAGATTTTCCATATGAATCTTCACTGCACCCTTTAAAAAACCCACAACTGGTTAATAATGATTACCTATGCTCAGCTGTATTTACTGTGGCTGTGAATTTGCCCTTACCCAGAGCTTGCAGCCAGAACTGAAAGCACTGGCATAGTCTGCCCTGCTGCCCATGCTTTGCCCAGTGGCTTTCCATAAGCTCAGGGATGTCCAGCTAAGCCAGAATGTGCCAGAACTACAGAGCCTGCTTGGTAGTGCTGATGTGGCCGTGCACCATCCAGGCTCCCTGCACCCAAATGGCTTCAATATTCTTTTTTTAATGCTTGGGCAAACTTCCAGATAGAAGAAAACAGAAAAACTTACCTTGCTCCTATAGTGGTTGTTTCTGGCGTGGCTTTAGGCGTGTGTGAAACTATATAACAGCAATTGCTTATGGAAAACAGGTGAGCATTTAAACATTCAGATTCACCTAAATATGATCTTTAAATCTGAGTATCTTTTGTTATGCATCAGAAAGTAATTTTTTTTCTTCATAATCTTGTTTCACTTTTAAGAAAGGGAGTAAATTACAATCAACAGCACATCCTTAATATGTGAGTTATATTGCATACTCTTCTTTCACCGGCTGAGCCTTCAGGATGCTGTGGGTCTTATTCAGGATGTGTCACTGGGCAGGTGACCATTGCCTTATTCACAGTGACATCTATTGGCAAAAACAATATGCAAAGGGCCTCTTTTTCTATTAGAAGACTTTTAGAGTGCCTCTTCTCCTATCTTTAGCATTTTTCTTTATCTTCTCCACATCTCCCCACTCAATTGTTCCCAGTCAGTTCAGAATTTTAGATTACTTAATATAGCTTAGTCTTTTATCATCTTTTCAAACCCAATATCCCTCTTCTCAATCAAACATTCATCTGTTTCCAATGGGGGATGATTTTATATCATCACCACTATTTGCCAGTTTATTAATGAAAACATAAACTATTAAAGAAGCTGAAGCTTCACCAGGACAAAGGGAAAACAGAAATCAAGAAAAAACTCTCTGAAAAACACCAAGAATGACTGGATTCATTTTTTTTCCTCAAAATGGCTGCTAAAAAAAAAGGAAATATTGAGACCACATTTCTGTCTGTTGTTCATACAACTGTAGAAAGGAAAAGAACTGGAAGAAAAGTATTGACATTTAAACAGCTGATATTTCATTCAAAATATTTACAGACCAGAAACAGAAAAATAATTAAATCAGATCTTCACAAAAATATGTATTTCTTCTACCTGTTGCATGTAACCTATGTGATTTTCATCTGAAAAATGAAATTGTCAGTAGTATCTACAGATTATTCAAATTTATCTACCCAAGTATGTGGATGAAATTTGACAAAATAGAAACAGACACAGGAATTGACAGTGCAGCACATCAGTTTTGTTAAGCAGAGGCAGAGAATCTTTGTGTTCACATGACAATCCAGTACTCTCCTGTCAGAGACATTCCCTGGCCTCAAATTCTGCTGCATGGGAGACACAGATCACACATGCAAATGTTTCACCACAGTGAAAACTTGTACTTGGCATAAATGATGGAGAGGTTGACAGAAATAGGAAACAAAACATGAATTTAGAAACATTTTAGTTTCAGCATTTCAGTATTATCTCCTGTCTCACAAAAACAGCAGACACACAGAAAGGCCCTCAAGTACTTCACAAATAAAAGATATGGAAATAAAAGTATCTAAGAGATTAAATCACAGACCAAATCTTTGTATTTCACATCTATAATTAGAAAGCAAGATCAGATTAGGTGGGAGAACAACAAAATATAACAGCTAGATCAGAAGTTAGATGCAGTGTATCTAGCAGCACAGTGATAAGGGAGATTGTCACCAAGCTTTTTTAGACTAATTAATAGGTAGTAAAAGAAAGATGCCACATCTCTTGAGCAAGATTCCTGTCCTATTCATACCTTCATGCTGAGCTTACAACCTGCAGGCACTCCAAGTTTCTCAATTATTTGCAGCTTTTAACATTTGAAGAGTTATCTCTAGTAATCTGCCCCTGGCCTATTTAAAGCTACAAGAATCTAAATCCAAAATTTCCTTTCTATTAAGTTTATAGAAACTGTATAACATATATATTTGTTTTATGTTATTTTATTCATATGCTATATTCCACTTTTTTTTTCCTATGAAGGTATTTTGAAGTTTATTAATTGATGGGTTTTTTTTCTTCAAATCCATTCTTAGAATTCCCTTAGATTCCTGTTCATGTCTGGAAGCAACCAAGAGAAAAATCTCTAAAGCAGCAGAGAAAACATAAGTACATAGCACATCAAAAAGACGTGTGCTGTATCTTCAGCCCACTGTACTCCAGAAGGGAAGACCACTACTTCTCAGGTTTTTTATTTGACATAAAGAAAATCCCCAGCTAATGTTGAACACATGCAACATTAAAAACATCACGAGAATGACTGGCATATGCTATAAGCATGGCAGAGCACACTGCTTCCCTCCTGTGACAAAAACAGCAGAGCTGACCCAAGGGCTCTACTGTGGTTTATTTAATTCTGAGAATAAGTTTATGGGTGATCAACCTTCCAGCAGTTCACAGTTCTTGACAGCTACTATTTTCAGCAAATACACTCTATGTTTTGGTCACTGAGCATTTCATTCTTCTTAATATAAAGGCTCCAAGTGTGTCAGAGGGTTAAGAGTTGATCAAAGGGACGTGTGGCTGCAGGGGGCTGGGGGGTGATGACATATTTCAGCCTTGTTTGCTGTAGGGTACAACACGGAGTTCACACTTGAGATAAGATTCTCTGGGAGCACATTTGTTTGAGATTCAGTGTAGCTTGGGCATAGAGGAAATTAGTGACTGAGGGTGCAACCAAGTGCTCAGAGCTGAGACAGTGTCCATATTCTCACTTTACAATTGCTGGGGATGAATAACCTGAGAAGCTGCTCCCAAATGATTTCAGGCAACTGAGCATTTCTAGTCTTTTTCAGATGCCACCACTAACTTTCAGCTAGGCCAATCTAACATGAACATGGCATCTCCACATAAGGGGAATTACTCTGAATGATGACTTTTTCTAAAGCTTATTAGCATAACTATAAAAATAGTCAGTAGTTCAAAAATCCACTATGAGGAACTTGCAGAATTGACTGCATGTCTTACCACAGCCAAAAATATTTTATTTGGAACATAAAGACATACCTAATACTATACTGCCCAAAGACAGACTTCAAATAATAGGTGACAATTTTTTCCAAACCTAAAGCTGCAGGCGCTAATTTTAAAAATAAAGCCTTCTCTGTAAAACTTTAAGCTCTTCAATAGAGAATACAAGACACATTCATAAAATCAATTTTTTATTTTGATAAAATCCTTATAAATATAAAAGCATTGGATCAACTCCACTGTTTACAATATGTAAAAAGTACATAACACTTCTGTTTACAATATGAAGCAGTAGCTTTATTCCTTTCTCTTCTGAGGCCAACAAACTTTGTATCCTTCCTGCAATTTGTAAACATTTTTTTCACATTCTTTAGCTACTCACATAACAGGGAAACATATAAGATCCAATCCTAGGTCTAAAAAAAGGCTGTGAAAACATACAACACACTCCCTCTTTTCTTTTTAGTGCTGCTAAACACTTTGTATTTATCCAATAGTCTGTTTGTGTTCTTTACTTCAGAAAATATTCAAAAGGCATTGGGAGGCCTTGCAGGATATAATAGCTATATTCTGGGGAGGGGAAAACAAAAAAGTCCATCTACCTTAAACTAAGATAAAGTACCTATATCTCTATGTCTAATTTATTTTTCTAAAACAGCATATAAAGTGAATCCTGATTGTGATTTCCCTCATGTTTGTTCATCTAAAATCAAATGACCCATTGAGGTAAAAGACAGAGCATATAAAACTTATAAAAAAAATGAATTCAAGGAGAGCAGTCATGGAAGATGAATTTGTCAGAAGTACTACAGAGAATGGTGTTAGTTGCTGCCAGTAAAACCTCTAGGTGCCTCTTTCAGGTATCACTGGATTTCACTATGTACTTCTCACAGTTTGAGAGTAAATCTAATTCTATCCTAAGCTACATCCTATGGCAAGTTCATTAATAAAAATATTTGGTGTAAAAAACCCCAATTATATTCAGACAACAAAAGCTCCTAGGAGAAACACAGGCTCAAGTCAACTCATATAGACAGACGGTTCAACATATTGCTATTGAGGGCTGAGCTTTTTATTAGATGTTGACTTGATTCTGATTTCTTTGGCTCACTCTGACTATTCTCTTTGGTCTTGGAATATAAGTGCAACCACTGAAGTTCAACTATGACAACAGAACATCAGCCAGTACCTTGAGACATTTTATACCTGAGTAGTGCTGTCCTCCACAGCAAGATGAGAGGTAAGCAGCATGTGGTTTGCACTGCAGCATGCAACAGTCTGGAACAACAGCTACCCCTGCCTCTTGATTTTAAGTGGCAAAAGTCTGATGTTACACAGATATAGTGTAATAGTCCCTTCTTTTTTACCAAATACAACAAACTGGATTAAGGCACAAACAGCTCCCTCTATGCCTTTCCACCTTGCAATTTCAGGTTTCAGGACAATTTCATGTTGTCACATTGTGAAATTCAGGAATACCTAATCCACCTGACATGATCTTGCAGTATACAAAATCCTTACTATTTGCTTTAAAAAAAAAAAATCAGTACATGATTACTGCTATGAAGCAGCCAGAATAACAGGATCATATAAATATCTGTTTTACTTAAATGCTGTTAGTCATTACTGCTTTTTGTAGGAAAGTAAGGACAGTATTGCAGAAGTCAGCAATGACATTACATCATCCTCGACATATTTTTTCCTTGGGAACTGCAGTGTGAGGTTCATATAGAAGCTAAAAGTTATCTTAGAGATTAGAAGAATTATCCCAGAACATCCTATACTGTCAGTAATACCAGGGATCCTGTTCAGTAATTTGGTGGCAAAATCTGGGAAACTCCTTCACCACATTTGACCCTTATGATTAGCAATGACCTCTGTGCATGCAATGCTGATGGCTCAGTGCTGCTAAGCCAATGCACTCAAACCTAGTCAGACCTGTTAACATCGATGAACCTGTGACAACTCCAGACATACTTGTCTGGGAGAAATAACTGCATGGAAACCACTAATAAAATACCACCTATTCGTTTAAACATCTCACAAAAAAAAAAAAAAAAAAAAAAAAAAAAAAAAAAAAAAAAAATCACAGAGTATACTAACTAATAAAATTAATTCAGCCTTTGGTTTCAGAGGGAGGCTACTGGCTTTACTCCTTTAATTTCTTCTGACTTCTCGTCCCCTGAGAGGCTGGGGAGGCCGGAAGTTTCTCAGCAAGCAGCAGGCGACCTCGTCTTCAGCAGTGCTCAGGAGGCTGCGGAATTTGGCCAGCTGTAACCAAAAGAGACATAATGTTCAGCAGAAAACCCTCATGTCCATACTAATGAAAAAAATTAAAGACACTTGTCACTTTTTTCCCACGTGGAAGAACAGAACTGTATTTTATCAAGCCATGAGGGCAACGGCAATTTCTCCATTTCTATCCTTGTAAATCAAAAAGGTTGACTACTGAGGAAATATCCCAAAGTACACATCAACACGAAACTGTGCATAAGGATTACCTGTTTCCTTTATTCCCATTTTGTCTTCCATAACTTGATTTATACTAGGGGGTGTTATAATTTTTAGTTGGATTTCATAGTTTGGAGATTCTGAAATGTTTTTTGCCAAAAAAAATAAGATTATGTTTCTTACCATACAAACATTCTATGTATGTTTCCTTGTCCACAGAGTATATTCAGAATTAACCTGGAATTGCAGGTGTGGCACTAAAGAAATCTTCTGCAACTAGCACTTACTCAAACCAGGAGAGATCCCAAATTCTTCCCTCGTGAAGACACAGGACAAGCATAACTCAGCATATGCTGATCTCAGCAGAAACCTCTATCAGAGCTCCATATCTAAACCTTGGGAAATCTGACCCTGATTTCTGACCTAAGTACAGAATTTTGTTTAATATCTAATATTTCCAATAGTTACTATTTCTCT
Organism: Aphelocoma coerulescens; assembly: GCF_041296385.1. Lineage (NCBI taxonomy): Eukaryota > Metazoa > Chordata > Aves > Passeriformes > Corvidae > Aphelocoma > Aphelocoma coerulescens. The sequence continues at coordinate 140,523,858 of NC_091015.1, read as the reverse complement.
GTATCACCTTACTTCCCTCCTAGGTTCCCATAGGTAGCGCAGCACAGAAAGCATTCCATTACAATAGAGCATTTAATTGTACGGCACATTGCATTGTAATGACATTAAGAGCAAAAAACATCAGTGCTATCTTGCTTCACCCCATTCTAAAGCTAACATTTGTAATTCAGGCTCCTTGTAAGTTTCTAAAAACTTAAAAGCTATTTTTAATTCCTTTCAACCTGAAAAGTGCAACAAGAAGTCTGCAGTAAACTCTAAAGCCCTACAGAAATAGAAACTCGATGAATAAAATTAAATGGTAGAATAGTATCAGTCACAGTGCTGACTGATCAATCACAATAGCAGACATTACTGGCAACAAACACTTCAGCTGCATGCATTTTTATATTGAGAAGAATATAGCATATTTCTACTTTGATACATTATATTAGCTAAAGTCTATGAAAAATGACTAATAAAGGATCACTATACTTGACACTTCCCCACACCACGTCCTCTGAGCCTGTTACACGTGGCTGTTTGTGTACAGCATTTCACATTTTAGAATGTGTTAATTATTGATTTGCCTAAATAGTAAGCTTTTAACCTGAACAATGGCTTTTCTTTGGAAAGTGGATACCTTAACACAAGTTTTCAATCCTACATCCATACACATTGCAGCGAGCCTTACAAAGCCAGACTGAGGGGAGTGAAGAAGAGATACAGAAGAGAAAAACACACTCATTAAGCAAATAAATAACTTCAGTTAAAAACAGAATTTGAGGTTTCCTAACAAGCAACCCATTCAGGGAACTGTCTTAACATTTTGAGCAAAGACTGAAGTCACCATTTCTGCTGAGTATGTGGTCTCTCCTCAGAAAAATTTTCCTTACACCTGAGAGGATTAGCCCGCTGGGTGTCACTGTTGCCCAGTTAAGGTACAGCATGCAGCTTTAACAAGAAATGTAAATAGACTCTTTTATGTAGTATCACAGCTTTCCTAAAACAGCCTAGCATAACCCCAGCTTATTACAATTGTATTCACTTCTCACAATTCTAGTAAATTCATCAAGTTTTATGTATTTGGAATGCAAGAAAAAATTTACTACTTGTCTGCCAGATAAAAATGCCAAAGATGAGGTTTGAGCAGGATATGCAAATAACTAAATCAACTGGAATTCCAGAATTTCTAAGCATCAACACAATTCTTTTTTTCTTTAAGTTTCCCGTGGGTTATTTTTGATTATTAATTTTTAGAGTATGCAGATCATTTTTAAAAATTAATATTAAATAGCTGTTACAGCAAGAAAGGCAACAAGAAGTCAGAATAAATTTGATATACAAATTTTCCCTTTTGAAAATCTTAGAAGGTCTGCAATGCCAAGGCCCGCAAAAGAAAATGTAATTTTGGGTGGCATTTACAATTTCAAGTTTTACAAAAGCAATTTCTATAGCAGTCAAAAATCCAAAAATACCTGCTCAGAACAAACACTTATGGGCTCTCTCAGAACAATCCAGATGACACTCTCAAGAAGAGGTGGAACAGTGAGAGAGCCAAAGTAAGTCCAGTAGTCCAGGGACTTGGGAAGCAGACAGCTGGGATCAAAATTTGTGAATAGTGCTTTTTTCCCCTGGAAAGAAATAGAAGAAAAAGAAATACCAGGGCAATATTATTTAAAAGCAAGAGGCCAAGGTAAATCACACCAAAGGAGATAGAGCTTGTTCCACTATCAGGTGGGCTGGGAGCATCTTGGGTGATGACAGGAGGTCCTCATCAGTGCCCTTCTGATGAGGTCTTACCTCGGTGACAGCTTTGCTGTGGCTTTCCTTGATGCCGGCAGGACACCATCAAAGGTGTCATGATAGGACAGACTCCCCAAAGTTACACATGACCATGAGATGGAAGTTGTGGGGAGAGGAGAGGTTAGACTTTCGAGGTGGTCTCTGTGGGGCTGGCAGAGTAACCCCACAGGTTACTGCCACTTGCTTCCCTCCCCACTCACTCCTCCCAGGAGCTATTACTGCTTCTCTCTGTACCTGATACCAGGCCAGAGCTGTCTGACTGAAACATCATGTTGAGAGTCTGGCTGATTTCTCTCACACAAACAATAGGTTATTTCTCACTCTGTACCTCAGCAAAACAGGAGAGGAAGTCTTTCCCTCATCTTTTTTACAACCTTCCATAAAGTATGTTTTTCCCCTGTTACTATCCTCAAAGCAACAGATTTAGGAATTAGCCTTTTCCTCTGATCTTTTACTGTGTAAAAAATATGTTTTGTCTATTTAGTTTTCAACCTAAACAGAATGCACATAAACTGTGTCAAATCATATATAAATTGCTAGGGATTAGGAAACATGAAGGTACAGGGAGTAGCAGCCAGATTTCAAGAAATAAAAAACCCTATCTAAAATAAAAAACCCCAACGAAAGCAATCACAAGTATTAGTATTCTTTCAGAAGCACTTGTTCACCTTGACTCTGATGGTGTCCAAGCGGTCAGTAATCTTCTTCAGTTGAGGGTTGCATTCACCAATCTATTAACACCAAAGAAAAAAGAAACGCTGGAGCTCCAGAGAAAAGCAACAAAAATTAATAAAAAGCAAATGCATAATGAAACTGCTTTATATAACTGTACTGAAGTGACTGTAAGGTCTGTTGCATTTTGTGGGTACAAGCCTGCAACTAGCTGGTCCTTAGAAGTAATACTGGTCATAAAAAAGATCCACTCCCTTGCTGATAGTATTCTGGCTACTCATAGTAATTATTTCAGCCACAAAAGAACTACAAACTTTTCAGTACAGGGGAACAGAAACCATTTATTTTTCAGGTTTTAGTATGTGGGATATTGAAAGTTACAGACTAACAACAGAAATTTAAATTGCTTATAACACTGAAAACACTGTTCTTACATAAGAACATTCCAAACAGAGTTTGTGTGCTAAGAAATCCAGTGATACAGTGATCCAGTGATACTTCCCTTGAGTCATTGTAATGCAAACTGGAAAGACAGAATTACTGAATTGCTGAAGCAGTTCTCTGCAACTGCTGCATGGAACGGCTCTCTGACTGTGCCAGCACCAGTACTAGCTGTTCTCAGGAAGCTGTGTCAGCCACCAGCAACTACAGCATTGACCAAAGCCCTATCTTTTGCCATAGATTGCCTGAATTCCCCATCTGCTTCTTCAAACAGAAGTCAATGAAGCTGTTGCATGAATTTAATCATAGAACAGGTAGAAAAGGCAAAAAGGTATAAAATAACTATTAGGAAATTCTCCAGTCTATGGTTTTGTATTTTTAAATTATTATTATTTTCTAGAAGAAACTACCAGCTCAGAAACAAGCCATTAAAGAAACATTTAAATCAAGTTGTCCCTTTAAAGGAACCTGCTAGTCAAGAACAAGTTATTGGGATCCAAATAGGGGCAGCTGAATTAAGTTCCACATCTAATGTTGTATGGGTGTGCAGACTAGGCAAACTGAAGAGTTTGACTGCCTTGAATAATCTATTAATCTGGTGTTTGTATTTTTAAAGGAAGCACAGCTTCCTACATTGGCAGCTAAACGCTATGAAGGAAATAAGTATAAAACAAGTATCAATAATTACACCAACCATCACCATGATCTCTTTGGGCTTATAAGGCAGATTTACTACAAGGGCTAAGACATTCTCGTCTTACCTTCAGAAATACAGCCATGACTGCTAATCCATCTGACTGAGAAGCTGCCTCAACAAAACTGGAATACTTCTCTGCATTCCAATGGACCACATGAAGCTGAAAAGCAAGATACACAGACAGCATCAACTCTCGCTGAACTCAAGCAGTGGCAAATGAATATTACAACTTTACTGTGTTTGATACTCGACTCTTTTGTATGCAGAACCATTCAGTATTCCAAATGCAGATATTTCATTAAATCAGTAAATACGTAGTTCACACAAATGGCAAGGGCATTTCCAGTGGCTGAGATTATTGAAAATTCAGCAGCAATCGGCACACCACAGTGCCTGTCAAATTGCTGTTGGGTTCCCAGATTTTGAACTGAGAAGTTAAGACAAAAAAAGCCAATGGTTATATAACTAGAGGTTTTAAATCCATTTTTACTACAGCTGATTTTAAAATTGATTGAAATTCATGAGGATGTCATTAGTACTTTACTCCTCTTTTTCTTTAATCAAGCTTTCAGCAACATTAATCATCTACATAAATAGCTAGTAAACAGGCAAATACACATTAAACTCGCACTGACCCTTTTCCCCTTGTTTAGCTCAAGGGAACATCAGCATTTCATTTTTGACACTTTTCAAATGTTATTTTCTATGACTACCAGTAGTGACACCCTTACAAGCAGCTTGATTAGCTCAGCTTTGAGCATTTGCATTTCCAACACGCATTATTCTGGAAGTGTCCTGTCATATTTACTTAAGAAGCTTAAAGACACTACCCAGCCAGGTGGGAAAAGCCCGTGATGCCTACTTCCATGCCACCTAAGTCCCTCCTGCTAAACCAGATTTCCTAATTCCTGACCACACTTCATGATGGGAGGTCCTTCCTAGGAAGTGCCAGGATGTCCCAGCCTTGAGCAATGGTCTGACTGCCAAACTGGAGCACACTCACACAGCACTTAAGTCTAAGTACTTCACAAACATAAATTACTTTCACAAATCCTCAGTGGATTAGTAAATCTTATTCCACACAGTTTTTAGATAAAGATGCTCAGGAGCAGGGCATGAGATTGGCTTTTCTAAAATTGGTGACCATCTTTTCAGATGTTGAACTTTAAGAACGCTGAAAAGCAACTCCATTGAATGACTTAAACTGGGATGAACCCATAAAAAAAAAGGCTTCCTTTTGGAATTCAGCACCTACAAGACAAGTAAAGTAAGAACAATTTAGGAAAGCTGAAACTTGTTTTAGAGGATTTTTACATGAAGCAAGAGAGTTGCATAGTTGAAATAAGCATCTAAGAGTATGAAGATTTTTATTCCAAGTATCAATCCTTGCTTAACCTCTATGAGTTTCAATTTTCCATATCTCTAAAATGGAACTCTTACTTGGTCTTACTTGATACCAATGTTTGTTAAGCATTTGGGCTCTAAAGTGCTGAAACATTACTTCCAGCAAGTAAGGAATCCCACTGTAGCCAGTAATAATACACAGACACAATGACACACATGCTGGCTCACAGCTTTAGAAATCCTTGAAGGAAAGTTGCTATGAATATTATAAACTAAACCAGGAGGAGAACTGTTGCTGCCTGTCCTGAGCTTCCCCTCCCCAAGACACTTGCCTCTGTCATGTGCTCTGAACTGCTTTATTCCAAGCATGAACAAAACCAAATGTAACTCAAACCCTTTGGCAGTGTCCGATTGGCCGCTCACCCCGGGTCCGTCCCCAGTCCTCCCCTTTCCCCTTCTCCGTATAAAAGAGAGGACCAAGGCGGGGCCTGCCCTCTTTGGCTTTGCAACTCTTTTGTGAATATCTGTGTGCGTCTGTTTCTTTTTGAAAGCTTCTAATTGCGGGAAATTAGGCAACCTGGGAGCTATATTTCTCCCTCTTTGCTTCTGCTGGTGGTATTAGATTTGCAGCTACCATTTTACTGCTTTTAGGGCTACTGAAACGCTGGATTGCCCATGCTACCTCTCTAGGCTGCCCGAGGCTTTCTAAGGCATTGAACTACTAGCCTAGCCGGTCAAAAGCTGTAAGTATACCTCCTCAGAGAACATAGTCCACTAAACCTTCCTCAAGTGCATTAATATCCTGGAGCTCATAGTGTCTGCACCTCTCACTATTATAAGTTCACAGAACCTACACTGAACAACTATTAAACAATTACATTTTTACATACACAAAAAGGAAACAGATACTCTCAGTCAGAAATTACTTTTATTGTGGATTTGAAAAAAAAAAAAAACAAACCACCAAAAACAACCCAACAAAGAACAAAAAGGAAAATTCCCACAGCTACTAAAAGCCCACTCCCACTCCCTCATAGCTTTGCCAAAAATCCCCAACAAGGTAACCCTCCCAAAAACAAAACCCCCAAACAAACAGAGCGTGAAACACTTTTGGGTACAGACCCGTTCCCAGTGGCTTGAGACTTCTCTTTAAGGAATATATCCCATCTTACCACCGCTCTGCACTGCAGCTTGTGAAGAGACCTTGACCAGATCGTATGTTGTCACAAAGAATGGAGCCATGGATCCCTTCTGCTTCCCGGTGGGCTTAGGGGCCAAACCTTGCAGTCTTCTTTACCTGTGCATTAATTCTTTCTTCAATTCAGTTAATGCTTTTTCTTGAAATCTTGCACATCTTCCTTAAAAAGGTGAGCACTGAAACCATCTTCATGTCTCCTTCTCAGATATTTTCTTTTTTGTGAACAAAATTCAGCAGCCTTGGTTTTAATTCTGAGTTTCTTATCCCAAAGCCAAAGTGACATCTAGAGAGCTTCTTGTGGAGGGTTACCCAACCAACAGGTAACAGAAAGGCTTTTAGACTGGCTAGAAATTCAGAGATATTTTCTCCTTCCATTTGGTTTCTTAGATGGGAAACATACATATTTTCTCAGCTAGAAATTTGGGTTTGGTACTTAATGGTTTTAAAGCACCTTTATTAATTCTTTATATTCCATCTCACCTGGTTCCTGTGGAAAACATAAGCCTTTAAACACTGCAAATGTCACTTTTCCCCATTAGTGTTAGAAAACTGATCTTTTTTTTCCTGACCAGTATCTCTTATAGCATTTCCAGTAAAATCTGATCACATCACAGTGCACACATTACATCTTTTTCTTCTGTAGTATTATGCCTTTTATTTGTCCACTTATTTTTACACTTTTTACTTCTTTTTAACCCCAGAAAATTCTGACACTGTCTGAATCATCTGTTTTTAAAGATCTCAATCTCATCAAAATATTCCATGTTACTTCCATTTGTAAAGAGGAATCTTGTACTGAGTACTTTTTCCTGCAGATTACTCAAATGTACCAAAGGAGACAGAGCAGGAGTGAATGCTCCATGCCAGAGCAGATGGTGTACTTCTCCCTGTGGCACACCACCTCCACTGAAACACGGCACCCCACAGACAGCAGGTGCCCCACAGACAGCAGGCATCTCACAGATATTAAAGCGTGGTTCTCAAAGTTATAATCACCACATTGCTAAGTGCACCACAAAATGCATCATTCCTAAGTTTTGCATAAACTTTACACTACACAGGCCCCAAATCCAGTAATTCTGTGGTTTGTCACTGAAGAGGACTTTGAAAATGTTCTCCAAGGAAGAAACAATGAAAGACAAAGTTTAAAATAACTCTTGAACATTAAGTCTTGCTCTTATCAAGCTCTTGTCTTCTGTACTCCTTTTCTAATCCTCTCCAAAGCTTTCAAAGAGGTTCTCCTTTGAGAAAGGACCAAACATGCAACACTTCAGGAAGACTGCTTGTCTTTTTGATAAAATGAGGGGAAGACGAAAAGCAGGAAGAGGAGGGGCAACATTATTTTTGCAATGGAAAACTAGTCACAAGCTGAGAGGTACAGATGACTCCATGTAAAGCCTTACCTCTGCTGCATACTTCATCCCGTCCACCGTGTGCTCAGAGCCGGCTTCGTCATTGGATCCCCAGTGGAAGTGAATCTGGCGCAGCCTGTAGGTCCCGCTGAGTGGCCCCCCAGTCAGCACTGGAAACCCAAGCAGAGGAAAAGGCTTCACCGAGAGAACAGGAGTCTCTACACACATCCTCTAACCTCACATCAGACTTCAGTGTTCGGACAGTCCTCTGCTCCTGCTCATAAGCTGTCTCAGAAGGCTTCCCATTTCTTGGAAGTACTATAGAAACCCTCACCTGTCAAGGATATGACTATGAAAATTGCATTTATGAGCAGATTAGTGGGTTATGGCCCACTAAAGGGTATGCTTTTCTTGTCAAGGTTGTCTTGCAATGGGTTGGATATTTCTCAGAAAATGGGGAAATACTTTTATTTTGCAACATTCAAGAGTTTCCTCTCTTGATTATATTCAAAAGAATCTCTAAAAAATTAAGTTCAAAATATAGGTTTTATGAATAATGAGCAGGATCATAAAAATGTAATGTCAGCAGAATTTCTTTTCCTCTTTGGAGGAAAATAGGTGGACCTTAACAAATTTTCAGGGCTCTTTCCTTCATTTGCAACTGGATCCAGTTATATCAGATTGAAGTCTGAGGAAAAGGAGCTTATATTAACATAAATAAAATTAAGCCAATGCTACATATGCAACGTACAACTGCAATATTACTGACAATTAGCCAGGGCTGGAAGGCATGTCCTATGAGGAGCAGCTAAGTACTTTGGGTTTGTCTAGTTTGGAGAAAAAAAGGAGGCTGAGGGGTGTCCTCACTGCTCTCTACAACTTCTGAGGAGGGGAAGCAGAGAGGGAGCTGCTGATCTCTTCTCCCAAGTATCCAGTGACAGGACTCGTGTCAAACTCAAAGCTCAAAGCTGTGCCAGGGAAGATTTAAAGTGGATGCTTGGAAGCATTTCTTTACCATGATGGTGGTCAAACACCGGAGCCAGTTTCCTAGAGAGGCTGTCAAAGCCCCAGGCTTATCAGAGTTTAAGAGGCATTTGGACAATGCCCTTAACAACATGCTTTAACTTTTGGTTAGCCCTGAACTGCTCAGGCAGTTGGACAAGGTGATCGTTGCAGGTCCCTTCCAACTGAAAGAGTCTACTCTATTCTATTCTAGTCTGTTCTGTTCTATTTCTATTCTGTTCTAATTCCATTCAAATTAACGTGCATATGGGTGGGCTTTTCATTATTTTCCTTTTGCAAGTGCTTGTAATTTTCTTGTCAGACTTAGAATCAAAATATCTCTTCACAGAGACTTGAATGTGAATTACACTCAGAAAGATTCCTTATTCATGGCAAAACCAATCACTCCACTCTCCCAGCTCCATATAACCTCTGAGCATTTGGGAATCAGTCTGGAATAGTTTACTGGCTCATAGAAATTTCAAGGGAAAATGATGGGAGATTTAACCAGATGTTTTTTAAATTAAGAGCAGTAGGGAGGGCAATATTTTTTCTCTCTTCAAGGTTTAGTCCAAAACCTAAACTTTCTTAGGAACAAAATACACCAAATAAAGATGAAAGAAGAATTTTTAAGTTGCCTATTTGCTTGCTAACACAAGTAGCTTGGATAATGAAAAGGAACTGGGACTGTTTATTCTGTGGGGAAAAATATTTATTTTCCTTAAAGCTTCAACTCAAAACCATACATTTACACAGTATATAAACTTAGCCAACAGAGGAGATGGGGCAGTGGCACTTTTAAATTCGTTGTTTTAAGGACTGTAAACTTGGAGACAAATGATCCTAGAAACATGTAATGATCAGTGTTCTAACTGGGTGAGGAAAAACTATTATGTAGAAATGCACCAGCACAAAATACTTCTGCTGAAAAGCGTGGAAAATGGCCTGTTGGTATATTTGTGCCACATCACACAGTGATGGTAAAACCCTTTCATTTCCAGCAGTACTTAAGGAAGAGGGTAGTCAGAAGTTTTTAAGGCAAATATCAGTATCTCAAATTCTGAAAAACACTGGAAGAAGATCAATAGAACAATTTCAAAGAATGGTGCTAATGTGGTACCAAAGAGCATAAACAGACTTACACAAACAGTTACAGACTTGACAGCCCAGTTCCAATGCTGACCAAAGTGAAGAAATAGTTCATGTGGAAGTCAGTTAATAATGCATTAGAAGATGCTAATGTATTTAGTACCAATTAATTTGATTTTTTTTTCATGAAACCAACACATGGCAGGAGTTCTTACTTCACAGGGGTGCCCCAGAAGCCAAATTTGGGCCCTAGAAAATTCAGTATTTTTTGAGCAATGACCTGAAAGAAAACAAAAACATTACTGATAAAGTTTGTCAGTGACAAATATTAGGGAAAATAGTGAATTACTCAGTTTATGGTTATGGACTGAAGAATCTGGTCCACACATAGAAGACATGGAGTCTACTGAAGGAGACTGGGGATTCCATCTTTTAATTATCTGATCAATGTCTGTCAGTGCTTTGCCATGATATGAACTAAATCCTTGGAGATATGGCCTGAGGAAAGCAGTAAGAGGAGGATCACATTACCATTGCTTTGGTACCAGGGGAAGCCTAGAGAAACACTGTGTGTCAGGCCCTGTCACTTCACGGATGGAGTTAAGAGAGTGGAAGAGGTTCTTGGTGTATTCACATTCATTACCTTTTTTTTTTTTAAACTGTGAGGGTAATTAACAGTTCAAACAACTTACCAAAGGCTGTGGTAGGTTCATCATCGCTGGAAAATTTGAAATCAAGACTGTATATTTTTCTAAGAGATGTGCTTTAGTTCACCAGCGTCTACTAGGCTCGAAGCAGAGATTAATTCTGGGAAGTTCCGTGGCATCTGACACAAGGTCAGACTGATCATTGATGGTCAGCTGGTGGCTTTCAGGCAACATCCAGTGTTGACACAAAATTTGAAACTAAGACTGTTCAGGAAACAAAAACATGATGGTGTCTCCATCTATGTCTATGAGCTAATAAGTCCTCAAGACTAATGGACAGGGTCATCAAAAATTGGTCCCTCTCTGGCTTTGACCCTTGTGAAAGCATCGTATGGTCTTGGATCCTTAGCTAAGCCTCACACAGCTACAAAATGATTTTATTTCTTGAAGATTCTGCCCTCCTACAGCTTCAAGGGAAGGCATGCTGGCTTGCCCAAAATCCAAGAGAAGGTTTTAAAGAGGAAGGCACTAACAGCACAAAGACTATGATAAACCAGAGAACTTCTAAATAAGAATTATTGTTTGCAAAAAGGGAAGCTACATACTCCTGGAAAAGACTGGGGCAATAATACTTTTCAAAGAAGAAAAGGGATTAATTGGGATCTATTTCATTTGTTCTGTATTGGCTCTTACTTGACACAAGAAGTCTGAGTATAGGTTGTAAAAAGGGGAAAAACATATAACCAAACCTGCAGCTAAATTCAGATAAGAGATTTGAGCGATTCAGTTGGAATGAACCTGTAATGAGACATAAAGGATTCATCTGCAGTGAGAGAGAGCAGCATTTGAAAAATTGTACACAACACTGTTCCAACAGGGGGATGGCACTATCCAGCTGGATCAAACCACTCCTGTGAGTAGGGAATCCCAGCACATTCTGAGAAACACAACCTCGAACTTGTGTCCAAGTAGATTCCCATACTGTATCATGCTGAAAGACAGGGGAAAAAGGAATCTCTCATCCAGAGGAGCAAAGCCTTACTTTTTATAAGGAGTTCATACCCAGTAGTGAGACGTGCCCAGGCGGTAGGCATTCTATTTAGGAGCCGGTGGAGGAAGTCACAGTGCAACATTAAAGGAACAAACCTGATTTGTTGACGGTGTCATCAAACTCCACACTGGTGGAGTGCCCGTTGTTAAGGATGATTTTAGCAGAAGCTGGATCATAACTGGGATTTAGAGGACGGAGGGAGGGATCATACTTGGTTTCCTCAGTTTTGATGTCGATGGGTGACTGACGGTCTCCATTAGCAACAGGAAAAACCTCCTTCCAGTGGGCAGGCCCTGCAATGCATTGGAAGAGAAATCTAAATTGCTGACAGCACCCTCATTCTTATGAAAGAAAACTCTGCTTGAATTGTCCTCATCTGCATCTCTTAAATTCAAAAACGATGCATCAGGAAAACACAGATCAAAATATTCAGCTACTTTTGCTGCATCATATTGCAACAGCAGCTCTCAGGACCCGTTCCTGTACCTTGCATGTACCTTTAAACAAAGCCACATGCAGTATGTAGATACTTAAATTATTCCCAGTTAAGACTCAGCTATGCACAAGACAAATACAACAAATGCTCATTTAATCAGTCATCCTGTATCCAACAGGCACTATGTCCCAATAAATTTTTGACATGCCATTTTTGCCTAATATCATGTCTCATAATGCCTTTAAGGATTAACTCTCTTCTGTGCAAATCCCTGCATTAAGGCTTTTTTATGCCTTAGTCATCTGCTGCAAAAGACCTGAGAACACATCTTCTACTGATCACTCTGAATGAGATGGGGAGATGTCAAAAACGGTGAATGGTGACATCAAGAAATGCTGAGTGGTTGCTGGAGCCTGACGGCAGTGCCTGGAACCTAAGCACTGCTGCACCTCCGATCATGTCCTCCCAGCTCACCAACTGTGCCCATCAGCTATCACAACGAAGAGAGACTGTCACCCTCTAATCATGAAGTCTCCATACACACAGGCACACTTACACACACTAGTGTAGCAATGACAAATCAAAGAACAGGAACACTCAGGACAGCGGTGCCTGCATGAGGTCTGTATTTCTACTGCCTTCAGCAGGTAAGAGTAGATCTTCCAGACACAGATGCAGCCCCATTCACCAGACTTAGGTAGAAATTATAGGGCTATGGAAGCTGTTAATCAATACTAGTCATCTCAACCTTTCTCTCTCCAAGCAGACTAAGCCAAACGTCCGCTGAAAAGCTAATAAATCAATAATATGGACATGAGAAAATGGCAAATGACATCCTAAAATAGTAAGAAAAGCTTCATTGATAAGATGTGTGAGTAATCTGTTGTTACCTACTAAACATCAGAGCGTTCCCAATGATTCACAATAAGAATATATGTGCTATTGCTTAATGTGCCGCATTTGGATAAGAGGGTAAAGAAAAATATAAGTTTCCTGGGGAATATATTCTACAAAGTAAAGACAGAAAATAAGGTTTAGGATAGAAAGGAAGAGAAAGCAAGGGGAAAGAAGAAAGGAAGGAGAGAAAGGTGAAAGTCTGCAGGGCAAATGATCTTTCAGTATTAAGGAGAGCACAGCACTTGTTTTTCCTCCAGGCTTATAACTGGTAAGAAGCATAACAAATCAATTTAGAGAGACTGGATATAAGAAAAATTTAATATGAGCATCAGAACCTGGTCTTGTAAAATCTGCATCACTGGAAATCCTCATAACTAACTCCTTATACTGAAGATAACTGACCTCAGTGTAAAAATTGGGTTTGGGTTTTTTTGGATGGCTTAGCACTTAAATAAACATGATGACAAAAAAAGATAAAAACCTATGATGCAGTGGTTAATAACCAAACATCAAAAGCTGTTAGATATTTTTCTTTCCTCGACTTCAATAGAAGTGAACATAGCTCAGAAACTCACAGGTGCTAAAAGCACCCAGGCACCCCGGCAGTAAATCAGGGAAGGAAGCGCCCACAGAGCCGTGGGGCCACAGCTTGCACAGCACCTGGGCAGAGAATGATTCTCCTCTGAGCAGCACTGGAAAATAGAAGCGGGAAAAACTTGTAAAGAACAGCCTAAGACTTAAGCCTCAGAACGAATGCCTTCAGTCTTGATCTGGTAAAAAGTACTTTTGTTAATTACTTCACTAAATAAACTCAATAAAGAAATAGATTCTAACGCAAAAGATAAAAATTTTACTGGTTTGAAACATAAAACTGTTTAAACTTAATTCTTCTCACTTCACAAATGGTCATCAAAGCTATTCAATATTCTAATAACATACAGTTTAGAATATATTTTAATTGTGTTTAGATCCTAATACCCTCTAGTTAGGGATGCAATGCAAAATTTTATTTGTAAGAAACACCACTCCATCATTTATACCTTACTACTGTGATTTGGGATGCTTAGAAAAAGCTTATTGCTACTTAGTGTTTCTAATATTCTTTAACTGAGAAAAGGCAAAAATATATTTATGTGCTTAACTACTTGGTCCTATTGCTCTGTCTCAGAATTAACTATAGTTATTTGAATTAAGTAATATGGATGATTTGCGCTCAGAAATAATACAAAGGTGCCAAAAAGAAGACCCAAGGCTGTGATTCTGTCACTAGCTAATATTTAACAATAATATTCAGTTCTAAAAAGACATTATTGCTGGTTTTGCACTTGTTCTTGGCTCAGATGACCAAAACACTGTTTTGCTATGGGGATTGAACATCTACCAGAAAAACAAACTAGCAGAAACCTGACTTTTCAAAATATACAGGAAAATATCAAGCAACTTCAGCTCATTTCATACCACTAGGTTATATCAAGAAGTTCCTTACTAGCTAATCTATCATCCAGCTAATACATTTATACTTTTGCCACTCTAGGAAGACTGTGACTCAGTTCATTACTACAGACCCTACCCCAACACAAACTTTGTGTATGACTTGTAAAAAAGTCATTACTGTTGAAAGAGATGCTCAAATGCATGTCATACAATCAGATTTAAGCCAGTGGGATCTCCAGGGTGAAAACTTCTTCTGAATTCAGATGTGAGTTAGATGCCTCCACATTAAAATAATGCACACTTCAGTTTTATAAATATGCACTTTAAGACATACCCAGGGAATATCACTCATTGATTCACCTCCCTTCATTTTTTTTCATTACTGAATGAAAGTGATTAATATACCAATTTTTGAAGTTATGAAATCCTCTCCTGTTGTTGGGAAAATGTTCTGTTGCTAGAGGCAATTTTCTAGTAGCTTTTAACAATCAAAGCCATTGTGACTGAGATTTATGACAAAAACCTGAACCATCTGCTCTGAAGATTTCATGCCTTTATTTTGGACACAGCATTACCAAAGGCAATGAATTGTCTGATACTTTTAGGTCAGACTATCACTGCATATACCACTCACCAGCATGCACACATCCAGTTCATGAAACAGATCTCACAATGAAGGCAGTTAGGAATTTGCCAGGAAATAGAACTCACTACAGCACCTCACAGTGTTGCATTTTTATCCATCTGAAGCTAAAGATTACGAATTTCATCAACAGGATAATTTGACACTAGTGAAGACAGTGCCCAGTGAAGACACTACAGGATACAGCTGAGTTCAGGTGAGCCTCTATACATGCATGAATGGAGCATGTACAGGTGAAAAGGGGTTTGGGGGGTTTTTTTGACAGCCTGTTATTATATATAGAAAATTCATTATTTTAGTACAGTCTGACTTTGACAGGATCACATGCTCATTTATTTCTAAAGAGAATCCATTGCCCAGTTTATCAAACACAGAGTACTTAAATTTATAAAGTTACGTTTGCAGGTAATTTGGTTGCATATTAGGTTACAGTAAGATTAGCTCAAATAAAAGCAATTAAAAATTCATAATGGGTAAAATTAAGCAACTTTTTAAAATGCAGATATTGAAATGATGTAATTATTCTCAGAAAGAAAAAATGCATAAGAAATTATGGCTGGACTGAAGTATCTTAAAAGTCTTTTGCAATATAAAAGATTCTATGATTCTATAAATTAATATCCCTTTTATTTATAAAATGCCCCAGCATTACAGTAGTAACCAGAACAAGAGAAAATTTTTGCAGTAAGAGACAATTCAAGTAAATAATTTCCATATATTTCATTAAACAAATAGAAAACTGAAGACAACTGATTTCCTGTGGTTCCTTCCAACCTTATTCATTCTATGATTTGGCTTTTAACAGAAGTGATTCCCCTGTAAACCAAAAACCACTGAAGGGGCAAGAACATTGCCCTCCTGACAGGAACCTTGAGCAGCAGTGAAAAGCATGCATGATGCCACACTGAAGCCAGTTTTCAAGATTTCAGTATTATGCCTCTACAGATAAGGGACATCAAAACTGTGAGGTAAGAAAAGCAGCAAGGAAGCAAAGGCCAAGGTTTTCATAGAAATAAAGTAATGCCTCCATGCATTTCAGAAACACATGCATCAAAGTAACCGAGAACTTCTGCATTAGGTTTGTGTGACAAGACACTGGTAGCAGGGAGGCTGCAGGTGTGGCTTCTGTGAGGAGCTGCTGAAGCTCTTCCCCCATGTCCAATAGGGGCCAATGCCAGCTGGCTCCAGGACCCACTGCTGGACAAGGCTGGGCCCATCAGGAACAGTGGCAGCGCCCCTGGGATAACAGATTTAAGAAGGGGGAAAAAATTACTGTGCAACAGCAGCCGAAAGAGAGGAGTGAGAATATGTGAGGGAAGCAGCTCGCAGAGACCAAGAGGAGGGGGAGGACATACTCCAAGAGCCAGAGCAGAGATTCCCTGCACCATGGTGAAGACCAGAGTGAAGCAGTTGTGCCCTGCAGCCCATGGAAGTCCCCAGTAAAGCAGAGATCCAGCTGCAGCCCATGGAGGGTGACAACTGGAGAAGGTGGATGTGTCTTGAAGCTGTGACCTCATGAACAGCCTACACTGGAGCAGGCTCCTGGCAGGACCCCATGGGAAGCCCAAACTGGAGCAGGTTTGCTGGCAGGACTTGGGGCCCCATGGGGAATCTATGCTGGAGCAGTTTGTGAAGAACTGCAGCCTGTGGGAAGGACTCACGTTGGAGAACTTCATGGAGGCCTGTCTCCCATGGGAGGAACCCCACGCTGGAGCAGGGGCAGAGTGTGAGGAGTCCTCCCACCGAGGAGAAGGGAGAGGCAGAAACAACATGTGATGAACAGACTGCAGCTACTGTAGGAGAGCACATGGAGAAAAGTCAGGAGTGAAATTTGGCCTGGGATAAAGGGAGGGTTGGAGGGAAGGTGTTTTAAATATTTTACTTTATTTTCTCATTACCCTATTCTGATTTGATAAGCAACAAATAAGACTAATTTCCCCAAGCTGAGTCTGTTTTGCCTGCAAAAGTAACTTGTGCATGATCTCTCCCTATCCTTATCTTGACCCATGAGCCTTTCAGTCTATTTTCTCTCCTGTTCAACCAGGGTCAGTCCCTAAAACTTTTAATACTGTATATAACAGCGAGCCCATGCCCTTAAACATAGATATTCCATATATGCAGACATGTATGTTTTAATATTTGACAGTTTATGCACATAATGATTTCTGTTGTGACTGTTGCAAGTAGCAAATGCAGACCTCAGAGTGAACACAGATGTCTTTTCAACTCTTCAGGCAGTCAACCACAGTATATAACTGCAGCAGATTTAATTTCACTTTATTTCTGTCTCAGTTGTAAAAGATAATCTTAGTTTCAGGAAAACTATTTTCAGGCCCATGAAGGACAACAAAATTTTTCAAGAATCAGAGCAATTTCCTTCATCTGCTACTCACTCAAACAATAAAAACAGGGTAAATCAGTAAAATAATTGCATTAAAAGAGAAAAAGCTGAGAAATAAAACTGATGCTAGGAAAAAGCACTGAAGTGTTCAAAATCCATGCCTCCCTCCTTTAGTCTCCTGTGAAAGGTGTGGTGAAGGGGATGGACTTATGAGGAACTATCCACCCCACAGCTGCTGTGGAGCTCCAAGAAAGGAGTGAAAGGCAAACTCCACCTCAAATACGTTACCAAGCAGGCAGTAAACAGAGTTTTATAGGAGAGACGGGGCCTCAAGACAGGTCCAGGGCCACCCCAATAGAAATTCTGGTGGCCTCCCCTCTCTAGAAGTTGAGAATAGCAAACATGAAGAGATAGGATAAGGGAGGGAAAGTGGGCTTCTTATCTGGACAGTGCAGGTGAAGCTCAAAGCATGGAAACCTATGGAGAAAAAAATTTGAAAAACAAGACCCATTTACGTCTTCAGGGGAGGGGTAGGGTAGACTGCACAACAGCAGATAGCACACCCAATCATTGCAACATCCCTGTGATCCACCACCACCCAGTTTTTCAGGAAAAGTACATCCATCCAGAAAAGATGGAACAAGAGGGCCAGGAAGGAAAGGTAGTACTTGCGCAAACAGTATTCCAAAGTCTAAGTAATATTATATACAAAGCATATTCTTATAGGCAATAGTACATGCAAATACATAGCTGTCTCCCTTTACGGTCACGGTGTTTCATTTCTCTGTGTACAGACAATATAAGTTATTCCATGTGTTTTATCAGAGTTGAGCCTACAATTTACAAAAACACTTTCATTTCTACTTGCTTGACTTGTGAGACCGTCTGCACACTGGAGCAGCGTTTGCATGACTTAAAATGCAAAACAGAGCAAAGTCTTTAAGCCTGCTGATGAGCCCATCCTGGGACTTCAAAGACTGACAAGATGAAGGAAACCATGGAACAACTAAAATCCAAAAGCATCTCCTCTTAGGTGCGTAGTTACACATTTAAATAACCCCGTCAAGTAACTAGGATTCCCACCGTGTAACAGAAGCAGAACACAACTGGAATCAGAAAAGCACTGCTGGTACAGCAGTTCCGATCAGTGTGGCTGTCTACTCGATCCGTGCACGCAACTGTTCAGCTAAACGAGCGAACGAAATTCCAACCGCGAATGCGACAGACCCGACCCGGAGCCAAGCCCGGCCCGGCTCTGCAGGCGATGCCGCACGCACGGACACCTCTGTCAGCCGCCTGCCTTGCAGAATACCGAGACAAAAATCTGCTCGTTCTCACGCTGCAAAGCATTTCAGCTCATCCAGCTCTCCCGAGGGCAAGGGAGCTGCCGAGGCCAGCCGCGGGGGTGCTCCCGGCGGGACCCCGCTGGCCGCCCCGACGGCCCCGCGGGGAGCGCCGCAGCGGCCCCAGCCGCGCCCGCCGTTCCCTACCGTTGTGCTCGTCGTATCCCCAGTGCAGCATGGCTCTGCTCTCCTGCCGGGACGGGACGGGATGGGATGGGACAGGCTGGGGCGGGAGAGGCGGCTGCGCCCGATTTGAAGGGGACGGGCGGCGACGCCCTGATCCTCGGGCGCTGATAAGGGGACCTGCAGCGCTCCGGCCTCCCGACCCGTCCGTGCCTGTTCTCGCCGCAACCCCTTCGCCGCCAACCCTTCGCCGCCCAGCTTCTCCCCAGCTTCTCCCCAGCCTACCCCCAGCACCGTCGGGGCGCCCCGGGACAGGCTGTGCCATCTCTCAAGCGCCCGCTCCAACAGGGGAAAGGTGCAGCCCCTGTCCCGCCAGAGCACGAGTTGTGCGGCAGGGAAAGTCGGGAGTGTCCATTCCTGGGGTCACCCCCGCCACTCCCGAAAGTAAAACCAAGTGCGCACCGTTGCATCCCCTCCCGTTTTTCTCCCAGGGGTGTAAAACCAATTCCCTTTGGAATCGGCTGCAGAAGATTCCGCGTTTTCCCAGGCGGGGCCGTGAGGCAGGAGAGTGTCCCACAACCCACCGGGAATTTATTCTTTTATCCAAGCGCCCCGTGTGCCGGGGGCTGCCGTGGGCACGTGTTTGTGGAGCTTGGGACTCGGCGTTTGGGCTGCGGGCGCGCGCCAAGGAGCTCTAAGCTTTCCCGTGCTGCAAAAGCTGGCTGCGAAGCTGCGGGAGAGGCAGGCAGAGCCGGGACTGAGGCTGAATCAGGGACAGGGACAGGGACAGGGACAGGGATAGCGCCGTTCACCCAGGGCCGTTCCCCGCTGCGGCTCCACAGCGCCCGCCCGAGGGGCGCGCGCCCCCTGGCGGCTCCGCGCGCGCTGCGCCCGCCCCGTGACGGCGCTGCGGGCGATTGGCGGCTCCGCGCGTCACAGCCCAGTGTGACGTCACTCGCCCGCGCCCGGAGCCGCCGCCATGGGCAAGAGCCGCGGCGGGGCCGGCAAGGCCGGCAGCGTGTTCCGCATCGCCCGCAGCGGCGTCCTCAGGGCCAAGGCCAAGGGCAAGGCGCGGCCCGTCACCTCCGGGCTGAAGCAGGTGAGTGCCGCGGCGGGAGGAGGCGCTAGCCGGGCTGGGGCAGCGCCCCACCACGGGGAGGGCCCCGGCCCTGCTGCGGAGCCCGAGGGAGGCCTCGGCCTGGCGGGGTTTCCTCCTCTTCGGCCTCGCTGCGCGGCGGAGGAAGCGCTGGGAACTGATTAAATCGAGCTGGTTTAGGGGCAGTGTGCGTCCGGGCACAAAACGGCAAAGTGCACGATTTTCACCCCAAAATTAGGTTTGTATATGGATGTCGTCATCTGCAAAAAGCACAAGAAGTTCATTTGACTAATCTGCAGGCATATGCTACAGAGGACATCAGGCTGTGCTTGAGGGGTATCGTTTGGGAAGTGCCTGATAGCATCTGGCCTTGTCCTCGGGAATGCGATGCTAAAGGGCGCATCAGCAGTTCAGCGAGTTCGCGTTCACTGGCCTGCATTCACAGCGTCACCGAGGGTGTAATTCAGGGTACAGTTTAACAAAATGCCTTGATCCGAAGCACCGGGCATAGTTAGTTCAACTAACGAGAGGAAGTGGTTTCCATCACGTTCCTGGTCCTAGGAGGCGATCCCTTTGCCAGCCTCTGGGCTATGTTCCCACAGCTCTCCTTGATGCTGGCTCAGGAACTCTTCGCCCACTAGGTGACTCAACTTGCTAAATCATCAGCAAAAGCTATTAAAAATACATTTTGCATTTTTATGTGCTGGGTTGGTGAGTTGAACAAACTTAATTACGAATGAATGAATGAATGCAAAGAGAAGCATTTTAGTGGGGAAGAACCAGAAAGGATGGAGCCTTTTCTGATCCAGTAGTTGTTTATTTGCCTTACCTGTCAAGTACAACTCTATCAGTGAGATGCAGTGAACAGGCCCAGGAGTGCACATTGATGGATGTTTTGCTCTTAATTCCTCTCTCCCCCTTTCTTGCACCTTACATGGGCTATGATGTTCTGCAGATGCTTCTGTGAGCCAATTTAACATACTAAAGCAATAGAAAAACAAAGAAGCAAAAATAATGTTGTTATTTTTGTGTCTCTAGAGGAGCACAGCCCAGAGGAGAGGGAGAGTAGGTCATGGAGCTGGGAGCAGTGCAGAGGAAGAGGAATGGGGGTGATCTAAGCATAAGTTTTCCTGTTGGTAGCAGTGAGTTATTACATGGTATCTTCTCAAACCCTGCCTCCAGCCTGAGATGGGTGTTCTGCGAGAGTTCAGCTGTCCCTTTAGAAAAGCATCTGTTAATAAAAGTAATAAAAGCAGATAGTGGCTTATTTTTTCCATTTGATGCAGTTGCAGTGTGCTGGACAAACATAAGCAAATAGCTCTAAAAAAAAAAGGCTGTTTCAGATTTCCTCCTGCAAGCCAAAGCCACTTGGTGAATTAATCTGGTGGACAGACAGGAATGTAAAAAACTTTGGAAAAAATAATTTCATGTTGCTGGCGTCGCATCTCCTCTTAGTCTAGACTGTCCTGTATAATAAAGGGCGAAACAGGTTTAAAATCATATTCATGAAAAGTCAGTAACTTATTAGGAGTAAAATTTTATTCTCTGTGTTTGAAGCTGTATTGTTTAATGCATTAAGCCTCTGGGCTTAATGGGATTTACTTATCATTAAGAAGTATAGGAAGATGCTCAGAAAAAAAAAATTGTTAATAGCTAAAATTAATAGCTAAAAGCCCATTGTAACTGTTCAGACAACTTTTGATGTAGATACTGTGCTAGCTATAGAGCCTCCATCTGTGGAGGAGTCCTCCCTGAGTACCTGACAGTATCACGTGTTAAAACTGGAACCTTCTAACACCCCTGTGAAGCTGGAAGATGGTGACAAGTGCTGATGGAACACGTAGTCTTTGTCCATCATGTCACCAACAGTCCATCTACTCTGATCAGAGCTAGGAGCTGGGGCTGTATTTCTCCAGTCACTGTCCCAGTTAACGTGTTGATCTGAGTAGGCCTGTTTTATCAGCCTCATTGCCACTGCTTTCTTAATACTGGTGGTTCTCTTGGTCACTCAGAATAAATGGAATTACTGTTACTGTATACATGCTCTGAACTTACAGAGGCTTTGAAAGCAAAATGAATACGTGTAACCATTCACAGTTTGCTTCTGCCTGTTTAAATTGCTGAAGAGGTCAATTACAGGGGTAGCCTTTGGAACAGCAGTAGGTATCCTGAAATTTGGGGTTGCCTGAAGACCTGTGAGCGTGCTTCTGGAATGTTTGCGATGTAATAGGTCATTACCTGGCAAGGATCCTGTTCCAAATTTTGGAAGCAGCAGGTGCTAGGACTGAGATCAGCTGAATCTTACTTTGCTGCAGTGGTGAGAGTTTATGCCCTCTTGGATCTAGCCTCCTCCTCTGCCACACATAGTTGTCCCCAGAGTGCAACACGTATCCATATTCTAGCTCTTCTTCTTTGAAAGCATTTTCAATAAAATAACTTGCAAAGGCAGACTTGGGCTAAAAGGGAGGCTGAGGTGCACAGAGATACACATCCCTCTCTGCTACAGCCGCAGAGTTTCTTTAAATACTGCAGCAAAACCTGGTAGACATTGTTGGCCAGACCTACAGTACGAACAACTAGGTCGCAAGGTGTGATGATGAAAGGTAAGCTACTGGATGAAATTCAAAATGGTGAAATAATTTACCAATTATATTGGGTTTGAGGGGCTACAGGGGTGGCTTCTCTAAAAAGCTGCCAGAAGCTTCCTCATGTCCGAAAGGGCCAATGCCAGCTGGCTCCAGGATGGATATGCTGCTGGCCAAGGCAGAGCCCATCAGGGAGTGCCTCTGGGATGAGGTAGTTCAGAAGCACACCCCCAGCAGCAGTCAGAACAGAAGAGTGAGAATTTTTAAGAGAAACAGCCCTGCAGACAGCAAGGTCAGTGAAGAAGGAGGGGGAGGAGGTGCTCCAGGTGCCGGAGCTGAGATTCCTCTGTAGCATTTGTTTGACAACAAATGAAATTCACTTTCCCCAAGTCGAGTCTGTTCTACCCATGATGGCAACTGAGTGTTCTCTCCCTGCCGTTATCTTGACCCATGAGCCTTCCATTATATTTCAGGAAACATAGTGATGGAGCGGCTTTGGTGGGCACCTGGCATCCAGCCAGGATCAGTCCACCAGAGAGATGAAGGAAGGAACCCTTCCTGGGCCTCCACTCCAGCTAAGAGGAGCTGAGGGCGGTGTAGCAGGGCCTGTGAAGCCTGGCTTTTGTTTTCTCTCTGTTCTCTTTCTGGATCACTATGGGCTCCTATTCCAGTAGAGAAAGTTTAACTCTTGATTTTAAATATATTAGTACACAACTAGATGACCTAATGAGGTAACAGATAAAACATACTTAAAAGCATGTAACACTGTCTGCATAACAGTTGCACAAGAATGGGGAAATTTCACATCAGTGGAATTTTTGTTAAAAATAACAATGTGTGTATTTTTTTCTCTCCCAGATAAACATTAAAAATGCTGAAAAAGTTAGCGCAATAAATAAAGCATTTGCTGAAGTTCGGAAAGAAGTACAGCAGCTATCAAAAGGTACCACAGCAGAACCTCAGAAGACTCAGCAGGTAACTTCCCTCTGTAAAAATCTGAGAATTAAAGGAATGTGTGTGTTTAAAGCATTGTAATGTGGCTCTGAGGCTGTAGGCAGTTAGCTCAGTTGGTCAAAGCATGGTGCTGGTAACACCAAGGTGCTGGGTTCAAACCTTGTGTGGGCCATTTACTTAAGAGTTGGACTTGATGATCCTTGTTGTCCCTTCCACCTCACAATAGTCTGTGAATCTGTGAATTCATGCAGTTGCTTTAAAGCTAGTATCCCAGTTTTATGAATTTCATGTGTGTGGTAATGCTGAACACGGTTAGCATGTTCAAATGCTATATAACTACTAAAGTAGAGAAGTGGGTGGGCAGCCATGCTCAAGCATGCTTCAAAAGCATATTTTTTAAGTACATTCTAGCTGATTTCTAATTGGTTTTTTAAGTTAGTTCCAGCTCAATCCCCTTGATTTTAAACTTTTATCTCCTCATGAATAGACACAGAGAGGATGAACCTTGCTGTTCCCTACCTGAAACACCTGACAGTGCTTTGAAACAAACAGTTCTGCCTCTCTCTGTTCCTGATTCTAAGCCTTCATATTACCTCATCAGAAGCACCAACACCTGAAACAGCAATTTCTCTAGTACAGGTTTTGCCTGCAGCATTTAGGGTTCAAGACAGTGTTTCACTTGCCTTTGTCTAGTTTTTTTTAATACAGGCCTACTTGCAGTCTTGCACAAGAATTAATTCACAAAGTTTAATTCCTGACAAGTTCCTGCATATAAACTCTATGCTGACTGATGCTCTAGGCACAGTTTCAGGGAGAGAAAGCAGTCCTTCAGGATGAGGTGCAGATGAATCCATCCTGGCTGTTGGGGAAGGTGGAGTTTGGAGAAGTGGACATGAGTGCTCAGTGTGCCTGAGGTGATCAAGTTTCTGTACGGCTGGGAGCAACAGAACAGGTGTCAAATACTTAAGGAGAGGCTGACGGAAAAATGAAAAATAAGGGACAGTGCTGCCAGCACTGGATGAGGCCAAGCAAGGATTTCAAGGCAGTTGGAGCCAGTGGTCCTGTCCCTGCTGGGTTGTTATGTATTCCTCCAAGAATTCAGACTGTACTACTGCTCCTGTGCTAGTGGGGCTCTACCTGACTGCTGTATTTGATTACTCAGGCTGCAGCAGTATTTCCTACAAAGTTGCAAAACTGTTGTTGAGAGCAGTTGTGAACTAAAAGCCGAGCCTGTCTCAGTTGGGCCGTGTGTGTTATGTTACTGGTACGACACTCCTGAAGCACAAAGCCTATTCTGCTTATGTCTCAACTTCAGTGTATCCTGCAATCCCCCCAAATTATTCAAGTATGACTGCAAAATTAGCCTAATAAATATATAAAAGACAAACTAATCTTCTGGACAATGGGTATTTATTAGTCTGGAGTTTTTTTTCAAGCAGAACAAAAAGAAATTGCTTTCTACTTTAAACAAACTTTTTTTTTTTCAGGTTTCCACAAATCTGGAAAAGGAACCAGCAAACGTGGATGCTGCCACAAGCCTGTTATCTCAGTTGTAATATAAAATGGACAATGAAGGGGTTGCAAGAAATGAAAGACCACAAAGACTGATGGCTTTGTTTGCACAATTTTATTAAAAAAAATTTGTTAATATACAAGTATTGGCACACTTTAATACAAACTACAAACAGACCTTTCCTATCATGTAGGAAAGTGGAATGTCAGAAGTCAGTGTGAGAAACTTAAAGTGCTAAAACAGAAGGCACTTCACAAAATTGGTTCACTGAAACAATTTAGCATAACTCAAGTTGATACCCTTCACATTTCAACTTGGCAGTGAAAGCTTCAAATTTGTTTGAAAAGTTAAAAGACTATAGAAAGCTTCTTGGCAGTAAAGCTTCAAAAAAAATGCTGTTAACTGTGAGCAAGAAGCCTAATCATTTTTTAAAAAATGATCAAAAGGCTATTAGGTATTTTCACTTTTCTTACTAAAGAAAGCTCCAAACAATTGGATTACACAGAAAAAGTGTAATCTAAAATTTCAGGTGAAAAAGTGCCAGATTTTTTGATAAGAGCCCTTTTTTTCTTGTTCTTGAATTTGTTTTGTGAAGTAGTTAAAGGAAACAAAAGGAAATATACTCCCAGAGTCAGTGAACTAAGAAGTTATACATTCATTATTCAAATACTTAGGTTATGAAGAAGTCTAGAATGTTATAGTTAGAGGTAGATAAGTAGTCTGGTTGACACAATATCTAATAATTTAGTATCTGCACATCAAAGAGATCACAGACTCCTTCATTATCATCCAGGTTAAAGTTGTAGTCATCTCCGGGAGTAGGAGAGAGTCGTAAGAGAGGAAAAACTGTAAAGCAGGAATAGTTTAGTTTAAATTAAAACACTTTTGGAAAATCAGCCCTATCATAATTCAGTATGTTTGTCATCAGGGTTAGTCTTAATAATTAAAATAGTCTTGATAATCTGACAAGCTCACTGGGATACATACTGTGAATACCTGTACTGCATTCAAACTAAGGCAGTAACTGATGTATCTACCATTTTTTGCTTGTTATTTTAAGTCAGTTTGCTGGAGTGATAGCTGTGGAATATGGGTTTAAGTTCTTCTGCAGCAAAGGAGCTCCTGAGCAGCTTTTGAAAACTTTAACCAGAAACCCTTAATTTGTATTTATATTCCTTTGTCTTGTTACAATACCACAACTACCAGCCTTCAAATAAGTAAGGAAGTTAGCATTATCTCTGTTTTTACAGAAGGGAAATGGAGGCTAGCAGTTTGTCTGTGCACTGACTGCATTTCAAGCATGGACTCGAAGCTCTCTTTGTGCGGTGAATGCAAGAAGAGAAGCCTCAGCCCTCACTGCACTGTAGGAACTTTAACACAGTGTACATGAGCTGGGCATGCCATCCCTGCTCTAGAAGTGGAGGCTGTTTCTATGTTAACCACATACTGGCACGTTCACAGAATCCCATCTTGCCCCTTGGATCTTATATAACCACATCTTTCTGGATGAGCCCTGAGGCAGTCTGCTTGAAGGGCACATATTATCACAGGGCAAAAGGAACAACGCAAGCCGAGTTCACCTCTTTGTCTGGCACCTCAGTGAGAGTGGCAGAGGTAGGCAGCACATGAGCTCTGTAGTAGCTGTGGTACAGTGCTGCACTCATGGCCACAGAGGTGCAGGAGCAGAAATGGGTGACATTTAGTGTATCACAGCTGGACATATATCAGTCTGCATCCAGAACTATGTTCTGAAATACTCAAAGCACCTGCATAAAGCTTTAGGCAGAATAGAATTAAATCAGTTTGGTTTTTTTTTTAAAGGCAGCACACTAGTCATCAGCTTGTTCTTTCTTTGTCCCTAAATGAAGGACTGGTGAGTTATTCATGCATGTAAGTGCTTGTTGGATTAAGGTTTTCATATTTTGACTGTTAAATAAAACTTGCAGGGAATAGAAAGGGGAGCAAAGACAAGAGTGACAGAGGAAGCAACACGGGACAGAAGTAGTTTTATACTGACTCTTGGCATCAGACTTAACAGATGCCTCCTAAGTGCTGCTCACACAAAAACCATGCTGCTACTTGTGATTATTACAAAAGATGCTAAATACTTACCATCAGAAGACATGAGTTCATCAATAATATCTCCACTGATATTTCCTGTGAGACAGGAACACATGCTTTAAGTATGTAGGATTTTTTAACACGTGTTTATAGCAGTCAACACATTCTTTGCATTAAAACACTGAATTGCCAAGTACACTATGGCTTGTGCAGTGTTAGGAGCTGCAGAGGTAGTATGCCATGTACACGTGAAATATATTTAATCTTTGTATCCCTCAGCTTTCCCCCCCCCCGCCCAATACATTTTTCCCACTTATCCCTTAAAACCCAAGAGGCATATACAACATGAAGTTTATTTGGTGGCAAGGAACTCATTTGCTCAAAATGAGTATGCTCCTCTGAGCTGGCTCCCTGGCTTCATTAGGAGATAAACAGAGGCCTGTTTTTTCCTCTGTGTAACTCATTGGTAATTTGGCCACGAAGGGCTCAGGGAACCAGTAAAAACATTTCAACAGGAACTACTGCTTCCTACCTGCAGGCTCCTCCATCTTTGCAATGTCAAATGAGTTTGGCTTGAGAATACAGTTGACATCCAGAGGCAGCAAGCTCTGGTAGTCACTGGAACTGGCTGAGGCTTGGGCACCGTCCCCAGACAGGCTGGGATACAGCTCCGGCTCTGGCAGGCTGGAGTAAGGGGCTGTGGGGGCTGCGCTGTCCCGCTGGTTGCTGCCATCTACATGGACAGGAAGGCATGTCACAAGTCTGTTACAGTGAAACAGAACACAGAGCACCTGCCCCCAGCTTTGCCTTTTGAGGAGAACATGGCCAGTGTCTGGGATCAGGTGAGAGGAGTCTTCCCCTTCCACAGTCACAGGCACAATTTAATTAATTGTCAATTAGTTAAAGATTAATAAATGAAGGTAATCAGGACCCCTCAGAAATGCAGTTATAATATTCACAGCATTTTCTTAGATCTTTTCCTATTATCTATTAATTTACTATGAAAAAAATACCTGATATTCAGGAGCCTCTCACTGTTGCTATGTGGAAGAAGGTAAGCGACTTGTGGTACAATAGCTGGAACTGGTGCCTGTATTATCAGTCTCATTAAAAGGTACACATTCATATCATATCCTCTGTCAAGAGGTTTGCAATTTTGCTCCAAACTGCATTCTGGAGAAGCACCTCAGAATAATTAACAGGATTACATCCAAAACCTGTTCAGAGTATGATGATAAGCTCTGAGGGAAGCACCTGTTCCACCAGACAGAAGAGGAAGAGGCATCTCTGTAACCTCCTGAGAGCTGTTACTAAGCCCCTGGAATAGTCTTTTAATGGACAGCTGCTACCCTATGCAAATTCTTGATCTTTCCTTTGTCTACCACCTATCTTAACAGTTTCTTCTTTCCCTCCAGCTGCCTTCCTCCCCCACCCACTGGGGATAGGAAAACCCCTGGATCCACCTGATGGTGTGTCCGCAACTGCCGTTTGTGGTGACTCCCGTCCTTGGTTCAGGTCATGCTGTTCTGGGGGATTTGGAGGAGCTGCAGCTGGTTTAAGTGGAGTCACTGGAGCTGCAGGTTGAGATGGGGGCTGTGCAAGGTCATCAGGTGGAGGAACTGGAAACACCGTGGGCTTGGAGGAGCTCGACTCTTTGTTTATAAGCAGCACGTGGATAGGTCCTGAACTACTTTTAAGATTGATCTGGTATTTCTTCTGTCCGTTCTGTCCCTGTAAAGGTGGTGTATTACGAAAGTTACTGTTCCTGGAGAACTTGGAACTGTACAAGGTGATGAAGACTAAGATCAGCTGTTTTAGTTCCACAATAAAAAAAAAAAACAACAAAAATCCAACATCACAGCTGCTAACTTGGGTCCTGCAGAGAACCCTACCATTGCCTGAACTGAGTTCAGCAGAGACGGACAAAGATAGTACCATTGATCAGCTTCATGGCTCTAGCCTTGGATGCTTTTACGATATTAGACTGTGCTTAGCCTCACTAAAAATAGCTTGTGAAACTTCTCAGGTGAATTTCAGCCTTCTTTAAGCACAGTGGCTATCATGCTTCATACAAACAAGGCTCTCTCCCAACTATGTAAACTATTTAAAACCAAGCACTGCAACAACAACAACAACAACAACAACAAAAGTTAAAGATGGACAGAAGTAAATAATTTGGCCTTCTACTTTAATCTTGCCAATTTAATCCTTTTGGCTATAGCAAGACTGCAGTCTGTTTCTGTATCCAGTCTAGTACATGAGACTAAATCTAAATTAAATCAAAACTAAATCTAAAAGGCTTTTCCTTAAGAGATCCATTTTAACAATATAACAGAGGAACTTGACACATAAAAGTCACTGAGTTCTTAAGAGAATTCATGGCAACTATCCATTATTTTGCAACATTTAAAAGCAAGAGAGAAGAAATCCACTTGTGTATCTTGCTTTTAATAGAAGGCAGGGTTACCATTAGTCTAAGTGTACAAAACCCACTTTTTTCTATCCAGCCTCTCTCTTCTCAGCTGAAACAATCCTAATCCTTTCTCCCCCTCCTCTTGCACATGGATAGAGAGAAATCTTCTCTAAAATAGCTCTTCTTTTCCACTATTGCTCTAGAACACTTAGGTAAACAAGAAACCAGTACATACCATTTCAGGTCTAGGTACTTCTAACTGTGTACCACAAGGTGCTTGAATTGCTAGAAGTGTATCTCCTGGTTAAACAGCAATTTTTAAGAAAGTGTTAAGTGTATTTTTCTTAAGTCTTGTATATTATCCACTCAAATGAGATCTGCAAATTCTCTAAGGCCACCTAAAGTACTGCACAATTTAGCATATATAAACTTGTGGTAGGACATATGTAGTCCCTGTAAGATCCAAGTATATTGCATAGTATAAATCACAGAATTCCAATACTTAAATCATAGTTGCAAAAATATTTTCTCACAACAGTACAAGAGTTACAATTTTCTTTACCCGTTTGTCTTCTAGTTGTATATCTAACATAAGGTGAAAATATTTAGCTCCTTTTTTCACAGAATCAAAGAATGACTTAGGTTGGAAAAGACCTCCAAGACCATCAAGTCCAACCTTTGACTGATCACCACCTTGTCAACTAGACATAGCACTAAGTGTCATGTCCAGTCATTTCTTGAACACCTCCATGGATAGTGACTCCACAACCTTCCTGGGCAGCCTGATCCAATGCTTAGAAGCCCTTTCTCTGAAGAAATTTTTCCTGATGTCCAACCTGAACCTCCCCTAGGTGCAGCTTGAGGCCATATCCTCTTGTCCTGTTGCTGGTTTCCTGGAAGAAGAGACTGACCCCCACCTGGCTACAGCCTCCTTTCAGGTACTTGTAGACAGTGATAAGGCCTCCCCTGAGCTTCCTTTTCTCCAGGCTAAACAAACCCAGCTCCCTCAGCCGCTCCTCATACGACTTCAGCTAAACCAGCCCTCTGGTCTAGCTCACTTTATGACTTTGATGAATGGTGGTACTACAGAAGTTTAACAGAAGGAAGAAGAGGTATTAATGTTCACCTTCAGTGCTAGCACTTCCAAGTATCTAAGCTCATGGCTTCCGCAGCACAACTGGGCTGTAACAGATGGCTGTCAAACTCATCTGTGGCTTACTATGCACATTAAAACATGTTGGGTAAAGTCAGGGGACCACAGTTACATGCACAGCACTAGCACAATACTGCAAGTCACTTGCCTACCTGCACATCATTTCCTCTTTGTCCATAACTAATTTGGAATAACACTTTTCTTTCTCTGCCTCCTAAGAAACACGTAGGTGAAGTACTACGTGAGTGCCATGTCACGTGCCTCCATGTTTTGTAATGACTAACTCTTTTCAGTAACAGCTCATTTTTGTTAAACTGCAGTAGTTTTCTAATCTTGTGTTTTTATTTAAAAAAATCTTCCTTGTGGCAAAGAAAAGATGGTTTTGAGCCTAGCTGGAGGCTGAACAACAATCTTCCCTTGGGTGCCCCAAAATCAGGAGATGATGTCAAGGGAAGTAACCTCTGCCAGCATTTCTTGTCAATTTCTTCAAACCACCTGTAGAGGAATCCTTCAGATTTAGTAGCAATGCCCCATCATTGACCTTCAGCTGGCTCCACTTGTACAGCATCACAAGCTCTGTCTGGCCACAGCTGCCACCAGAAAATGATATGAAATTTGGATCTTCTTGGTTCTTTTGGAGGGTTGGACCAACATGTTCTGTCTCTGGTTCCATTAATGGCCCGTGGCAAGCTGCTGAGAAGTATGAATACCAAAAAAGACATCCAAAACCAGGACTCCAGCTGAGCTTCCATTCTACACAATCTGTGACTACAACTAGAAATTGGTAGCCACAAACATTATGAGACATCTGCCTAGTACTGATCACTATTGAGTACTTCTAAATTCAAAATACTTGCAAGGAAAAAGCAGGTTAGTTAGCAAGTTATTTTTCAAGAAATCCCTCACTGTAGAAATACAGCCTAGCAGCAACTTACCATTGAAGCAGTTGCAGATATCTTCATGGGTGACATATGAAAATGTAATTTATGTCAAGGAATATTTTTCTTAAAGTGACATAAAACTGGTATTTGTTGCCCTTTAAAAGTTTGTCCAAACTGAGCCTAAACTATAATGTTATTATAGCTACTTAGAAGTGTCATCAAGGCATTATTTTTGACTTTCAGAATGGCTCGTTACAAATAAGAAGAGTTCTGTGTTTTAAAGAAAAAACTTGTATCTGCACAGAAAATACAAAAAGAAAAATAGTTGTGTAGCTTGAATGAGAAGCGATTCTTCTAAAAAAGGAGAACATGTAAAATCTTGTTTTGAAGAATACCATTTACCTTGCTAACTTGACAGTACAGAATTCAGGTATGTATCAGCATTTCCCAGAATCACACAAAAATACTGCTAGGGGGAACTTCAGAAGTCATCTGCCATCCCATCCCTCTGCCTCAAGGTAGGATTGATTCACTGTTCAGACATTCCAGACAGATGTTTTTCTTTCCTCTTCTGCAAAACCTCCAGTGAAAGATATTCCACCACCTCCCTGGGGGATCAATTCCAGTGCTAGCTCTCCCAAAAGGAAAGTTTCTCCTAAAATTTAACTTCAGTCTCCTTTGCTACAAAATCCATTTTACAGAAACAGTTTCTGTCCAGAAAATTTAAGTACTTATCAATAGTATTATAGGGCACTTGCCTGCTCCCAATCTCAGGTGTCTGTTTTGCAAGACAGCTAAACACATGGTTATGAGCAATGCAGCTGGAACTCTCTGATATTTATATACAGGATTTTTTTTTCCAGTTTGAAACCCAACAAGCTTCAGAACTTTGTCAACTCAATTTATCTTTGGGTAATAGCTTGATCTTTTCAAAATGAAGCAACAAAAGACTCATGTAAAGCACTGGTAACAAAGTATAAATTCAAGTTCTGGAAGCAATATAACTAATTTCAAATAAGACACTAGGATTGTACTACTTAAAAGTTACTGCTGTACATCTATATATATGCTAAGTTATTTTCATGTTACCAATCACAGTCATAGAAGTTAAAAAGTCATGTATCTAAGATTTATATCTTCTTTTGTTGAAGCAAAACCTGAAAAAATACTTGCCTTACCTTGCTTCAGGATAAAATGGGCTACATTACGCTTTATCCATTACCTTTAGGTGTTGCCTTAATTCTAGTTCCAAAATGCACACAATTAATTTAAAAGGATATTGGTGGTTTGTAGAATCATCCATGACGTTCTTGATACTTTGTTGAAGCCACAGTTTCTGCTGATCCAATTCTTTTTCTTTTAGCTCTAAATCTTCAATTTCAGCTTCCAGATATCTCAGCCTGTCTATGACTTCTTTTGTATTGCAGCCAGCACCTACGCCTCTTAAAACGGTAAAAGGGTTCATGAAACCACAAGTGAAAATCTAAAGCAAACATGCAATGATAATTTCTTAAGATTATTTTCAACATTTGGAATTTTTTTTTTTAATTAGTATCATCTACTAATATTCAATATGAAGGAAATGAGCATTTACCCTCCCAGTAGTGTTTTAACAGGAAAATGAAAATTCTTAACCTCCGATCAAATTAAGATTTCCCTCTACAAAAATTTATCTTCTTTTGGAATGTAGTTTTTTCTGTGTTGGAACTGTTTTGCAGGCCCTTTCTCCTTCACCTGTAATTCTTACCTTGAGCTTTTACTTTCAGAGGCCTAAGAAACAATAGGCAGGGACTGTGGTAGAGCAGGTAGGTGGAGATCATGTGCCCTGATACCCCTCCCAGATTCATTCACAGGGGATTTTTCAACTGCAAGAGCTAGTTATAAAGTAGCACTACAAGTTTTCTAAAAGTTTCTCTTCTGTGTCTTTAAACTTGATGTTATGTATCAAAGACACAAGTTAAAAGGAAAACAAATACAGTTAATTTATTGTAATTCTACAACGTCATGTTGCTCACTGAAAAGCATTATGTTAATTTTATGGTGTCATACCTAGTCAAAAGAAGTAGAAAGAGGCAATTTTTGTTGCTCTTGGGCATGCAAAAATTTGCAGAATTGACATAACTTACTTCCACTGAATGCTGTTTTTTGACTTCTTCTCAATGAGATCAATCCCCTCCAGAACGTTGGTGATATCATAGATCCTTCTCTTCTGCCTCACAGCAAGCGTATCAGCAGCCTGTCGAGAGAACAACTATCAGAGCTTGCATGCTGAGGGAAAAGACAGTTAAACTGCTCCCTTGGAAAAATGCCATCTAATGTAATTCCAAAGGGAGAATTCCACTCTTCAAGAGCCAGATACCATCATGAATTTGGAAGTCCAGCACCTGCAGGTAGTGCTACAAAGCACACAGAGCAGTCCCCTGGCTGAAGGCCAGCAGGCCATCCCCTGACAGAGAGGGGAGCTCACAGGGGTTGCAAAGACCATGGTCAGTATCTGGAGCATATTCAACTGCATGGAGGAGCTTCCCATGCTCTTTCTGGAGGGCAGGAAAAGGTAGGGAAGGCAGGCAGTGACACCCTGCAGTGGGGCAAACCTCTGAAGCCAAGGACATACTAGGTTTATCACTCCTTCCACTGACACTCGAGGTATTACAGCCTTTGTTTGGATTCAGTGGTGCCAGGATACAAAACAACGGGGCTGTAATTTCACAAAGTGGCTGCAGGAGAGCTGCAGCATTTCAAGCCACCATTGTCCTTGCACAAATGCCCCTAACAGCGTGCAGGGGCTCACTCAATCTGTCACACTGAGCACCAGCACCCTGGTACAGCTGCCAGGGGTGTTGCTGCTGACACACAGCCAGCTGTGCAGCACATCTGAGGGTTGTCACAACTCACCACTCTGAGCAAAGCAGTGTCAGGCAGAGACAACCAATTCCTGCCTTACTTCTTTCTCTCCATGGTGATTTTTGTGTAACTGATGCAAAGGGATAAGATAAAATAAGCAAACAAACTAGTCATGCCTTCCACACCTGAAAAGCAGCTCAAGTTCAAAGAATATTCGCTAAAAGGAGGGAAAACAGAGAGGAGTCTGACTCTGTAATTACTTGGGACACTTAAATACAATGATTACAGGGAATTGTATGTATTAAACAAATAAAAGAGAAGAAAAATAAAGAGAAGGGTAGGCAAAGACTTCTGAATTTGAACTAATACATAAAGTCAAATAATTTCTACTACAGGAACACAATCATTTATTTCAGTTTGTTCCAAACAATCTACTAAATGTATGCTTTTTGTATGCAGCCTATATGAAAGAAAGGTAGAACTCGAGACAACCATAACCTGGAAGGCAAACCAAATTTCTTTGCTTAATAGTACAATTACCTTTTGCTACTCAAGTAAAGTTGAAAGGATAAAAAGAAAGAACAGAGATTAAAAAAATACTCTTATACCCATGAAGTATAAGCACTGCTCTTTCTCCTTGACAGTATTGTACCCACTAAACACTGTTTCCACTGACACCATTAGCACCATTTATCTTTTGTATGGTCTTCTGTATGAGTCTTAAAATATTTTCTTATCTAACCAAACAAAATACATGCAAGTACAAATAAAGTGCACAGTTTAGTTCTCTACAAGGAAACAGGCTCTTTGATCACTTGTGTCAGCAGGTATGCACCTGCTATCTTAATCTGCTATTTTTGCTGCATACATACACACTGCTTCCAATGACTGCAAGAGAACCTTAAAAATCTAGCAAGTAACAAAGTTGATGCCACTTGCACAATGCTTAATCAGCACCCTATACATCTCACAGTCTTCAGTTTTTCTACAAGCTGTTTACATAATTCAGTGCAAGGAATGGACAGCACACACTTAGCTGCTATTCAGCTTTCTGCTTTTTTCCCATTGCTCTACATATTGACCTAGGACTTAGTCTACCACTCATGGCTTGAATGATGAAGAAACTGCTCTGGAGACAGAGTTCATTACCTCTTGAGATTTTCCCAAAGGCCTGTCTACAAAATGTAAACGCTTTACTAATCTTAATGTATTTTCAAACTGTACTGGTAGCAAAAGATACCAATGTACATAAATTTGGAGCTGTGAAACCAAAGTTTAAGATTGTTTTTTTTTAAAGTCACTTTTTCTGAGTGTCCAATTTCAAATGTTTCAAAGTTGAAGTAATTGTTCCACTCTAAATGCTATTGCATTTTGTACACAAGCACAGCTCCCATGAACACCAGCAGCAGATTCACCCCTACCAGCTCCAGATCCCCGGGACAGGGGCTCATTTCACAGGAAAATGAAGGACACAGTTACATATGTAACTTGACTTGACTACCCTGTATACAATTCAAGCACTGCTATGAAGTTCAACTACTTACTTACAAGAGTACCAACACAAGCTGGGGCCAGTTCCCAAACTGAGATGTTTAATCCAGACATTCACTAGCTTTCTGGTGCTGATCTTGTAATCTAATTATCTTTAAAAAATTTCACAGATATTTAAAAGCAATTGAGAAGTTCCTCCCTGACATTCTAGCAGTTATCAGTGTGATACCTTCTGACAGGTACATGGATCAGAAATTAAGTTCAGTCCTCCACATAAACCATTCACTAATAATTTAAATAATTAAATGAGCTTTCTTAGACAAATCTCTTGTTGTCAAAAACACTGTATAAAACTCATCATTTCTCAGCCTATGTCAAGAAAGGGACATCTACAGCAATTACTCTGCTAACATAGGTGGACGTAGCTTCCACATTCAGAGTTCTTTCATAAAATCTTTCAAATGTAAAGCTGCTGAACTCTAGTTATTCCTCTTAATATCTCCTCATGCTTTGATTAAGCATGTATTCAAGCCAAGCACTCATGAGTGTCTCATAGACAGGTTCAGAGCTGGAATAAAATATCTAAGCACAGAGCTATGGTTCTGTGCATTCCGATCGTGCAGCTCTTGGAATACAGAAAACACAGTGTTCAGCACAGGTTCAGCTGCAGGCACGCACACACATGCACACCCACCCACCCAGAAATAAGAAAGAAAGGCCAGGAAAAGGGCAATTGAGAGTTTGTAGCCCCCCCCCCCCCCCGCCCCAACTTCTTTGCTCCCTGGGAGCTGACAAAAGGCAGCAGAAATGCTCAGCTGCAGATGTGCTGTGTTAGCCCTAGAGAACAGAGGAACTCGATAGAGCACCGTGACAGAGTCATTACTGAGAAGCTTAAAGCAGAAGGGCCAGCACTGCCTGGTTGCTCTCTCCACGTGTCAAAGGAAAGAGGTCCTGCATCTTCTGAACTCTGCCCATACCACATGACAACATTTTCTCCCCAGGAGGGCTGTCAACAGTTTGGTGAGAGTTTTAAATCGATATGGCACTCTTGTCAAATTGTATGTAAAAGTGCTGAATGTCATTGCAGGATAAACACTAAAGGAATGTAAAACCTAACAGATAGGCTCGCTCTTCTTCTGTGAAGTGCCACAAGTG
Organism: Aphelocoma coerulescens; assembly: GCF_041296385.1. Classification (NCBI taxonomy): domain Eukaryota; kingdom Metazoa; phylum Chordata; class Aves; order Passeriformes; family Corvidae; genus Aphelocoma; species Aphelocoma coerulescens. Next base: position 140,487,220 of record NC_091015.1, on the reverse strand, counting down.
TAAGGCAGCTGTTATTTGACCTTGACCAACACACTTCTAAAACAAGTAGATTTTAGAATACCTCATGTTTTGCACTGATGATCAGAAACACTACTTAACCATCATCAGAGAAGGGATGGCATTCTGCTAGAAACAAAGGCCACTTAAGAAATTAAGGCAAAAATAGTGTATGCTATGAAGAGCATTCCTTCAGGTGGTTTATCCCTTATTCACTCATCTCGGTCTTTTTCACTCTTCCCTGCAATTCATGGGTTGCTGCAGACAGAAACTTAGTTTTATATCATCCTTTAGTGTTCTAAGCTTAACTCCATGACTAGATTTCTTTATAAAGGCTTATTCAGTGATAAGTACATCATTATTTTAGAATAGCTGTTTGATTTTAAAGTAAATGCAAAATTCAAATTTCAAGTAAAGAAAATTCTCACTTCCACTCCCACAATTTCTCAGATGTTACAGTGAAGTGTCCACCACTAAAACATTTTCACAGCTTCCTTTTACAGCCTACTAAACTGAAATTATAGATGTATTAAGGATCACCAGAAAATGTCCCATAAAACAGATTTTCCTTCTCAATTGCTAAATCGCAAAGCTGGAAGTCCACCTGTTTCCAAATTTTATTTTCTTCCTAGTGCTGGTTTTGCTAAAGAAATACTGATCAGCAGCACAATGTCAGATGATCAATACCAGCCAGCAGGGAGACACTTAAAGGTGTTCACTGCATGAATCATTTCTTGGAATACTCTGTTCCATTTCAAGACTGTCCTGTTCTTCAGTTTGCTGAGCACACTGACAGAACACAAACACACAAACTGGTCTTCATTTTTCCTTAGATATATGGCTTATATATGAGAAAACCAGTCACAGAAATGTATGTTCTGACTCACTGTTTATGAAAGTACCAACAATTTATGCACTACAATTAGTATTTACTTTCAACAAACTGTAACCTGTAATTCCGACACCAGTCCCCAATAGGTCTCGAGCACAAATGTCTGTGATTGGTTGCAGTGCCTACTTAATTTTTCCGTGGCTATCAACCCTTTCATTCCTTCTGAGTAGGTACCTTTCTCACTAAAGAGAAGAAGCAGCATTGTTCCATCCCACTACGCAGCCCAGCTTTATTGTTCAAGTCAATCCTCTTTGGCACTTTAAGCCAAGCTTTTGGGCCTGATGTCTTACAAACTGAGTATGTTTTGCTTCTCAGATTGACCTGGAACATCTCTCAGGACATGACAGACAATAAAGGAAGCTGCACAACAATCCCAAAGATCTGGACGTCTTTGTTCTGTTTTGCTAGAGAAAGAGGCAATTAATAATAAGGAGCTCATCAACTTGTCCAGACCACAGCATAACCAAATGAATATAAAACCTATCAGTGTCCTTCCCTATTCACCCTGAAGTTTCAGTAGCCACAGTAATATCACTGAAGTGCATCTGGTCTGAACAGGGATGCACAAAAAAAGCTCCGAGAACACCATTCACCTCCTGGGGCCTACTAAGAGTAATTAAAAAATAAGTCAATTTTCCAGAAAGTACTTTAACCAAAGCACCAAGCCAGCCTCTTGCTGCACTTTGCTGAACACCAACCAGTCAGGTTAACACACTTTTGCCTCAATGCACTGCACACCTGACAACCCGGGGGGCCCGAGCTCCTGGGCCAGAGCAGCAGCATGCTCCAGGGAACTGGCAGGACAGTGCCAAGGATCCCTCCTGCAACACAGCGACCCCCTGGCAGGAGGACCATGCCAAGGTAGGCTGGTCCCAGGGCATCACTGGAGATGCTCCGGCTGCTGCTTCCCAATGCCCTCACACCCTTGAGGCAGTGGGCTGGCTGCAGAGCTGGGTGACAATGATTTGTCACTCATACGCCAATTCAGCTTCTTTCATTCACACATAACAGAAAGTATAAGGTGGCAATGGTCTGTTTTTCAACATCATATTCTCTTGCTGAAAGGACATTGAGGGGGGTGGGCAAGGTTTAAACAGCAGTCCGCACACTGAGTCAGTGCAGGAACCAACATAGGTCAGTAAAAAAAATACACGGAATTATCAGGGCTGGAATGCAGCTCTAGACATCATTTAGTCCAACCCCCACCAAGGCAGGGTCACCTAAAACAGGTGCACAGGAACTCATGCAGGTGGGTTTTGAATTTCTCCAGAGAGGGAGACTCCATGACCTCCCTGGGCAACCTGTTCCAGTGCTCTGCCTCCCTTAACGTAGAGAAGTTCTTCCTCATCTTGAGGTGAAACTTCTTGTACTTTAGTTTATGGCCATTGCTCCTCGTCCTGTCACTGCGCACCACCAAAGTCTGGCACCATCCTCTTGGCACGCACCTATAAGATATTTATAAACACCAATGAGACCTGCTCCCAGTCTTTTCTTCTCTGGACTAAACAGGCCCAGATCCCGCAGTCTCTCCTTATAAGAGATGCTCCAGACCCCTCATCATCTCTGTAGCCCTCTGCTGGACCCTCTCCAGTAGCTCCTTGTTTTCCTTATACTGAGAAGCCCACAACAGGGCATAGTAAATAAGACCACTCTCAATAAGTTAAATTTAACGCACGGAACCCATTAATTATGCCCCTTTGTAAAAGCCGAAACGCGTATTTGAGCTGACCGCGACGGCTGTCAGCCATCACCGAGCACCCGCAGCCCGTCAGCGACCAGGGGAGGCCCCGCCACGCCGGGCGGGCGGGCGGGCGGTAGGGAAGGAAGGACGGACGGACGGACGAAAGGAAGGAAGGAGGGAGGGAGCGGGCGGCCCTGCCCGGCCCCCGGGCTGCGCCGGCCTCCCTGCAGCGCGGCGGGCCCTGCGGCGCCCGGCCGGGCCCGGCGGCGCCCGGCCGCCCCCCCGCCCTCGCACCGCTTTGAGGTCCAGCACGCCGTCCTTGGCCTCCTGCAGCAGCGACACGAACTTGGTGGTCAGCAGCCCCAGGCTCTTCTCGTGGCGGCTGCTGCCGCCGCCCGCCGCCTCGGCCGCCGCGGCCATGCCGCCGGCGGGGCCACGTGTCGCGACCGCCGCAACGGCCCGAGCGGGAGCGCGGCCCCGGCCCCCGGAGCGCGGCGGCGGGAGGGGCGGCCCGCAGGAAGTGACGCCGCCGCCGTTGCCGGGACACCGGCGCGGGTCGGCCGCGGGGCTGCGGCCGCGGGCGGGGGACGGGCCCGGCCCCTCCGAACGGGGAGGGCGGGCGGCCCCGCGGCCTGCGAGAGAGGGACTGCGCTTGGCTGGCGCGGGCCGCTCCCGGCTTTCGCTCAGGGCCCCCAGGACGGGTAGCGCAAGCCTGGAGTCGGCGAGATACGTCCGGCGAGCCTGGCTGTCCCCGCATCCATAGCTCCTTGTCGCTCATTTCACCGTTTGCATTTGGTATAAATGCACTTAGATTAATTGCAAACGATGTTCTCACACCTTGCCAGGCCAGGCACAGGACACGCCAGGGGCACAGGGAATTTTGAATGCTTACCCAGTCCCTTCCCTTGTGTCCAAATATACTTGGCCTTAATTCAGGTACACCTCGTTCCCTAGATACTATCGGATAAAAGCAGAGAAGCTTTAAAGTCCATACTGGATAAGAATTCAGGGGATGCACTTAAGAGCAGACCCTCAGCTACCCATCGCACACGGCAGCGGAGCGCTGTAGCCTGGGTGTGCCATGGCACACAGGAGCCGTACCTGCACGTGCAATCCCATGTTCAGGGCAACATGTGCATGGTAACACGCTCTCTCTGGACCTGGAATCACACTCCTCCTGGTCTCAAGTAACACAGCAATTTCCTCATTCCATTCTCAGTATTGATTTAAACAGATCATTCTCTTGTCCGGAAATGAAAACAAAGACTAATAATGGAATTGATTTTAAATTGTCGTGATTGATGCACGAGAGCATGCATTGCATCTGACAAGGTCAGCATTCACATTTTGTTTATATTCTTATTTAATTAAGTGTATTTTATTTATTTTATTAAGTTTTATCTTTCAGTCATGCTGGGTTGAAATTTATCCTTGTGAATATGTAAATTTGGTACCGCTTTCACCTGCACCACATCTTTATTATTTCACCATTTTGAAGGTAAAAATCGTTTAAACACTTATTAAAAAGCTCTAAGGAAGCCATGTAAGCATAAAGATGGAAGCAATGCCAAAGACAGAGTTATCTGCAAGAAAAACAAATGTTCCTAGCACTGCTAACACACTAATGTTCCCAAGTACTGTAATATGAAATTCCTGAGCCAAGAGCAAGGAATAGAAAGAATTTATGTTAAAAATGTTAACAACTCCCTATGATGAAATCAGGCAATGAGTTTCAGAACAAAAATTTTGCAGTTAAAACTCAGAGGAGATATTAAAAAATTGAATCAGGGCAAGAATAAGTTCTTTTAACTTCCTGGTGCATTCCAGGTATTCAATTACTTCACCCAAAGTGTAGCTTGGCCAACTAGTAAGTAAAGAAAAAAGAAGTGCCCCAGGAAACACTCGATCAACATGAAGAAAAGCACTCTGAAGTGGTGCAACCTTTCTGCAACAATGATATCTGTAAAAATACTATAGAACAGCTTTCCAGGGGAGCATTTCCTCACATACTGTAGACAGAGTGTATAGAGCACAAGAAATAATTTTCTTCTGCCTTTGGAGAACTGAGTTAAAAGTTTGTCCTTACACCTTGCTAACCATTACCACTATTTCATAATTTTTACATGTTATAAACAAATGGGACAGAGTCCAAGCAAACAGTCCTTAACAACTCTATCCTACCTTAGCTGGGAGTACCACAGTGCAGACACCTCCCCGTTAGTGCTGATGGCTCATTCCTGGTGTTTTCATGGGTCAGGTGCAGGAACTCTTGATGCAGGGAGTCAGAGCTGAAGCAGGTGTCTGCTTTCGATCCCCTCCACAAATTTGGAATTTTACCCTTTTATAAGACCATGCGATCTCCAGACAATTCCCAGCCCTACACGCCTCCCCACAGCGGGGGTTGTTCCCCAGGCTGTTGCAGGCATCTCATTCACTTGTTGGGCGGCCTTTTTTTATTTTGCTTTGCTGTTGCTACTTCCATTCTTAAAACAAAAAGTGTGCTGCTAGCTCTCAAGGCTGTGCTTTGTCAAAGACAAGTTACTGATCATCAGGAAGTTGTTTTCACTGCCATAGCCTCTACTTTCAAGTCCTGGCCGTGTTTTCAAGGCCTTTTACAGCCCACGCTTAAGCTGCACCTCATAACAAGAGGCAGCTGGTATCAAGCTCTGGTTTATCAAGCTTTCATTAACAAATTGTTAACAAATGCAGCACCTCAGTTATCCAAACGCCAGGGCTTTTTACCAGCACTAAGTACTGTTACGGGGCTGCTGGGCACAAAAATGCACAGTTACACTGTGCTAATGTGCTAAAGCCTGGGTTCTGAACAAATGATGGTAAAGTTGGCTTAGGGGCTGCTTCCGTCACTGGAGCAACAGGACTCTGCTCCAGCTACTGCGAGGTGCAAGGAGGGAGGAAATGGCTCCACCTGGTGTAGCAGCGCGTACCCGTGATTTTACTACTCACTGCTCCCTTTATTAGTGCAGCATGAAACGCTTCGGAGGATGGGGGGGGGGGGGGGAGAGGGGAGGGGAGGGGAGGGGAGGGGAGGGGAGGGGAGGGGAGGGGAGGGGAGGGGAGGGGAGGGGAGGGGTGGGGAGGGGAGGGGTGGGGTGGGGAGGGGAGGGGTGGGGTAGGGTAGTTGTTCAGTGACAGTTTAGGATCCTCGGAGAACAGGCACATGAAGTAAATGCCCAAATACAGTGGAGATGGTAAGGTCTCCACCAAGAAATAAATGTAACAATATATTAACATAAGGCTTATGTTTTGCTTCCATAAAAAGCTCTTAGGTTATTATCTCCTTTATTTCAAAAGCCTGGTAGGAAGCCTATTGCTGTGGAGAAAACCAAACTATGCTGCCAAAAAAGCCACTCTAAGTTGCAGTAGTTGTACATTCTCCAACAGTGGCAGATTAAACATGTTTTCAGGTACAAGAAAGATGGAGGGAGTCTATTTACAAGGGCATGTTATGACAGGACAAGGGAGAATGGCTTTAAACTGAGAGTAGGTTTAAATCAGATAATAGGAAAAAATTCCTTACTGTGAAGGTGGTGAGGCACTAGAATAGATTGCCCAGAAAGTTGTGGATACCCCATCTCTGGAAGTATTCAAGGTCAGGTTGGATGGGGCTCTGAGTAACCTGGGCTAGTGGAAGGTGTCCCTGCCCATGGCAGGGGGTTTGGAACTGGATGATCTTTAAGGCCCTTCCAACCCAAGCCCTTCTGTGATTCAGCATTCTTGGTTTTCTCATTATAAGAATCTTTACCTCACTGAAGCAAAGCTTCAAGCTCTTGGCTTAGAACTTTCCAACTTCCTTTTCTCTTATTAAACATGCCAATTCTTAATTTCATATGATGCTTTTCATCTATACATGTTGTGACCCGTTTTGACAGCAGTTAAAAATAACCAAACGTTAGAAATAACTATTTATTATGAAAATAATGTAAAAACGTTTATGTCTACTCCCTGAATTATCAAAATATACAACAGACTTAGTTGTCTAGAAAACAAGGCAAAGTGCATTGCAGTGTATGAAACTGCTTGTGTAATATACATTTTTAGTATAAATATTAATGATCTTCAAAGTCTTGTTGAATATCATTCAGTGCATGTGTAAGTCGTCGTATTTTATTTTCCATGGCTTTTTTATTGTTTGCCATTTCTTGCAGAAGCTCCCGCATTTCTTCTTCAACAGAGTAAACCTGAAAGAGCACACAGAGGTGAAACAGAATTCTTGCTTTTCTTAATACACCTAAACCCATATAATCTTGGCAATTTTTAACACTGATAAGTAATGCAAGACATATATGCTTCTGTTTGAATATGCTATGCACTACTCCTGCTACTGGATGCAGTACCAAAATCTTTCTTTAAAAAATGTATTGATCTGCTAAGAGATAGCAAGTACTGTATCAATCCAGAAAGTTATTATGGAAAAAAAAGCACCAGTTGTCATGTTAAGGAAGAATGCAGTAGGTAACAGAAACAGTAACTGTTAAGGTTGGCATAAGTGAGTTAAATGGATTATCTGGCACAGTCATCATTACCCTTGCCTGTATACATAAGGAAATGCTTAGCTAGTGATTCATAGTAGCTACATAGCATGGAGCTTTACTTTGCTTGAATTCAAAACTTCACGATGGCACAAGTCTAGAGATTTTCTTGCTATGCAAAGATTGAGTACTAAACCAGGACTGTTGCCATCCAGAGTCAGCCTGCTAGATTCAAACAGGAGACTTCCAAGCACCACTCTTGTAGCAGCTGTAGAATAAAAATGCAAATACAATAAATATATAAATTGAGTATTAAAATTACTTTTTCATTTGCTGCTTCAATTTGTTTTTCCTTTTCATTTGCCAGGTGCAAGAGTTCTTCCTGATGTGCTGCCAGCACTGACTCAAGCTGTTTTCTGAAAGCATTATCCATTTTATGAAGCTTTTCCACAGCAATCCTAAAAAAATGATTAAAAAAAAAATCACACTCCTGCAAGCAACTGAAGTGTTTTGCTTTGTCCAACTCTGCCTTTGATAAGGTTTTCATAACATAAGCATGAAGACAATTACATATCGGCATCAGAAGGTGTCCTGTTTTCTCAAGTACATGTTCTAGCTTTATGCACTGTGTTTAGGACTCTGGGCATTCTCTTCGGAGAGGCATTTAATCGCTAGCAAAGGATATGAAGATTAGGGCTTGCTACTGTCAACATGGATAAGAGCTCCCCCTGTTTTCAAACATTTCCTTATGCTTTTGGTTCCCAAGAAGGGAATGAACTGTGTGATCCTGTGAATGGCCTGTGAGCCTGTGTCTCACAGAAAAAGAGAAGGGTCTCCTTCACCATAAAGAAGCGTTTTCTTTAACTCCAAGCAAATTCTGCTTTTAGGGGATAGTTCTTAAGTATCTAGGAACAAAAAGCAATGCAAATTTATACAATTAATTTACAACAAAATTCTGAAACAAACCAGAATTATTTAGATCAAAAATTTTAGTTTCACTGTTGTTCTTCTAACACTTCTGAACCCCAGTACTATTGACTATTTGGTTGGTTTTGTTTGGCTTGTTAGTGTTGTTTGCTGTTGATTTGTTGTAGTTCTGTTTTTTTCTTTGTATGCAGTCTTATTAACTATCTGGTATTTTCTCTAGAGTAGTTGGGAGGAAGGAAGAAAAACATGAGAAGTGGGCCAAAGAATAAAGTAAAAATTATAGTAAGAATCTAAACTTATCACAGGCATCAGTCTAACAAACTTCTCCATCATTCCAGAAGCATATGAAATAATTTTCCAGGTTATGACTACTTGTTTCTGTATCATCTCATATTTAACTATTAACTGATCAAAGAAATTGACAGTACAAGAGGAACAAGAAAATAAATTAAAAATCTTGCTATTTTTATGGGAAAAGCGACAGGTAATTTAGAAACAGTCTGTTTGTCACAGACTCAAACAGTGACTAACAGACACCAAGGTGGGCAGGAGTGTTGATCTGCAGGAGGGCAGGAAGACTCTACAGAAAGGATTGTGACAGATTGGATTGATGGGACAAGGCCAACTGTATGAGGTTATTTTCAAAGAAAATGGAAATTAAGGAGTTCAGACAACGAATGCTGTAACTGAATGCCAGTTCCATGAAGTCACCTCTACAGCAGGAATTCCTTCTAGGCCCAGTTGTAACTGGGCTCACCAAGTAGTTAAAAAGGTATTAACACATTCTTTCATCACTTAATTGAGCATTTCTGCACAGTTATTAATAGTGCAACTCTACAGTAACTGAGTAGTCACAAAATAAACTAATGAAATGTTCACCTTTGACTTTGAAGGCTTTTATTTCTCTCTTCAATCAACTTCTTCTCTTTGAAATCGAAGTTCTCCTTCATTTGTTTAACCTGCACCTCCAGCTGGCTTAACAGCTCTCCTTTACCTTGCCACCTCTTTTTCAGTGCACTGAAAATAAAATGCTCATATTTACAATTAATGCAAATACCACTTCTTAGGAGGGCAGAAGAGTTTTTCATGCTTCCATCTTTCCTCATTTCTGTGGGTTTTAATAGCAAGCGAGTACTCTCTGAACATAGAATAACTTCAGAGCAGTGTTGCATACAATGATCCCAAAGAATTACTGTGATTTGTATTACCTGTGTGCATTCTTAATGTCATCAAGTTCTATTTCTTTTTCTTCTAGCAGTTGCTTTAATTCGTCTTTTCTTTCATTTTGCCTTTCTAATTTTTCTATTAGCTTTTCACATTCAGCAGCTTTTTCATCCAACTGCACTTGAATCAACTTCTGAGCTTCCCGATTTTCTTCATGCTGTTTTCTGATTTGTTTCTCTTTTTCTTGTAAGCCCTTTAGAAGACAAGTATTTTAGAACACATAAACTTTATTGTTACCCCTTAAAAGTATTTGTTTAGTCTACAATGGAATAAAGCAGAGAAGAACGTGAAAGTTTACTCTTCTGAATGTATGAAGAACACTTAGAAAGTGATAGTCAGTTACTTAATCTTCATCTGAAAGAAGTCAGAATAAAAATCAAAGTCATCAAAACACAAATCTGAAGTTGAAAGCAAGTTAAGAAAAAAGTTATTTTGAACTCTTATTCTACATAAGAGTTGTATAAACATATGTAAGTCACTGAGCTCACAATTGTAACAATGAGTAATGCATCTAACTTTGACATAACATGCTACAAAATTTTGATTAATAAGTTAATCTTAAGTCTCTAAATGAGACAAATGGAATTACTGGGACAAAACATAGTACCTCTGCTGCCAAAATACTGTTTTACAAGAACAAAAAAAAGACAAAATAATTATGTTGTAAAATAAATATTTTTCCTTTTCTTTTAAACACTCAGGAAGAATTATGCTATCCTACTTTCACCTCTCTCAAAATCATTATCAAGAATAAATTGAAGCAAAGCAAAGAGAAGAAAGTCTACATAAATATGGTTCAGTGAGAGATTGAAAGTACCATCACTGTGCATCAATTTAATAAAAAGCCCTCTTCTGCTCTCAGTGAAATGAATTGCAACTGACAGCCTGATTGTGATTTGTGAGTTGGTAAACTACGAGTGCAGACCCAGCTTTCATCACAGGCTTTGTGACAGCTAAAATTAAGCTTGCAGTGAAAGTTAAGCCCACAAATTGTCAGATATGGCACTTACTTCTTTTAGTCTCCTAATTGTTTCTGTCTGATCATCCACTATTTTGTTTTTAATTTTTATGGTATCACTGTCCTGTTCCTTTTGCTTTTTTAACGTGTCAATCTCATTTGTTAGAACTTCAATTTTTGCCTCCAGTTTCCCCCGATCTTGTGCAAGATGAGCTCCTAGACAAAACAGGATTTTCACATTACAGCAACTCATGTTATAGATGATTTCAAGATGTAGAATGTTGGGAGATGGGGCTGGGGGAGGCAAATGTAAGAACCTTACAAACCAAAGTAGTGACTATTTTGTCCAATGGAAACACTATAGGGATTTAATCTGTAGGTAGATAACACTTAAGAGGAAATGCAGAACTGAAGGTCTGTGTTTTATCCTTTTTGAAAACTTATCTGAAAAATAGTTGACAGCAAATCTTACAGACCCCAAAGGACCACAAGGTGGTGCTGAGTCAAATGAAAATAAAAAATGCCCGAACTTTTTTTTCCTCCCAGCATTTAGCACTCTTTTAAGATATATACTGAAATTTTCATATTAGACTTCCCTGCTAGACGAGAAGTAATACATAACATTATTTACAAATCCTTGTTTTTCTAGTTCCATGTTTAAAAGTTCTTTGTTCAACATTACGGTATTTTCACATTTTCAGGAAACATAAATTGTATTCGCAGCTGACTCCCACAAATGCTGTTACAGATCCTGTACCAGCCTGTGTCCCACAGAACACCTATTTTTGCACATCATCTTTACAACTGGATAAGATCAGGAAGGCAGCCAAGGGCCCTGTCATGATTACAACTGTATTGGAGTGTTTATTTGAAACGTAAGATATTGAACACCACCATTTCTTCTGCAAAAGAAAAATAACCTGCTATTTTACCCTGTTCTGCCAACTCCTGCCCCCATATTTTTCTTTCCATTTTTAATCCATCAATCACAGATTCCTGGGCTGTCAGCTGGGAAATAAGTTTTCCATTTTCCTTTTTTAGAAGTTCAACTTGAACAGCCTTTTGTTTGTCCTCCTCAATCAGAGTTTCAAGTTCTTCAGTTCGACACTATATGAACAAACATTGGGAAAAGACAGTAAGATCATTTAAAACAATATTCAAAACTTCAAATCAGTACTAATGGGTTAGGAAAGTAACTTATATACAGCAGATTAAGTTAACTGAGAAATATTCTACTTGCATTCAGGGTTCTATCTGCATCTTGTTCCAGTTGTGAAACATGTATGTTTGCTTCAAATAGACATACAATTCCAAAATCCAGTAAAGCTGGTTTCTAAATAGCCACTATAAATTCTCAATGTCATTATAAAAACCCATTTAGAATTACAAATGCAGAAGTCAAGAAAAGCAAAAGAGAAAGTAAAAATATTAAAAACTGAATCAGAAGAAGTCAGAAGCTGGGATGAACTTTCACTTCCAATGATAAGTATTTATCTTCAGTTATCCAAGCAACTTTTTGTTTTACAGATTACAGCTATTTAATATAGGTATTTTTCAATTTTGTTCTTAGAAGCACCACTGACTGGCAGAATCCTATTCTGTACAACAACATAATGTTTGGACACCCTAACAAAAACATGAAGAGGGGAGATTAGAAACAGCTGTGCAGAGGTTGTACTGCACCCAAGTTTTAGCACAAAGCTGGACTAGATCACACGACCATTTAGAAGTTATGTTCTTAAGATTTTTAAGAATTAATTAAGGATAAGAGGATAGTACTAGAATATGTTACCACAAAGCAACTGTGCCCACAGTGTTTAAGATTAAAACTTGACAATTAGTAGATAATGAATAATACTGCTAGTATTATACAAGTAGGAGATACTAAGCTCCTAACAATTACGCTGCATTATTTGTTCAATAACATTTCTCCTTCATGTACAATGACCAATGCAGAAGCATGTTCTATTTCCTTGAATTTACAAGGGGTCAGGAATATTAACGTAGTTTTGATTGACCAGCTGATTCTATATAAGCTGCTACTGCTCGAAGGGCAAGGAGTGCACTTTTGACGACAAGAATGAATCTAGATTTTTCCATATGGGGAGTGGTGTTTGTGAGAAATAGAAGTGCAATATGCAAGAATAAAGGCTGACATGCAGTACTGGGTTTTGGTGCAACAGGAAACCTGTGTCATTTAGTTTATCAAGCTTGTATGGAATCATTAACTTTTATAGATGAAACATTACAAAAAATAACATGTAGTTGAAATGTTTTGAAACAAATACCTTTAGGTTTGCTGTAGCTTCTTCATTTGATTTTGTTAATTCTGCAATTTTTCCTTTCTGTTCTTCCACTATATTTGTCAGGTCTTGGATCAGACTTGCCATGTCTTTTTCCCTTTGTTCCAACTCAAAGAGGGCTTGTTTGTGTTCAACTAGATCAGCAGAAACTTTTTCAAAATCGTGTTTTACCTAAAATTTTATAAGACATGACTTAAAAAATGCTAACATTTCAAAAAGAAGTGTGCATATATAAACACAAGTGACATTTGAATTTTAAGTGAAGACACAGAAATTCATCAGCTGTCTATGAAATTAGTGAATATTTGAAACTGGTTTTCTCCTGGTTTGTTGGTGAAACTTTGACTTGAAAAACAGCTACATATTCTACCCAGCTACATATTTGTAGAAAAAACCCAAACCCAACAAAACATAACAAAAAAAACCCCAAACAAACAAACAAAACCCACACACAGAGAAAAAAATCCATGGGTGGATGGGAAGCAGAGCAGAAAAACCATACTTGGTAACTGAAAACAATACCTTGATTTAATATCATTGCTAAAATTGACATTAAAATCTCAAAAGAAGGACAAAGTTCATTCAAACCTTTTTTTCTTGCAACAGAAAGACTTGAAGGGTAAAACCCCTGTCTTTTCTTTCCCCTCTTTTCCCATCTATTTAAAACTGATTTAAAACAAAGAAAACCAAGCTTAAGGTGAAGCATTTAATATTTTATTTGACATATAAAAAAATGTACATACTAGCCACAGAAATAAATTCTCTAAGGAATTTAGTAAGCAAGTTTCGAATTTGAGTTTCAAAATGTATATCCAAAATTAAATTTGGAAAACTTAGACAATAAGGAACTATATTATTAAATACACTTGTATATGTATTTAACTATAACCTTATCAAAACACAAACCAAAAAAGAGTAAAACTTGTAATTGAATATATTCTAATAGAAGGTCAACATATTTTAAAAGAAATTGATAACATCCGACAGAAGGTGTTTTTAAAATTTCTTTTAATTATGTTCTACATATAAACAAAAATGCTGGGGTTTTTGAGTGTTGACTTGGCATTTGCTGTCATTGTTCTAATCACTGGTATTTCAAATCTTTCTACCAGTATTTTTGCATGAATCCTTAGAGCAAAGACCATAGGGGTGAAAAACCAACCCAGCAAAACACCAAAAACCACACCCAAAATATCCTCCCAAAGCCAGCATATTTAAGAGAACTACAACCCCACCTAGTGTGAGATGAAATGTTCCCTTAGTCTTACCTCTTTAAACCTTTTTGCTTCTATTGTTAAAGCTAAATGAAATTCATCTTCTAACTCTCTGTACTTCTGGTTTGACATGTCAATTTTCTCCTGAAATTCTCTAACATGCTGTTCATGCCTCTGCTCCTCTTTAGCCATTACTTTTGACAAAGCGTCCTGAAATTCAGGTCCGTTTAAAGCAACTCGGGTTTCAAGTTCTTTCCTGAAATTGTCAAGCATATACTTAAGACATGAACTGCAGGATCTCACAATGCTGCTTTAATTCATTTCCTTGGTCTTACTGAACAAGGATAATGAATTACATAATAAATGGGATAAATTCCTTCATCTCACAGACAGTTTTCAGTCTTCTATGACAATGGCCCTGGCATGAGGAAAATGCTGTTGACTACTGTTAAAACACCCAAAGGAATATCCTTACTTTTTAATTCAAACATTTGCAGAAATTGTTCAATTGTGCTTTTCCTGTTAGTTAGCACTTGTTTGCTTTGCTGTTAGCAAACATCTGGAAGTGACATTGGAATCAGAGAAAAGCCGTGTACAGCCAGACACCCTCTTCTGCAGTCAGTCATTCCCTTCACCCTCACCCAACAACTGGTGCTATTCACTCACACCCAAAACCTGAAAAGCAGCAGCAAGAGGGACCTAAAGGACAATGATGAAGCAAATCTACCCTGTATTTTAACACTACTCTGTTCATCTACTCAAAAGCAAAACAATATAAAATAAAATATCCAGTCCTTCACATTACATCTTTTGGAGCTTTATGAGGTAAGTATTCGAAGTTCTCAAAACACAGCTATCAGATTCTTCCCATCTAAACCTGCAGTTTTCTTGGTATCTGAATACATTTTCCCTTGTTAAAATTCAGCAAATGTAACCAGCTTATTTTATTAATAACCTTCGTTATATATTACTATACCACATGGTGCTTCTTGCTTTAGTTTGTACACATTTTTGATTGTATTAGCTGAACACTACAGAACTTACCCTCAAGTATTTGCCAAAAAAGGGAAATTTTCAAAGAGGAGAACAGCCAGGCAAGTAACTCATCCTCCACCCACAAGCAAGATACTGCAGAAGCTGACTGTTTTTTTGGAACACTGTGTTACTGTAGCATATGCAGCTCTTCAGACAGTAATTCAAATACAATTTTGTTTTTATCTGATAATTCCTGGATTACAGACTGAGTACTTAAAATAAAGAATTCACCCATATAATAAGACAAGAACCGTTCATGTGAAAGGCCAGAAGTTGCCTACGTGAACTGATGAGTCAGGAATCTACAAGATATTCTTAAATGAGCAACAAAATGTGTGGGAGTACATCTATGTTTTTACAAAGACCATCTCTCCCACTAATCAAAAAAACCCCAAACAAAACAAACCCAAACAAAACCATACCAGTACTTTAGAACACATTTAAGCAAAACATGTTGGCAACACAAGCATCTCTATTAACTTGTGAAAAGAAAATAATGACCCCATACCTTCGCTCTTGCTCTCTTAATACAAGAAGCTCATGTAGTTGTTTTACCTTCTCCTTCTGTTGTCGGACAGATATTCGCAGTAACTGTACTTCTCTTTCATTTGCTGATGCTTTAAGCTCTGCTTCTTGCACCTGTTTCATCTGTGTGGAATTCATAAAGACAAGAACAAGATTTTCTTATATCTGTAATCTAGTCTTCATGTTTTATACTAGAATGCAAAGGAACAGGTGCATTCTAAGAGTTTTTTATTTGGGGTTTTTGGTTTGGTCTTGGTTTTATTTTGGTTTTTTCTTAATATATATTGTAACACTTGAAGAAATTTAAGACAAGATGTTTAAAAAAAAGTCTTAACTTACTACAACACAAAAAGTGACCTTAATAAGGAACCAAGGGCATTTACTTAATTTGTAAAGAACTTAAAGGTGTCCTGCAGAAGCAGAAGTGCATTGGCAGAATGATCTCCTCAATTAGAAACTCTCATATTGTAATACTTGTATTAGTTTCAAACAAAACATTTTTAGATGTTTTCAACAGAAATTTCTTTTTTTAACTCTCCACTTTTGTAAAAATCTCCATCTTTCTGATTTGTACAGTTTGGAGTTGCTGAACAGAGCTGCTTTCTAATGATTTTACAAAAAATGTACAATCAGTATAAACACCAGATGGCATACTCCACTTTTTCTATTCGATGCAAGCTTTTATGAGCAATTCCATTTCATAGACTTAAGCCTTTTAAATACAAAACTCTTTTCTGATTCAACATGAAGAAAAAAGATGAGAAAAAAGTTATAAAAAAGGTTTTGATTACTCATTAAATGGTAGTTCAGAATCAGGACACTTCAGAAGGCTAAGTTCTCATGTTCTACATGGTAAGCCTTTTCATGAATAGTTTAATGAGTAACTTTTAGTCACACCCCACTGTATTCCTTTGTTTTTGTGGAAGAACAGAAACAATTCTCTCCTAAACTGAAGCACTTAAAAAATGCCAAGCAAGAACACATGCAAATTTAAAGACTGCCTGAAAACAGGGTACACATTTAGATGCATAGTAAACTTACTCATCTTGAATCCCTTCAAGAGGTCATCTAGTAATGCTGACTGAAGGTCTTAAACAGTGGCTACATGGAGTAATTTACCACTGAAGGTAATTGCCAGGATGTATGATGAGAAAGCTCTATGAAATATTCTATAATTTCTTAATCTTGGAATTTATAAAATAGGCCAAATGGTATATTAAGTCTGAACATTCAAAAATCATGAGCATCATGATTATTCTTTGAAACAGAGTATTTGCTACAGGATCTTAAAGACAGGAACAAAGACTTTCCCTTAATAAAGTTTTGCAGTTGATAAAAACAATGCTACTACCACCAAAAGAGATGACTTATTTCTACAAGCTCATTAAAGGAAAAATAAAAACCTCATACATCAATAAGGTGTATCCATTCTTATAGGATAGAAAAAACCACACACACACAAATCCCACTCTTCTGTTCTCTAAATCACTAAATTTCGTACATTTCAAACTGACAGGCAGATACCTGATCTAAACCGAAGGTCACTTCTAGGTTCTCTAACAGCTCCAGGGTATCTGCTGCTAAGGAAGAAACAGAAGAGCCACTCAAGTGCCCGAACAGGAGCCTAAAGTAGGGAGTGTCTTGAATGGTGCTTTGCAGTTTGTCTGTCAGCACACTCCCTGATTCTCATTCCTTTCAGGGAACCTGAACAACATCACTTCCCGGAGCACCACATTATCGGTTTATTGACTTTTCAGCATGCATGTGGTAAGAGTCAATTTTTTTAAGTTCAGTGAGACAGGCATGGGCTAACATAGGAATATAAACAAACAAAAGGAATAGACATTGGAGGACACTGAAAATTCAGTAATTAATTTTTCAGAAAGAAATAGTGGCAGTATCTGGTCCAGCATCTTGATCTTATATATTTGTATACTCAACAAAGAGCCCCTGACTACAAAAGCATCATTATCTTCTCCAGCTGTAAAAACAAAACCAAAAAATCCCAAACAAACAAAAACAAAACATCACACAAACTAACCAGAATCTTTGAAGTTCTCAACAATCACTGTTTTGTTCTGGTTGCAATTAAAAGCATCTAATTCTTTAGATCAGCAAAACAAACAGAACCATCAGATTTCCATCCCAGCAGTAAGATCTCTATTGATTTTAGCAATATTTTAAAAAACTTGTCTTTGTAACACTCTGTTTTCAGAAAATATCAACTCTCAGTATTATGTACATAGGATTTGTTCTCCTGTATCTTAAGACCACATCACATGACATACTTCTGTTTATAAAATACATTAACTGACAATTAAAATGGACACCTGTTATTAATTACTACTATGTAGAAAAAAAGCCCCAGGTTTTATTGTACAAAACTCAAGACTCAATGCTGGTAAAATGCAGTGTTTCTTTGTATTCAGGACTATGGTAGCCACCCTGTTGCCACTGTATAATTTACTCATGAAAAATATTTACCTCTATTGCTCGCTGCTGCAATCTCTGTGTCTCCATCTTGGACAGTGTTTCTTCTAAAGCTTGCATGGCCTTCTGATGTTCTGCTTCTTTATTTCTTGCCTGATTTAGTTCATTAGTAAGTCTTTCAGTTTCACCTTTCAACTGTTGGACATCTGCTTGGAGTCTTGCTTTGGCATCTCTCTCTTTCAATATCAATTCCTTTAACCTGAGAATAAATGCAATGAAGTTGTATTACAAACATTTTACCTGTAAGTTTGATGCCAAATACATTGAGAAAAAGGCATTAGTAACTGTTGTAGAAACATATCTTGGTTTTTACCGCATTTTACTATTTACAGCACTGTCACGTGAAAGTGTTTAAAAAGATGTAAACTATTACTTAAGTCATTACTATATGGAGCTTCAATTTAAAAAACCTGAGGTGGAGACAACTTCATAGATACATCTTTTAGGAAATGACATTCCAGTATGACTTTGCTTTACAAAAATTTCGAACATACACTATCCATTTGTAATTTAATCATTATCTTCAGAAACTCTGAAATATCCTAAATATTTTATCAATTTTTACATAAGATCTATCCGGACAGAAGAGAAACATAATAAGCCTCTTATAGAAGATGGTATAAATGTAGATGGGTATAAAATAAAAGTGGGAGGTGAACCTAAAAAATGAAGGGAAAAAGGGGAAATATTCACAGTCAGTCACGGATCGTAACTCAGGAAGCATGTGGCTTGGTTTTTCCTAAAAGAAGGAAAATGTGGTTTTGATAAATACAATGCAGTTAAAAAAAAAGACAGATGGAGCAGACATCTCCAAAAATAGGGAGATCTTTTGAAGACAAGGCTGCTGCTCAGAACACAAAAGGATGGGGACAACCATCTGTCTGAAGATGTACTAGGCCTGCCCGCACAACACATTGCCTATGGGCTGACTCTGGCCTGCTAGAAACATTTTTTTTCTAATATGCTGTGCAGAAAAAAACAAAGAACACTCTAGGTGTATGTGGAAAGGGAGATTGGGAAACAGAAGGCAGAAGTATGACATGGGACAGCTACTAGAGCTTGAACTGAAGGTACAGTTATGATACAGACTGTTTGGAAAGTAACTGGAGGAAAGTGGCTCACTGATCCTGTTCTACAAGAACCAGAAGCAAGCTGCAGAAAGGAATGTCACTAAGTAATACTGAGAGAAATTTTAGCACTACTTCTTGATGCCTTATTTTCCAAGTATATTGTTTAAAGCTGTTCTTGTTTCTTAAGCCTACAAAATGAACTATTGGAAACTAAAAAAAACCCCCATAACAAACTCTTAGACTACAGCACTGTTTCCCTACCTGTCTGTATTGTACACAGCCATACTCTGAATATTCTTTTCTTCTTTTGCATGCTTCTGTAGCTCACTGACATGCTCTAATAATTTCTTCTCTGCTTGCTCTGCTTTCCATCTCCTTTCTTTCTCCTGATCCAGTTCTTGAATCAGTGCCTTAGCAAGAATGTGATAAACATCAACTTACTAGGAAATACTCAAGCATATCCAAAAATGACAAACAATATTTACAATTGTAGAACAGGACTTTTTTGTCTCTCTGGAATTCATGGATGACAGAAGAAAGTGCAAGCGACCAGGCCAAAAACTCCCATAAAAGTGAAAAAAAAATACATCCTCTCCCAGTTGACACTGCAAGAACTCTACTACTTTTGATACTATCTACATGCAATTATTTTTGTCACCTCCAGTTTTAGTTTGACCAGGAGACATATTTTTGGCTTCAGGTGAAGATATACTTTTATTGAACTTGAAATGATGCAAAACTTACTCGGTATGTTGATTCCTCTATGGGATTTGAATTACGTTCTTCTACTTTTTCCATATTGCTCTGCCTTCCAGTTAGTATTTCAGCTTTTCTTCCCACTACTTTAAAATGAGAGTCTTTCTGATTGGAGCATGGACACTTTGAGGAACTCTTCTCCTCTTCCCTATACGCAGAGTTTAAACAGTAACAGTGGATTCAAATGCTTTTAAATGAAAAAAATTTACAGTTCTGTGCAGCAGCTGAATACTAGAGAGTTCCAATAAATCATTTAGAAAATAATTTGCAATCAGACCATAGTGGCAACAGCTAAATTAAAATATTCAGCTCTAAAAAGATACTTACAACTAGTAGATGCTGTTTGAAACCATCTCATGATCACATAGACATGAAATAATTTTAGAAGAGTAGAGTAGCTGTAGAGCTGCAGTGGCTTACTGAACTAATATATTCCAATTTGTACTGTCTTCTATTCATCACTTCTGATATTTACTATATAAATCAAACAAATCACTATGGCATATTCAGCTTCATCAAGGATATATATTCTTCACCATTGTTCTGACACTATGTATGTTTTATTTTTATTTTTTAATTACTCAGTTCCATCTGTGGAGAATTCTTTTGTCACCACAATTTAAAATAAAGATGGAAATATAAGGGATTATAATTTGGAAATGTTTGTTCTGGAATCTTCAGTTCAATTTCCTTCTCACATCAAGACAGAAACTGTGCTCATAAGGAGAAATGACTGAATGAAGCCTCAGTAGCTACTCATTTTCAGGGCATTTTTAACTGAGCTGATTTACTCAACCTACCACTTTCAGCGAAATGTTTCAAGTTAAAACTACGTTCATGCTGACAATATTCAGTTTAATTCATTTTGGCTTTATATGGTAAACATTGGGATACCTGTCAGTTACTTTCTTCTTTAGATGACTTGCATGACATTTCATGGATAAGGTAGTTTTACGGTAAGTGGGGATCTTGCTTCCTTTCGTGACCTTTCTGTTGTTCTCTTTTCCACTCTCATTTTCACTCTCAGAAGTTGGATCTGTGTCTCTCTTAGCTTTGAGAGCACTTGGAGCAGCTTCTTGTCTTGAACTATCAGATACCTAAGAAGAGAACAAAGTTCTAGATAGAAATTTTACAATTTCTGATTGGCTAATTTCTAACACTTATTCAGGAGCTATTTTTAAAAAAGTTCACACAAAATAATTTGGATAAAAACTAAATAATTGTTTCCAATTTTTTACTTTTACAATCCCTTCCCTCCCTGCTAAAATATTTTGTTGTTTTAAAGCTAAAGTAAACCCAGGATGCTTGAGAACATATAGTTGTTTCCTTTTTAAATACCTGAAGTTTGGTAAAATCCGTGGGCATAAAAAGGTGGTGAAAAATGTAAAATAAACACAGCACTTAAAGCCAAAAAAGCCATGCAAACCCTACCACAAAGCAAACCCAACAAACTTAAGCTACCTATGTTAATAAAACAAACTATATTACCTGACAAACATGTCAGACCAAGTAGACCTATTGGTGAAATTTTCACCAACTGTACAATCCAGATACTCTGGTGCATTTCATGTTTTACTCTGGTTCAGCTATTATATTGATAGCTTCAGGGTAAAATAAAAAACATAAAAAGAATTTTCTAATATAACATGATCAGATAGGTCTGCTAGTCCCATACACTATGGTTTTTATACTGTATGAAAGTTGTCATGATTCAAAGGGGAATCTTCAGTTTTAAAGACTTGTTTTATTTTATTCCCAGCTTCTCAAAATTATTAAGAACACATTAGCACAGTCAGTCCGTACATACCAGTAGAAATTCTCTACTCTGGTTCAGCAAATGTTTCATTATCAGAAAGGCACACCTTATCTTACAAACAAAACTTGCTGTGCAATCACAGAAAAAAAAAAATCACCTTTTGCAGTATCTGTAAAATCTGATCTTCTATTTTTTTAATCCTCATCTCACTGTGTATTTTATCAAGCTCAGTATTCTCCGGTTCAGAAGATGAGACCAGCTCTGTGGAGGAGCTGGTGGCACCTTGCACTGGTATCCTTGTACGCTGCCGAAACTGAGCCAGTGCCTGGTCGATGTGAGGTGTTGCCAGTGGTAAGGGGACATGGTTCTATCAGAAGAAAAGACAACCCTTGTAGCATTAATATGGGGCATGCAATATAAAAATAGAATGTGTCATTTTTAAAACCAGTACACACAAACGATGGCACCTGATCTCTGGATGAAGGGCACCCAGATGAAACCAAAGAACCCATAATATCTTCTAAACACTGCAAATCTGAACAGTTTTCTTCTGCCAGGTCCACTGATTCACCAGAAACATTTCTTCCATCCAGAGCTGTTAGCTGGGGCAATGACTGAAGAACAGCTTCCCTATAACCTTGAGAAAAAGACCACATTTAAATTGAAATCAAGCTCCTGAGGAGATGTCTAGTATATTATAGGTACCTCATTATCTTAAATGATTCACTGCATTTTTAATGTAAGAAAAAAAGTAGTGAGTTATCTACAATTGTCTCACCTTTCCCCACACAAGGCTTTCAACAGACACCACTACAAATTGAATCAACTGGGAAGCTGCCTGCCTAGTCTTGATCTACACAAGGATTTCCCAACCCCCATCAGCACGCTGCAATTGCACAGAAAACCTTCCAACATCAGCCTACTGCACCCAAACAGTTGTACCAAATGGAAGGGCAGATGAATGTAATGGAAAAACAAATTCTAAAAGGGCTTAGACAACTTCATCCTCTCTCAGTGAATGAAGTCAGGCATTATGAAACTGTAAAGCACTGAAGTTAACGTTTTTAAATTACAAGAATTTAGGCTGCTGAACACTGTGGTTTTGAAAGTGCCACAAAAGACATCGATTTGAAGAGGTATGTAAATACTTGCAGAAAAAAACTAGTGGCATTTTCTAAGTTAATCAGATAACTTCAATAGTGCTGTTACTGTTTCTGTAGTGCCTGAATGTATTTGTAAAACATGATGGGTGTGCCTGACAAGATTATTTAGAACCTTATTTGGCTTTCCTCAGTTACCTCTGATGTTTCTTTTCTAACTGTACATATATTACACCTGCATCATCTGTATGCTCATGATATGGTTGCTATTTTGTATTGTTGTAATTCCTACTGTCCTACTCTTCATAATGAAATTATCTTTGAGCTCTCCCAAAAGTATCAATCCTCCATTTCTACCTTCCTGTAAGAGATTTTCCCTTCTTACACACAGAGAAAATAAAAAAATCGACACCAATATAGGATGCTACAATTTAACTTGTTTGAACTTAGAGTGCAACATTTTAGTGGCCTGAAAAACCTACCCCCAAACCAGAAGCTCTAAACAATGCAACTAAAAGTGATGCATTCTCCAACTTGTCTCCATGCTGCCTAGTGAAACACCTGCCACCTATTGGGATGAAAATGCTAATTACTGCAGAGGTTCCTAGAGTCTGTCACTGCTAACCAAAGCAGGGGGAAAAGAAGGAAAAGCTAACAGTGCTACTGATCTCTCTTTTGTGTTCTCTATCAGTAGCAGACTATCTACTTCCTGTGCCTGCCCTCTGTCTACACAGTTCAATAACTCTTCGTACATTCTTTGAATTCTCTACCTATCCAGCTTATAATATTAATACTCCTTCCTTCAGGCCATGTGGCTCAGAGCTCCATCCAACCTGGCTTTGAAAACTTCCAGGGATGGGGCATCCACAACCACTCTGGGCAACCTGTTCCAGTACCTCATCACACTTCACAGTAAAGAATTTTTTCCTAATATCTTATCTAAATCTATTCCAGTTTGAAGCCATTCCTCCTTATCCTGTCACTAGGACAGGACTCTTGTAAACTCCTCTCAGGTACTGCGAAGACACAATTAGGTCACCCTGAAGCTTTCTCTTCTCCAGGCTGAACAATTCCAATTCTCTCAGCCTTTCCTCACAGAAATGCTCCATCCCTCTAAACATCTTGGTGGCCCTCCTCTGGACTCACAAGTGAAAATGTTGCGCCTTATCAAAGCATACAAGTTACAATTTTGAGAATATGCCATGGGGGAAAAAAAAAAAAGATTTTTTTTAATGGAAAATGAATTAATTTTGACAGAATTTAGATTTCTGCAGGCTGGCCAGTTTATGAATGAATTTGCAAGCTTCAGAAAATGGCTCACAACTTAAGGGAAATCACTGACCTAATGAGCACAAAATATCTACACAAGATAAAATCCATACCTGCTGTGTGACACACTGGATTGGCTTTTCCATTTTTTTCCAGTGTGAGGATTGTCAAACAGCGCAGCCCCTTTGCACACTGAAGTAAGTGATTAATATTGCTTACACAGTTGCTGTGAAGGTCAATGTGGCTAATCTTATGCCTGGTTCCATGAAGGGATCGAAATCCTGGAAATTTCAGAAAAAAACCCAAACAACCACAAAGTAATGTTTTCTGCTACAGTCCTAGACGATGGGGTTTAGAACAAATAGCATCTTGTTGAAAAATATTCAGTAAATAATAGATCATAACCGGAAATGAGAACAACACTTGCTCCATACCCTTGTCTACATATGTTAATTACCTATGCTACTCTACCACAAAGTACAACAGTTAAGCTAGCTATGTGAGCTAGCTTTAAAGAAACAGACTAATCTCTGACTGCTAAAAAGCATATAAAAATAAACATTTTCCTTTACGTTTCATTTTATAACTCAGCTCATTAACAAAATTGTTACCAATGTTCTTTTAATTTTCCATTACAAGTTCTCTTGATTTTGTAGCATAAAATCTTAAAAGCAATAACTGACCAGTTCAACAAAGAGATATAGAAGAGAACTTCCATATTATACTTAAGTTGCATTTTTGTTCTATAAAACTGAAAGATATGAATATTTTGGAAGTAAGTTTGAAATGTTTGTTGTACTACTTTCAGAACATGCTTGGCCTCACCAAACAAAGAACAAATTCCAGTTCAGAACAATCTTTGGTGTTAGAAACTTGAAAGCTGAGAGGAGCAGCAGTTGCCACCTTTATTAGAATTATTCAGTGAATTGGCACTTGAAGTGCTAGAAACTTCTCAAAATACACTTGGTCAAGTTTTTCAAAATTAAAGTGAGGCAAATGCTTTATATTGCACAGCACATGGCAAAGTCACTTACCAGAGAGATCATGTATGTGATTGTATGACAAGTTCAGCATAGTTAAATTAAAGAGTTTTTCCAGTCCTAAACAAAATGAGGAAAAAACAGAAACAGTATGATTTGCAGAAGAATGCTCTGCTTTCATCCAATTCAAAGCTTGAAAAGTGAACCTTTAAAGATCATAACTATGAATTATGACATTAAACCATAGTCATAATATAAAAATCAGGTTTTCCTTCTAAGTTAAGGCATTCTGCTATGATAAGGCTTACGAAGACTCTATATATGCATCTTAAAATTTACTTTATAGAATAGTTAGCATACTAATCCATACTAACTTAGTTTAACCTTAATTATATGCAAACATTCCAGAAGTAAACTTTAGGACGACTCTTAGAAAACCTTTGTAACTTGCTAAATGGACAAAAATAAACATTGCAGACCCTCCACTTTGGTTAGTAGGTTACAGGACAAGCTCAGGGTGCGCAGGTTAGCCAGGGAACTGAGCCCCTCGATGCGGCGGATCTGGTTTGATGACAGATCCAAGTGCTGCAAATTCCGGAGGTGGTCCAGCCCTTGGATCCTGGCGATGAGGTTACAGTGGGCGTTGAGCGTGTGCAGGTCCGAGCTCAGGGATACGTCCCGCAGGCTGCGGAGAGAGGCGCCCACCGTCAGCCGGGCAGCTCCGCCCCTCGCCGCGGCCTCCCCACAGCCCCGGCCCGTCGGCACTCACCTCTTAACGCCCTTATCCATGAGGCTGAGCTCGCCGGGCATCCCCGCCATCCCGCCGGGACCCCGAGCAGGCCGCATCTCGCTTCAAACCTCCCTCGCCTCTCACGGCAGCGCTCCCAGCCTCACGGCGGGGACACAAACGCCTCACGGCGGGGACACAAACGCCTCACGGCCGGGACACAAACGCCTCACGGCGGGGACGCAAACGCCTCACGGCCGGGACACAAACGCCTCACGGCCGGGACACAAACGCCTCACGGCCCCGCCGCCGCGCTCCGCTCCCGCCGCTTCCCGCTCCCGCCGCGGGCAGGCGCGGCCGCGGGAAGGCGGCGCTGCCGGAGCCCCGCGCAGCGCGGGCCAGCGTGGGGACGGACTCCTGCCTCCGCTGGGCTTCCTGCCGCTTCCTACCGCTTCCTGCCGCTCCCTGCCGCTTCCTGCCGCTCCCTGCCGCTCCCTGCCGCTTCTTGCCCATCGGCCCAGGAAGGGGCCGGGTCTACAGACCGGACTGCTTTGAATTCTTGTCGGGGGCGTGTTGGGGGGCTTTGTTGTTTCTTAGAGCTCACACGGTATTAAGAGTTTCACAGACTCAATCACAGAATATCCTGAGTTGGAAGGAACACACAGGGATCATCGATGACCACCCCCAAGAGTCACAGCATGTGCCTGAGAGCAATGTGCAACTCAGTCAGGCTTGAACTGTGCCTGCCTCCCTGGGGAGCCCGTTCCCGTGCCCAGCCACCAAGGGGTTACCTCAGTGAGGTTTACTGAGATCAGGCAGCTTTGTCAGAAGTAAAAAAAAATCCTTATTAATCTGCTGCTTGTGAGATTCTGTAAATGCCTTTGTTGTACTAAAAATCGTCCTTTAGGATGATCAGTGAAAAAAGTCAGTTGCATCTGTACTCAAAGATGCCATTTAGTGTAACATCGATTTGTTTTAAAATAGTGATCCAAATCCAGCTGTACATGGCAGAACACACAAAGAGTTGGAAGATTGCTGGATATCAAAAAATATGTGTGCATTCACAGAGAAGGATACTCAGAAAACACACTGAAATAAAATAGGAAATTAAGCATTTGAAACATTTGAAATATATGTTATGCTTAATTTCCCAGTCATGAATACTAGAGAATGAATATTTGAATTATTATGAATTATTATCTATGCATATTAAATGCATACTTAAATACATAGTATAGTTTATGAAATGAATAAATGCAATTTAAAATGCATGCAAGTTTTAGTAAGTAGAGATATGCTTCTTGTAGAACTACAATTTTTGTAGTCTGTAAGGCGAAAGTAGTTAGTGAGTACTGCAGAGATTTGGAGAAGATGAAAGAATTTTCTTATGGTTATAAGCTGCTCTGGAGCTGTACATTCTGTCACTGACCATGCTGCAAAGCTTCTGCGTGGTGAAGGAAACCCAGTTTAACTAAGTCATTGAAACAAAAGAACAGTCTGTGCATGCCTATTTTAGCCAAAGGTTTTTTGCATCATGACATATTATGTAAACTAACTTTTCAAATGAACTTATTTTGTATTTGAGTGAAAATCCTGCTGTTCAGGACTGGTGTGAACCACTGTGTCTTTCAAGTTGGCCCCTGTAAAAGCGTGAATTTTGTTCACTGTACTGCTGAGCTTTGACCTGCAGGACAAAACTGGTTCTGCAACTTGACTGACAAAAAGTAAGAACTTTGCAGTTATGGGTTTGGGCACTTACACAACCCTTAGGGTCCATGCTGAGCTTCTTTTCAGTTAGTTTTCTTCTTTCTGCCCATTTTTCTCTACATCTTTTAAAAATAATAAATGCATTTCTTTTGTACAAAAGTCATGGGTTTATGATGTCTCCACATCTGATTGAAGAGAAGCTCCTAACACAAAATATATCACAGATTGATAAATATGTAGAAAAATCAGTGGCCACACCATAAAAGACACATGCCACACTGTTGGGAGCTTCCATCCTTCATCTTTCTGTTCCACAGCCCCTGTGCAGACAATGAAAATTATGATACAGCTTCTTTCCCTCACAGCAATTTCTGAAGATTAATACCATCTTAGGATGTGCTTGAGTACTATTCTAACAATGAGTGTTCAGGAAAAAACTGGAATAAAACTGGTAATTTTCTTTCTAGGGTTGTGTTTAATGAGTGAAGTATAAACAAGGTCCAGTATACCCAGTGACTGATGAGGTTTTGGCAAAACATACTGGTGATTAGTGATTTTCACTGTCCATTTTATATATGGGCAGTGGAAAAATAGTGGCCACACTGTTCATCTAATGTCCATGTCACTGTCAATAATATAAGGAAGGTTGATTTCTTTCCTCATGCTGCCATATCCTTCCTCTTTCCCTAGGGTTGATGTAGAAGTCACCTTTACTCACCTCTTGTGGTTGTCTCTGAAGATGTACATAAAACAAATTGAAATCTCTTGATGAAAATCATCTGAGAAATGAGCATTTGGTATGCATTATTTTTTATGCTGTTTTCTTTAAAAATACCTGCAGACCTTAATAATTTCTGAAGTACATATTAAACCAACAAGTACATGATTTGCCAGTGTTTCTTGAAGTATTTGGTTAATCATCTTCACACAGGAGACATCAAAACCCAAAGTATGCTCTCTTTTCTGAATGATTAAGCCAAGCTTCCCATAACATTTCACTAGAAAGTAGGGCCATGACAGACTGCTAACAACAAAGTGAAATCTGCTGTGAAAAAAAAAAAACCAGAAAAAATGGAAAAAGGAGAAAACAATGACACTAAAGATGTGCAAAGAAAAGAAAAAGCCAAGATGCAACTCAAAAGAAATATAGGTTATTTTGACGGGGTAAGTTTTATTGTAGGATCAATTGTTGGAGCAGGGATCTTCGTGTCTCCCACAGGGGTGTTAAAACATTCCTTACTCAATGTTGGCGTTGCACTAACGATCTGGACTGCATCTGGGCTGGTTTCTCTGATGGGTGCCCTCTGCTATGCGGAGCTGGGAACCGCTCTGCCCTTCTCCGGAGGAGAATACAGCCATATTAAAAGAGGCCTTGGATCCCTACCCGCCTTCATGTTTATCTGGACATCAACGTTTACCAAGCCAGCATCAAATGCTGCTCGAGCCTTGCTGTTTGCTGAATACGCCACTCAGCCCTTCTATGGCATTTGCCCCGCACCAGATGTGCTGAAGAAATGCTTGGCCTTGGCCGTTCTCTGGTCCCTGGGGATTTTGAATGGCCTCAGTGTCAAAATGGCTGCGTGGGTGCAGACAGTTTTCACTCTGCTGAAGATGATGGCCTTGTCCGTGATTGCTGTTGGTGGCATAGTTTTCCTTGTTGCCAGGCAAAAGGAGAGTCTGGCCAGGTTTGAGGACATGTTTGGCTCAGAGATCCCCAACGCCTCACAGGTTGCCGAAGCCTTCTTCCAGGGACTGTACGCATACGGCGGCTGGTGGTCCCTCAATTACATGGCAGGTATTCTGCTCCTCTTCTTTAGGTTTAGTTCTGCTGCTCTCATTCTTGTGTTCCTCAGCTTGTTTTGGGAGAACTTGTCTCTGCTTCAAGACCACAGGGTCCTTCACGTTTTACATGGGTCTTGTGTTTGTTGGGGCTGGTACAAGAGGCGTTGTTCCTCTCTAGGGAAGATTCCTGCTTTTTGTGCAGAATCAAGCTGACATTTCCAGGGGCGTTCAAAAGAATCAAAATAGTTAATTTAAAATATGCATAAAAAGAATTTTTCACACCTTAAAAATTTGCATTTTGTCTTTCTCAGTGTCCATTCACTGTATTTTTAGGAAAGTACTGAGTTATCCATGCCAAACTATGTGTGCATAGATAATTTCTATTTAAATATCTGTGCCTTAATCTGAGGTTATGCAGCTGGTTTGTACATGGACAAATTAATTTTGAATTTTCTTAGAATGTAGTAATTTTATGGGATGTATTTTCTTGGGAAAGCAGACTTTTGAAGTCTAACAAAAGGTGAAGAGAGATCCAAGGAAGGTCATATAAAATTTTTCATAGAACTTGTACTCTAACATTCAAAAGGTTTTTGCATATCTATTTACTCACCCTATTCTGTATCTGATGACGTGGCAGTAATACATGAGCATTTTTTCATGAAAGCTACAGAGATGGTGTTCATGATGTTAGTTAAATTATTGGTGTTTTATAGTATCATCAGATTAATCGAATTACATTGTAAGCAAATGGATATTGCTGTTATATTTTTAACCATTTGCATCCATTGACCTCGATCATGTAAAATATTAAATAAACTGAATGTGTTAAATGCATAACACAAAGTTCAGTGGTGAGGACAGTGTGAAAATTTGGTTAATGTTTAAAAAACTGACTATTATCTTTATAATTCAGGTACTCCAGCTTTAAAAATAGGCTGTAATTTAAAAAAAAAGTAATATAAATCAAGAAAGTATGGTTTTCCTCAAAGGCGAGCTCTTTGCTTTTTAAGCCTGGAAAAGTACAAGACTTATGGTAAAATACTGATTTATTTTCTGATCAGTTAGCAGTACTAATAAATGCCATACACTGGGCAGCACAGCTGTTTAGACAGATGTAACCTATGCAATAGTTCTGAACAGAACTGAGTTTCCAATTCTTCAACAATTACTTCATTTCTGTGAGCTTCAGCTGATAGATCAGGTGCCAGCTGGATGGCAAGACTGCAACAAGGAACAAAATGAATGGAAAGATAAATTTAAATTGGCAAATTTGGTGATTATCCTCTTCTGAGCTCAAAATTACTAAGTATATTTCTTACATTTGAAATAAATCCCAAATTTTCTGATAGTATCTGAATTCCAGTGTTGTGGTCCTTCAGTCCTGTCTCTGTGCACCACAACCAGCACAGGGATCATGGCTCAAGGCTGATGTCCTGAGCAGAAGACAGAAATCAAATGTGAATGAGAAAAGGGATTTCTGCCTCCTAAAAAGAGTTTAAATAAGCTGTACATTTGACTTTTCACTTATTCTCTCTTGTTAGTTATTTGCTGGTAATACTCAGGAAATTGTCTGTAAATGCTGAGGGAAGTGGGAACTGGAGAGGGAACAAGACGAAGGAGTGAAAGAGATGAAAAAGAACCTTTTTGATTGAGATGAGGGTGATTGAGATTAGGGTTCTGGAAACCAGCTCCATCTTTTGCTGGGACTATGACATGCTCAGGAGTGTGTGCCAGTGCCTGAGTTGTTCACCTGCAAAATTTGTTTTTTTTTTCTTGTTTGGTAAGAGTAATTCTAAGCTATCAGGCTTAGCACTAAACAGTTTTCCTCCACCATCTTTGCACTGGAAAAGACAGTAATAATCATCAGAATCCATCTGGAAATGGCCCCCTTTTAAAGCCACTGCATTATTGCTCTTATGTCTATACCTTCAGTCTTTTCTGTTACTTTTTCTGTATTTTTTGATATAATAGCAAAGAGAAAGGTTTTGAGTAGGAATAGGCAAATATGCTCAGTAAGTTCCAGATCAGGACTCATGAAGTGATGTAAGAATACATAATGTGACTTTGGAGTTTCATTTTTAAGCTACTGATTTTCAAGTAAAGCTACTTGCAAATTTCCTACCAAATCAGTTTTCTCATGTAAGTCAGATATGTGCTTAATCAAATCAAAGGGAAATTATCACTCCTCTTGTAATCTTTTTTAATCAATCAGCTGTTCATCCAGCCCTCCTTCCAAAGAGTTAAAAAATAGATAAATAAAAAGAATTTTTTTAAGCTTTCTGATATTAACCTATTTGAGAACCACTGTAGGGCTTCACGAGCAGAGAATTTAGCAGCCATGATTAGGGATTGGGACAGGACTTTGGTATCAGTCTTATCAAACTCTGCACAGCTTCACCCCTGAAAAACCCTTGCAGAAGCTACATTGTTTGCTTCATTTGTTTTAAATTGTATTTTTCAGAGGAGATGAAAAGCCCCGGCAGAAATATCCCCTTAACTGTGATGACTGCTGTTCCTGCAGTAATTGTTTTTTATTTACTGGTGAACATCTCATATCTGACTGTCCTCACACCTAAGGAAATTGTCTCCTCAGGTATGTATTTAATATTTTTTTAATTAAAAAGGAGTGGACATTAGCATATCCATCTGATGTCAGTGTCCTGGGTTACTTCTGCTCACATAACTTCACAGTCCAGAAATTTGGGTTCATTTTTTTTTTTAACAGAGAATTCTTCCTTAATTTTACTCTATGACACAAGTTGGACTGAATGCTGGCAGATTGTTGAAATTGTTGGCTTTTCCCTACACTGTCTGTAAAAAGAAATCAGAAGTGTACAAAAACCTGGAAAATAAGGTGAATGTCAGGTCCCAAGTACAGAGATGACCTTTGTTTTCCTGTAGTTTAAATTTTCACTCCTCCTTCTTTCCCTACCTCATGGAGTCTCAGGCTAAAGCCATTACTCTTTAGGAGGTGGACAAGTCTAACATGTTCAGGAGTATAGAGAAGACTATGGACACAAAAATGTAGCCATTTTGGGTGTGTATTATTCATGATAAATACTGTGATTCCTTAGAAGAGCCTATACAAAAGGCCAGTGTATGTAAAGTCTGTCTCAGATCCTGTACCAATAAGCTGCCCATGAAAGCTCCAAGGGGAACTGTATTTCTCCTTGATTGTCCAAGCAGCACATTTTAAATCCCATTGTAATGAGACTGAGCTGCCAGACCTTGCCTACAGGTGTGACAAAAACCATACCTCATTTGGATGGATCAATTATTTTTTTTCCTATGGAAAAAGCTCACTAATATAAATGGGAACAGTGGAGCTGTCACTCAGTAACCTCATATTATCGCTCAGCCAGTGTCAGGCCATCTGCTGGGAGAGATGGATCATTTGCATGCTACAATGAAGGAGACAGCAAATACCAGACTATCCATGAATAGCAGCTGCCAGCTGGCATGACCAGCTCCATGCATAGCAGGGGAACTGTGTTTATCCAGTTGGGAAGATAGCCCTAAAATTATAGCACTCTTTTAAACATTGCTTGTTCATGTTCCTTCACTAATTTTTTTTTTTTTTTTTTTTTTTTTTTTTTTTTTGAGGAGGGGGGCACTGTTTTCCCCATCTCTAATAAATTCCTGTGCTGCAAGATGTGTGTTCCTCATGGCATTTGGTTATAGACCCACTAAATAGTGTCCTCGTAAGAATATCAGCTATAGCTAATATCCAAGCAGTATTGAATATCTCTTGTTCAGAAACAATCTTTCACATTTCCCAGTTCAACCCAAAGCAAAATCTCATTAATAGCACAATTGTTGACCCATCTCTGAACGTAGATGTGCTCCTGTTGGCAGTTTCTTGTAACAACAGATCGTGTCACCACTGTGGTCACGCCAGGGACCAAGGAGTTAATTGTCTTTCCTTCCTCATGTGTGTGTTTGTGATGCGGGATGTGAGATGCAGCTCACTCCTGCTGGGAAGTCCATGACTGTGGTATTGGCCCCAGCAGGTTTCCCTGACTTGCTCTGGCAGGCAGCACTCCTTCTTGCTGTTATCCTCCCAGGAAATGCTTAGTTCCTGAATTAAATACCCTTAGGATTGGATTTGTGTTTGACTACTGCAACAAAAAAGCAGGCATTGCTGGTAAATAATAGGTGTTTCTTGTATTTTAAGTTTTGTTCCTGTTGAGTCTGTTGCTTATTCAGAACATGGTACTTGCAGTACACTAATTCTTTGCTTTCTTGCAGTTGCTGTGGCAGTCACTTGGGCTGATCGAGTGATCCCCTCTGTTGCCTGGATCATTCCTCTCTCTGTTGCTGTCTCAATATTTGGTGCCCTCAACAGCAGCATGTTCACACTTGGTCGATTAAGTTATGCTGGAAGTCAGTCAGGACATTTACCTGTTTTAATATCCATGCTTAATGTCCACTCCTGTACTCCAGCACCAGCCATGATTTTTTCAACCACCATTGCATCCATTTTTATCATCCCCTCTGACCTTATTACATTAACAAATTACTTTGGATTTTCTGCCTGGCTTATGATTGGATTGACTTGTGCAAGCCTGATTGTACTTCGATACCGGGAACCTCATCTACATCGACCATACAAAGTAAATGGGTCTAAGTTACAAAATATTTTTATAGATTTTTTTGAGTCATGGGTAGCATGCAAAAGGTACAGAAGAAGTGCAGATTAAAAGGGGATAGTCACAAAAATACAAATAATAATGCTTAGACCCTTATTTGAAAATTTTGTTTCACTATAAAAAGAAGAGAAACAAACAGATGGTCTCTGCACCAGAGAACTTGCAGTTCAAACCAGGAGATGGTTCTTTGCAGAATGCGGGAGACTTGCAAACAAGGTGGTACCATACCAGTGTGGAGCAGGAACAAGAACAGTATAGGACCCATTGTCATTCACAGTTAATTAAGCTTTGATCTGCTCTCACTTTTCCTGACACAATCAGGGGCATTAAGGATAGGTTGAATTTCGTCTTACTCTAGCAGTCAGAAAGCTGGGTTAGAAGTATATGCTTGTTGTGAAGGCTTCTAGGCACCCAGCCCTGAGTGTCCTATAGGAATCCACAATATTATATGTGAACAAATGGATTTCCAGTACTGCCTATCTCTCCCTCTTGACAATAGAAGGAGCCTAAACAAATATTTTAGAAAGATTCCTCTCTTGTAGGCAATTTGAGTCAGATGACTCTTGTCCTGGGTGAATTTATAGCAGCATGAAAAATGGTATTCTACTGGGGAAAAGAACACATTGTTACTCTTATGAATGAGGCATAAAATCACAGTTGGTTCATTTATTTCCTAAACCACTTTTTTTCTTTCTCTTACAGGTGTTTTTACCTGTTCCATTTGTGATGGTGGCAATGTCTTTCTTCCTAGTTCTAGCTCCCATAGTCTGGTCTCCAAACCTGCAATATGTTTACGCTTTCCTGTTTATGCTGGGAAGTGTTATTGTTTATCTGCCTTTTATACATTTTAAATTGCATTTTGCATTTCTTGATAAAATTACTTGCCACTTACAGCTCCTGTTAGAAGTCTGTCCTGCTGATGAATCTGCTAAGGGCAAATGTGAGTAATGGCAGATATTTAATCCCAGTACAACTAAGAGCCAACAGCAGATTTTGTTTAACTGAGACTGTAAACAGTACAACTTAGCTGTTGATGTTATATATAGGTGTGCATGCATGCATATGCATATATAGGTGTATACACATATATTGCAAACTTGCACATGTATGTATGTATAGACACAGAATCACAGAATGAACTAGCTTGGAAAAGACCTTTGATACCATCAAGTCCAACCTATGACTTAGCACCTCCTCATCAACTAAACCATGGCATTAGCATAAGTTAATATGTATGTGGTTTTGTGTCTGTTTGTATAAATACATAAATGTATACATGTACTAATTTAATAGGTGCAAAAGATCTCTCTTAAACTTGCAAAATCTGTAAAATGTTCTCTCTTGCTCCTGAGAACACAGTTAAAAGTTGTGTATAGTCTTGTAATAATAGAAATGACTCAATCACAGCACAAATAGTTATCAATATTATCCTACAATAAGTGAATAAATACACACTTAATAGCATCATTATATAAATGCACTTTTGGACTTATAACTAAATTGTCTGGATTATTCTTAGTTTGCAGTAGCTCATTGATTAGAACTTCTGGTTTTAAAGGCTTTATATTTCTTTCCATATCCTACTTTTTTTTGGCATGAATTTATTTTTAATAAAAACCTTTGAAGAATATCATGAAGGTGACTGAGATATTTTTAAATCTTAAGAAAACTGTATATGGCACATCTCAGCTATTTTAGAACAACACATACAAATTCAAGGTGAAATCTTACAAAGCATCAAGTAAGGCAATAAGAATTATTTATCTCTTTCATTACAGAAATAAAAACTAAAGATATGTGGATTCCTTTACTAAATTGTTTACATCTTAGCATTAATATTACTTTATTCCTTGATTTCTTTTTTGTGTTATTGAGAAGTAAGAGCTTTTTCAGGCCTCCTTCCATCCATTTTTATTTTGTTTATGAAAGCAAGATAAATTAATTTTTTTTCTTCTGATGTTTGTGCCATATTAAATTCACGGAATATTTAATCTTAAAAACAAATTACCAGTACATAAGAAACATCATGTATGTAGGTGATTAATCTATTAAGATATGCTGCTTTTTTTTATAATTACAATGGAATTACAAATATAAAGTGAAACAGCAACACAACCAGTAGATGGCCCCAGCCTAACATGGCTCTTCCCCTGTGATCTCTGGTTTGATGGATGTTATATTGGTGAAACTGTCTTACAGGGCATTATATTATAACACAGTTGAATGAAAAAAATCTTTCTACAATATTCGATTCAATGATATATAAACATTTTAGAGATCAGAATGATAGAGGAAGAATTATTCATAGCTACCCGAAGTCTAGGGTGCCCATCAGTAAAGCTGGGAATCAACTGAAGGTTTAAAAGGATTTGACTTTGCACTGGAATGAGCCCCGAGATGAAAACAAATACATGAAGAAAGTGGCTTTTCTCAAGGTGATAATGCATACAGAATGAAAATTTGAAGAAAAATTTATACCTTTTAAAATGCTGTATGAAGAAAAGTTCATACAAGGGAGGAGTGCAGTGATTACAGCTGAGCTGGAGACTGGATCCAGCTGAAAGCAAGAAAGGAATCAATGTTTAATTTCACTTCATAGTGCTATTGGAAAAACATTTTTCTTGGTATTTAAATTTAAAAATCACAAAACTCATCAACATTGTAGAGGAGTAGTATTTTAAGAACTGAGTTGTAAAAGGAAGAAAGGATTTTACTGTGACCAAAGCATCCATCAGTGATTTGTACATGCAGGCATGGCAGTGCCACAGATTTTCAACTGAGCTTGAGCAAGTAATTTATTTAAACCTATATTTTAATATGTAAAAGAAAAGTGGAAGTCATAAGGAAAAAAAGTGTATATAACAATAATACTGTGTTGTAGGCCAGATGATTAGGAAAAGCAAGCATCAGGGCGAAGTTGCTCAATTGGGTGTGTTATTTCCATGTAATTTCTTGTCAGTGTGTCAACTCTCTGTTTAATTCCGTAATGAGCTGGGTACCTACTGATTATATATGTCAGGGTATGTTTGGGTAATTGGAGCATGTATTTGTTAAGGATACAGACTTCAAATATAGAGATTTAGCAGTTTCAACAAGTCAGGGAACTCAAAAGTCCCAGTGAAATGTAATATGAAATAAATTGCATTTATATATCTTTCTGGAATGTGAAGTAGATAGTTTTTATTTTAACAAAAATCTAGGAAATGGCACATAAGCTGGCATGTACAAGATGAGATGATTTAGAATAGGTCAGAATTAAAAATATCCATGCAAGCTTAAGCCCCTCTGCAAAGGCACCTTTCAATGGCCTTGCTTTATCAGATCAGAGTGTTCTTTCTATATACCCTTACCTCATTTATTGGATAGAATGGATGGTGCCAAATAATTCACTATAATTTTCTTCCCATTTCAACATGTGATCTTGCATTTTGTTTATCACTGTCTTCTCAAATGCTGTTCTTGATAGACACTGTTGACTTCTTACAGACTTTGCTATGGTGTTCCTCATGACAGCACCTAAGCACTTCACAAACAACCACTAGTTTCTCTTGACTCTCATGAGCTGTGTCAGTGGTATCATCTTTGCTTCCTTAAAGTAAGTTAAGCTGATGTGCAGGTTGCACAACAAATCCGTTTTGTGATGTTCTCTGAGATCCTTCAAATCACATCAAATACCTCGGTGGAGAACCATTGATGAAGATTCAAGTCCACGTATGGATGTTTCTTTATCTTTGGAAGCAGGGCAAAGAGCCAGGGAATTGCTGAACATACATCTGGTATGGCTGTTCAGACACTATATACAGATTTTCATTTCTATTCATTCCAGCTTTTAGATGGAAATGAAGTATGGCCAAAATTGCTCACTAACTTTGGATGCCTAAGATGGGGTACCTTGGAGCTGATTTTTCATTGTAATTAGTAAATTCAGACTGCCTACAGTCCCCTGAAATTAAGTTCCAAGAATACTACAAAAAGGAAAGAAGGGCAAATTATCACAGTCCCTTTGGTTTAGATGAATAGCTGGTATCCTTTAGCTCAACTTCTGACTAACTGTGGGTAGCTGCAATTCCTTTAAGACCTACAGTCTACTAAATGTTAAATTACAATGATGAGATTTTAAAATTCCACAAATCAAATGGGGAGAATTTAAAATTTGGTATAGAAAATGAGGAAAACAGAATTAATTACAATTTTGAAAAATTAGGATGTAAATGATTCCAGTATGGCCATAGAATTTTATAGAAAAAGAGCAGTGTGTATTTTGGGCAATACTCAAATTCCTAAATCCAGCAACTGTTCTGCAAGTGCTACATCATTCACTACATCAAATTCCTCTTCTACTGCAAATGAGGGATTGGCTGCCTTACATTTAGCATCTTCTTCAACAAATGTTGACTTATTCCCACATCCAAGAGAGACAGGGTTTTGTGAAAAAGAAGGCTCTCATTAAATGACTCCCGTTGGAAAGAGACTCGCATAGCTGAGCTGAATTAGCATTATAAAAGCAATCCCAGATATGGTATTGCCCATGCCCTGAATATGAGTCACTGATGTTCCCTTAATGCAGCCTTTCTTTTGCCTGAGTGTTTTAGAATGCTAAATCACAAAGAAGAAAATACAATAATAAATTTATAAAGATTTCTTATTGTTGCTGGATCATTCCACATCTCCAAGCAGTAAGCATAAAGGAAAAGAATTCAAATTTATAACTCATGTTAGCTACTCTGGCCAACAGCAATTCAATATTTTAACATTATAGCTTGTTTCAGTTGGTCTCAGCTGCTTTCCTATTTGAATATATCTCAGAAAATGCTATATGGAAGTGTGACTGTTTTATTACTAGACTATATCAGACATTTACTCAAATTTTTAATTTTTTTTTAATCTTTGACTTCATAATTCTTTTAGGCTTATGCATACTTGCATGTTTCAGAACTTTAACCTTCCAACAAGTAAAGATAGAATGGTGATAATTTTTTATCAATACTGTACTGACTGGCCCATTTTGACATGTAACCTCCCTATCTGTTTTTCTACGTTTCTAACACAATATTTGTATGTATGTCTGCTTTACCTTTTTTTTGTCCTTTATCTCCTTAAAAAGACAATGTAAAATACAAAGATTATCAGTCTTGTTTTAAAAATTACTTGTAGCTACACGTCATGCTAATTCCATGTGTGCTGACTGCTTTACAAAAAAAAAAAAATCACTGTGAGGCAAACCCCAGCACAGAAGAAATAAAACCCCCAGTAATTATTTGTTTTACTTCCCTTTTCATGGTTAGTGTTAACAGTGATTCCAATAAAAAGGTAGTCAGCTAATAATGAACAGCTGTATGTGGTTTTTTGTGCTCTGATGTGGTGATATTTGGTTGGAACCTCTGGGTTACATGGGGGAGGATGTATGAGGAGCTGCCTGTAGCTGTAAAGCCATGAGTGGTTCAGACTTCCTATGGGGAATTATAAGAGAGAATTCGGTTGTGAGCTGTAAAACCTGCCTGCAGAGGCACATGGCAGCACAAAGAAGCACATGGCAGCACAGAGAGGTTTGTCTCCACTGGACCCTGTGGGGAGGAGGTGTCACACGGCAGACCCCTACAGAGAGGAGCCTGCTGGGAGCTGACAGCCGAGTGAACAGCGAGTGATCATCCCATAAAAGGACACTGAGAAAGTGTGTTGCTGATGTGGCGACATGGGATAGGTCACACCAAATAAAGAAATACTGTGCCTTAGAAAAGTGTATAAAACCAACTCACTCGTTTGACTAAACAAAATCAGATTCCCTGCCGGTCTGGGTCTGAGATTCAATCGCCGACAAATGGTGCCCCCTGTGAGGAATTTATTATACACCTATCCGTTCGTCTGTCGGTGAGCCCCATGGGACTTGAAGTACTGCTGCAAGAAGCAGGAATGCTGGACAGAGATAATCCCTACAAGTTGTAGGTGAGCTATGGGGGACATAGGGGATGGAGTATCTCAGGAACAGAATGTCCCAGAGACGTTAAAACAACGTTTTAAAGAAACATGGCAGGAAAGTTGAGTCTACAGATTTGAACAGA
The DNA here is from genome assembly GCF_041296385.1 of Aphelocoma coerulescens. NCBI lineage: Eukaryota > Metazoa > Chordata > Aves > Passeriformes > Corvidae > Aphelocoma > Aphelocoma coerulescens. The sequence goes on along the minus strand of NC_091015.1, from coordinate 140,447,629 downwards.
CTCTTGTTCTGTGCAAAGAACTGTGATTCATCTTTAGATAGGACATGCGGCGATGCAGCACTGACAAAGCTTTTGTGTCCATGGAGGACAGTGTGCAAGGTGCTCATAGCGCATGTGGCACCCAGAGAGCAGACAAAGAAAGACACTTGTGCCACCGCAGCAGCTGTGCTGAGCCCTTCTGTGCCGCCAGTGAGGGACCGTAAGTCTGTCAGGGCTGTAGGAGGAGAACCAGAAGATGACCTGTCATCCCCGATCCATTTGACCCTGGAGGGAAGCTGGACAGTACCATAGAAAAGCACGCGCCACCCTGCGCCATACGGCATCAGCTGGAGCCGGGAAGTCCTGTCCTGGTAGCATGTTCCCTCTCTGTTTGCCCCCTGTGAAAGTGCAGCAGTGGCAGATGCAGCAAGGGGGAAAGGAAGCGCGCGACGCCGGGGAGCACACGCTGGCCAGCGCATGGCGGTGTGGCGCCGGCGAGCACATGGCAGAGCTGCGCCGCGGCGGCGAGCGCATGGCGGTGAGCCATAGCAGAGAGCACATGGCAAAGCCACGCTGCAGCATCCCCCACACCGCCGACAGGAGGGATCAGAGCTGGTGGTGCCGCTGCTCTGCTCAGCGCATAGTGGGGGCTGCAAGGGGCTCTCTGCATGTGAGAAGTGAGGAGATGGGCCGGCACACCTCTGCCAGCTGCTGGACCCGCACTGCCGTGCGGCCGGCGGGACCTGTGCAAGCCAGCGGGGGCCACACCGTTATAGCCAAGGCTCCCGTTCCTTGCTGACTCTCGGGAGCTGATACTGTACAGGAAAAAAAGACTAAGTGGACTCATGGCCCCCTCCTCAGGCGTGGGGGGGTGGGCTGCAGCATACAGCATTTGCACCAGCTTGTGTGAGACTGGCTGCAAGCTAAGTGTGTTGTTCCTGCAGCTGGCCCATAGAACTCTTCTGTTTTTGTTATTCAGAATGTTGACCCTATCTCAAAGATTGCTTTTTTACCACACCACCTTGTGACCCCTGTGCATTGTTCTGATTGCTTTTTGTGATAGATAATAATTATAATTTGTAAGCTATTTTTTTAAGCAGGAATTAAGCTTGTTACCTTTTAAAACCTCTTAGAGTGTTCATGTTAATATAATTGTAATTTTCCAAGACCTAAATTTATATCTATTCTGTGAAACAATGAAGTATTTAAGAAATTAATGATATTACCTTGCTTATTTTTACTCAGTGCACACTTGTTATTGTATTAGATGTATTATTTTACTGTTCATATTAAGAAAACTGCATGTTATGTTACACATTTTCTTGAATTTAGTAAGTTGAAAAATGTTCGCATTACATATTGTTAGAAAAAATACGGGGAATGCAGAGATGGAGTGTGCCCCCCGCCAAAGACTAAAGAAGTTTATATGTTCTTAATTTTTCAATTGCATTCAAAATGATCACAAGATATTAATAAAGTTTCTAAGCAATTTTATAAGTATTTTAGGGAAACCCTCTCAGACGAGGCTTGAAGCTCTGGCCAAACCCTAGCCCTGGCTGACTGGAGATTATACCATCAAACCCAAGTGTTTCTGCCCTAAAAGTGTAATCAAGTCATTTTGACTTGCTAATTTGATTTTACAAAAGCTGGACCCTCTTTCAAAGTAAACTTGAAAGTCTTGCCTAGGAAAGACTTTCTAAGTCTTCACTGTGAAACAGGACCTTCCAGCAGTTGCAGACTTCAAGTGATGGTAAAAGTTTTAGACAAGTTTACATTGTTTCTCAAAGTTCTATATGTTCAATCACTGTCATAATTCTTCATTGTATAAAACAGAAAAGGGGGAATTATGGGGAATTATAAGAGGGAATTAGGTTGTGAGCTGTAAAACCTGCCTACAGAGGCACATGGCAGCACAAAGAAGCACATGGCAGCACAGAGAGGTTTGTCTCCACAGGACCCTGTGGGGAGGAGGTGTCACATGGCAGACCCCTACAGAGAGGAGCCTGCTGGGAGCTGACAGCCGAGTGAACAGCGAGTGACCACCCCATAGAAGGACATTGAGAAAGTGTGTTGCTGATGTGGCAACATGGGATAGGTCAGGCCATATAAAGAAATACTGTGCCTTAGAAAAGTGTATAAAACCAACTCACTCATTTGAATAAACGAATCAGATTCCCTGCTGGTCTGGGTCTGAGATTCAATCGCTCTTCCTGACTTTATTCTTATGTTTGATATATGCACTGGGCATATTGCTAAGGTTCCCCACATCTCAGTTTCCATGTATGCCAAAACAGAAACAACTGTGTTTTAGCAACTAACAGGTCAAAGGGTATTCACTTGTGACCTTCTCTTCTGTATCACAGTTAGAAGTTATTCTTGTCATTGTCCTCCATAACTTATTTCAAGTGATGGGGGATTCTGGGCGTTCCCAGTTCTTACTGGCTTGATTTGGAGGGGTAAGACCTGTATCTGCTTCAGGAACTTTGAAGCTGTTTCTATTTTTGCTTTGGAACAGGAAGTAAAGCATTTTTAAATTAGCAAGTTTGGATAAGCTGCATCCTACAGGTTTAAAGGCACTGTTGAGGAGTTTGGCTGTTAATGCTCATTTTCAGTAACTCTTGCTACACCGGGGAAATTTCAGGAGTGCAAAAGAAAGGTAACATGCCAATATTTAAATAGAATAAAAGAAATGAGCCAGGAAATTATAGTCTTGTCAGTGTCACATAATTCCTTGGAAAAAGTAATGGAAGAGATAACAAGAAACTGAATTAATAATGAATTAAAAGCGAGTAGCAGAATTAATGCCAGTTCATTTGTGTTTATGGAAAATAATCCTATCAAACCAGTTTCACATTATACTTTCTGTAATATAGGTTGGGATAAAAGCTGAAGAAAATGTGATTTTGAGGTTCACCGAAGCTGCAGACTTGACAAAGTAGTTACACCACTACAAATCAATCTGTTTTGTTTGGCAAATTTAAAAGTGACTAGGGTGTTTCATCATCTTGCAAAGCTACTAAAATGAGCCCTATTAGCAAGCCTTTGTGTGTAATATTGGCTAGGGATTTTCTCCTTCTTTTGACAGCAGAAAAAGGTATTGTTCCTGGCAGCAAGAGCTAAATGTGTTTGGGCTGAGACTTCCCTATGTGCTGCTACATATACAGTAGGTCTTTAGTGTGAGGGTGGTGAGGCACTGGAACAGATTGCCCAGAGAAGTTGTGGATGCCCCGTTGTAGGCCAGGTTGGATGGGCCACTTGGTCTAGTGACAGGGGTCCCTGCACATGGCACAGGGGTTGAAATCAAATGGTCTTTAAAGCTTCCCACCAGCCCAAACCATTCCATGATTCTGTGATGGTGAAGTTCTAGGCTGCAAGGGGGACTTTCTATAGGAGAGTCCCACCAGAATTGGGTGTGGTCAAGCCTAGAATTTTGGAGAGGGGCTGTTGCTAAGCAACCTCGCAGCCTTTCTATAAACATTCCGCTGCAGTTGGCACATAGGGTCCATCTCTGTTACTCCGCCTGCATGGGTATGTCTTGTCACTACTGTAAATGTCCTAATTTATATAAAGTGTGGGCCTTTGTGCTTTGCAGCCAAGCTCTTGAACCTGAGCTTTTTTTGGGAACAAGTGCTTGGGTCTGTTTAAGACTTCCAGGTCAGAATATGTCCGGAAGGGTGTATTTGGCAGGTGCTTCATGTGTAAAGCTTTTGGGCACAGTCAGTGTTTAAATTAGCTACTGGACTCCTCATTTTAGGGTTGCCAGGTCCAAAGAGATCTTCACACCTGAGTCTCTGTTATGTGTGGGCTGGTTCTTGTGCACCAAAACAATCACTTTATGTTGTGACTTTCAGTAGATTGAACTTGTTCTCTAAATCAATTTTCTTGGCACCAGAAGCACCTTCATGCTTAATTAACTTTTCTTTCATGCTTACAAATAATTTTCTAATGACAGGTCGAGTTAAGATACTGCAGAAAGTGGGATACAAAGTGAAGCAGTCCTAGTGTTTCTGTCTGTGTGTCTGTAACTTAATTCTCTTTGTGAAGCCCACATTGTTTTCTGAAAGGTTTGCAAAATGTAACAGCAATGAGATTTTTTCCCAGCATATATGGTCATAGAAAATCAGTGTAAGACCTTAACTCCAGTTACAAGAAGAATAAGCAACCTTAAGAGTTGGAGTCGATGATCCTTGTTGCTGCCTTCCAACACAGAAGACTGTGATTCTGCTGTCTGAGGAAGACTGTGAACTATAAATGACTTAATGCTATCATGCAGAGCAACCTAAGTGCGATGACAAACTTCCAAAGTTCCTTTCTGTTATCTTACATGATCTTCAGAATTCTTTTTTTTTTTTGCTAAATGAGATTTTTTTTATTGTGTTCAGCAAGAGGGGAAAATAAATCTGAAAATGGTGTATGTTTGCAAATGCTTAACTGCTTGTTCTTAAATCCCTCTGTGAAAAAGTAAACGTTTGACCTAACTTTTAAGTAGTGTTGAAAAACCTGGCTGGAGGTCAACGATTTGCTTTGTGCACACTATATTGAAATGTTGTACTGATTATGTGGGCTAGTTTCAATGAGGTTTTTTTGTACCTGCCTATCTTTGCTCTTACATTTTGTATCTTAGTACTTCAGAAGCAGCCTTGCAAAAAAGTGGATGACGGGGACTAGATTTGTAGGGTATTTCACATAGAGGAATTATTTAGTTGAATTTTTAATTTAGCTCAAACAACTTCTTCCAATGCCTATTTTGGTCTAGAAAACTATTTATTTTTGCTCTCCAATTATAGTTTAACATCTTATAGTCATGTCACAGCTGCACTCTAGGGATGGAGGAAATACCTTCTTCAGAAGAAACTCAAAAATAGCAGTGAAATGCTGCAATATATGCCATAAACTATGCTTTCTGAATTGCCTTATGACTTTTGAATGGACTCTGCTTATGAACATCTGTCTCAGGGCTTGAGTTTTTGCTTCAAATCTTACTAAAAACTGATGCCTGCTTTACCTGTATTTGTCCTTTTGCCAGCCTCGCCTGTGAGCTCAAGTAGTCCTGTGTTGTAAGAGGAACTCATGTTAAAATGATAGACTGCAGCCATATTTCTTCTTAGTTTTCCTGTTAAGTTAGTCTGCTGTCCTTTTGAATGACAGGTGCTTTGTTTTTTGAACATCTTCATAACCTGCTTTGATAGGTCTTTTTCTTTGTTTACATCTGAATTCCTTTATGTTTCTTTGGGGTTGTTTGTTTGTTTTTTATGAGACCAGAATTTTCCACAGTAATTTGTTTGTCATCTCTCAAATGGCAGGATGATTTTTTTTTGTCAGCTAGGAATTGCTTTGTTCTAGGTTCTGCTACACTCTTAGATTATTTACCTGGGATTAATAGATGCACTCTTTTTTGTATCTGGTGAAGTGATTAACATGTACTAAACCCTATTTTAGAGCAGAAATACTTGTTATTAATCCTGGGTACCAGAGATTTGCTCTCATTCTCTCCTCCTATGCCTAGTCTAATCTTTTGTGTATATGGAATGCCTTGATAATGTTACTATATAACCACCAAATATGCCCACAGGTTTTTTGCATATTTCTGACTGATCTTTCTTGTTTCTCTTAATTAGGAAAGCCTCAATATGGGAAGAACTAACAATGAAAAAGCTGATGATCCAGGTAACTGTAGGCTATTTCTGCTTTAAATTTTCTTGACTATTCTCTGGCCAAAAGCCTTGTCTTAAACAATTGAGATGGGCTGAACTACTTGTTTTTCCTCTATTAAAGAATTTATTTTGCTATTGCCATTACAAGCTGTAAGCTCTAGGGCTGTACTGTACTGAGCTCAGAACAGGTATTCAGAGAAAAAGAAAATCCATGTTTTTCCAAAATGCTTACAAGATAAAAGGCTGTGGACGGGTGGGAATCTGTCATGTAGCATGTTTTGAATACACCACATTTGCAACAGTACTTATACAACTCAATGTTGTGTTAATGTGCAGGGGTTTCACCAGAAACAAATGAAGCAAAAGAAGACAATGGTCTGCGTCGCTCCTTCCGGCAGAGGAAAGCTGTTGAGCGCTATGAATCTCCATTGGAAAGTAGGTGTGCTGGGCTGACCTTGGCTGGACACCTGTGCTCGCCAAGCTGCTCTATCACTCCTGCTTCTCTGCTGGACAGGGGAGAGAAAATAAGATGGAAGACAACTTGTAGGTTGAGATAAGGCAGTTCACCAAAGCAAAAGCAAAACATTGTGCACAAGCAAAGAGAAAAACGATTTTGTTTTCTACTTCCCATCAGCAAGCGGGGCCACTTCCCAGGAAGCAGGGCTTCAGCATATGTAGTGATTGCTCCAGAAGGCAAACATTTTATATAACAAATGCCCCACCTTCTCCCACCTTTTCTTAAGGTTTATATCTAAGCTGATGTCATCTGGTATGGAAAATCCCTTTGGTTAATTTGGGTCAGCTGTCCAAGCTGTGTCCCCTCCCAGGATCTTGCCAGCCTACTGCTTGGGAGTGGAATGTTGGGGAGACAGCACTGATGCTGTGCCAGCACTGCTCAGCAGTAGTCAAAACGTTGGTGTTTTATCAACACCTTTCCAGCTACCAAGGCACAACACAGCACTGTGAGGGTTGCTGTGGAGAAAATTAACTCCACCCCAGCCAGACCCAATACAGTATGCTATACAATACTATATATTATACAGTTTCTTTTGAGAGCTAATTTCTTGCATGGAAGTGGGGGGTTGTTTTGGAGGTTTTTTTAAATGAAAATACATGCACACAACTTTATATATTTCATACTTCATTCTGCCAATAAATTTTATTGAATGCATATATCCTGTGCACTTTCTGATTTTTTTTTTTTTTTTTAACATTTGGCATCCTTATTGTTGCTTTCCAGTTAAAAAAATAACCTATCTACCCATAAAAGAATAGCAATTAAAGACACTTAATAATCTTACTTTTGTAGTTTTCAATTTTCCTTAAAAAGCAGGTGTGTGTCTTTTACTTCTGTTATGCACTGATTAAACCACCCAACCTCCCCCTCCTTAAAACTTTCCGTGAACTTAGAGATGAGTAATACCTCTGCCATTTTTTGCCTCTTTGACTATCCTGGTTTCTCTCAGACTTGTTTGTAACAAATTCTAAATTCTTTGCTTTCAACAGATCTAAGAAAACGTAAGCCAAGCTCTTCCAACCATACTTCACCTGTCAAAAAGAGAGATTCAGGCAAAAAACCTAAAAGGTTGGTATATGGTTTATGACAGTTCTCCTTTCTCAGGAGCGCTGTTGAATAATGCTTTCAAGGTTTTTTGGACTGGTGGTAATTAGAGATTAAGATAATTGCAGATTATTATTGTGGTAGTCTGAGGGTATGAAGAAAACAAACACTGCAGGGGAGGCATCCTTTGTACAAGCCATATTAGATTTTATTTGAAAATGCTGTATTTTTGGTCACTAAAAAGGTGATGATGAGGGTCGTGGCTGAGATTGTGTAACTGAAATTCATTTTTCTGGAATGGAAGCCATAATCTCCCTCTGAAAATCTTAGACTTGAAGGGTGTACAAATTAAGATTTAATACTTAATCTTAAAAGGTACAAATTATTAAAACTGAAGACAACTTAAAGGGAAATTTCAATGGATTTTTTTTTAATCACTCAAGAGAGTTCATGTTTCTTTATGAAACTATCCTTAAACAAGAAAAATACCTAATGAAATTTTAAATTAAAGTTGCAATACTCATATTTGTAAGTGCTAAGAGTTGTTATAATAATTAACTCAGTTTAAAGTTCTTTATTTACTTATGGCCATTAAACATAAAACAGTTGGAATGAATATCTAACTATTTAGGAAGTTTATGCTCATTTATAAGGTCTTTAGGATTCACTTGCTATCATTAGAAAATCAAAAGTCATCTAAGTGCATCATAAATTAGAAAGCACTTTTTTCTTTCTCCTTAATTCAAATTAGGTCTCTTTCGGCCAGGTCTCGGAAAGATGACATAAAGGGAGTTCCAAATGATCACACGAAAACCAAAGCAACTCGGAAAGGCAACTCAAATGTAGTTCACAGGGATCACATGGAAATTGGAGCAAGTCTGGCTGGTGTGGAGCAAATGCAAATAGATGGTTCAGTAAGTATTTTTACTTCATCGTGTCAGTGAGATATTTGCAGTATTTATGAAAGCTTCCAGTAATGGGCCATCTATAGCTCCCTTGGCTTACAGTTTTATCTCAAGGAATTTGAAAATCACCACTAACATTTTCTTTGTACTGATATCTAATTTCTGATGGAACCTTATCGAGGTTGCAGCTTTGTTTAGCACATGTTCTGTTGACTTCATCTTTAGGTGCAATTTGATGGTGTGGGTGGTCTATCTGACCACATTTCAGCTTTAAAAGAGATGGTCATTTTGCCGTTGCTTTATCCTGACATCTTTGAGATACTGAAATTTAAACCTCCGAGGTAAGAGACACCATTTAAAACTATAAGTTCTTAACTCACTTATTTTCCATGCTTCAAAATTTTCTGCAGTGTTTATGGTTCTTTTTAACACTAGTAAAAAGTAATTTTTTAAAAAAAATTGATAGAATACTGCATATATGTATGTTCAGAGATTTCCTGTGTGGCAAGACTATCCTTTAAAAGTGT